>NC_141143.1:97448806-97759699 GCF_053477565.2 Lygodium microphyllum
GTGAAAGAACCGTCGGTGGAAATAGATGAGGATCCACTCAGGGGTGCTCAACACTATGAGATAAATGGAGTAATGCTAGATGATGAGAATGTGCAGGTAGTAGGTATCACTTGGATAGTGTCCCTTATGGAGAAATTGTTCACTTGCCTAGGCGCTCTACAAAGGTAATGATGATCATGAAATGCAAATAGAAGGTACAACAGAGAAGGGAGGGTGATGTCAAATACAAATGCGAAAACCTGTAGAAAACCAATGAAGGGTAGGAACCCCCCTCAACCATGGATGTCAATGCTGAAGGATGAAGAGGAACTTGATGTTGGTCTTTGTATTGTGCTGAGAACCATGATGAATTGAAGATAGACTTGACATCTCTTAGCTAGAATAGCTAAAGGAGAGGCAAATCATTTGGGTGCACGGAACATGCCCATACTCGATCTTGAGAGAGTGCTCCAATGTTGATCAAGTGGTATAGCCAAGCCCGAATCCCAACCTTGTGGGAGGGCTCCATGCTAGTCGAGAAGCACCAAGATAGCAATCTACCATGCAAATGGATGAAGGAAGACATGACCCTTCCCAACTAGAAGAATGAGAAAAGTTAGCAAGGTATTACGGATGTGCCCATACTTGATCTTAGGAGAGGGCTTTAGTGTTGACCAAGTATTGTAGGCATACCTCAAACTTGACCTTAGGAGATGGCTCCAATGCTAGTCAAGAATGTGAAGTCACAACCACTAAAGTAGCAATCAACCCGTCATGAAAAGGAAACAAACTAGTAGCGTAGACAATGATGGCGAAATGATAAAAAGCACCTCAATTGAAAGGAAAGATAGATGGATGCTAAGATAGGTGAAAAAGATGCCCGATCTTGAGAGAGAAGATGCTATCTCTATCTCCATGCTGAATGGAGGCAATAGTCGCCAAGGCAGAAACCAAAAAAACAAACCTTCAGCCCAGACCTACAATGTTAGCCCTAAGTAGAAATACAAGACCCAACATGAAAGGATCAAGAAAGAGACTTATATACCAAATGTTTCATATTGAGATGGTTTGGAGGTTGTGCTAAAAGAAAGCTTAAGCGAGTGTAGAGCATAGTGGAAAACTTGAAAAATATGGCTAAGCCTAGAGGAAACTAGCCTAAGGTTCCTAAGGATGATCTAAAACTCTAAGAGACTAGCCTAGGGGAAGGTAATGACCAAACCAATCAAAGATGCTATGAGGCATTGATGGAACGGGAGATACAGGATCCACCACACCAGTGGCCGGCCACCTATGAACATGGATACTAGGGGGTGGAGAAATTGCGCTACCTACTTGGGCAAGACCTCCTCTCAACCTCCTTGGAGTGGCACTACCACTTTCGGAAGGGGTTGAGGTTGGTTAAGGAATGGGGATAGGATTCAAGTTTGGTGTGGGTAGAAGACCCTTAGTTGGGGATGAGGTGGTTTTGGGTGTGGGTGTAAGACCCTTGGCCTTTGAGTGACCGTTGTCATCATTATGGCTGGGTTTTTGGCAAAATGTACAAAACATATCCTTCTTCGGCAAGAAGTGCAAGGAAGGTCTTTGTGAGGGTGTGAGTGTGTTACTCCCTTTTTCCCTAAGGACGGCATTGGAATGCGGTCTGTGTTTGGGACCAATCGGGAAAGTGGAATTGGGTCTAAATGTGGAGGTGATTCCTTTCCACTCTTTCTTTCCTTCAAAGGAGGTGACTCATCAGCACAAGATTGGGACATAGAGTAATGCACTTGCGGGTGTGTGTAAGGCATACTGTGAAAGGGTGGCATTCCCCCTAATGATGTACTAGGTTGTAAAGTGGTATAATTTTGCGTGTCTAGTGATGGCCTGAAACCTTGATGTGCATCAAAGAAAATGTGCACTAAGATTGGACAACCCATTGTAGGTCTAAAGTAAGGATTTGAATTGAAAGAAGAGGAATCAATGTGAAGTGAAAGTGGGAGGGAAGGGCAGGAAATGTGAAGGTGAATGAGAGGTACCAAAGTCATAATCAAATGAAACAAAGGATGTAAGGATTAACATGTGGAATATGTGTGAGCATAGAGTTTTCTTCAAATCCATATTGACACCAATCTAGATCTCCATGGTGGCTTACAGTTGGTTTTTGCATAAAAGAAGAAATACTATAGACAAAATTAGAGTGACACAATAGTGGATTCTATGAACTTGCCATTGGGATTGATTATGAAGAGTTTGAACTTATTATTTCTACAATATGGTCATGATAGTATTTGGTTGCATGGGTTGTAAAAGTAAATAAACTAAATCAACTTCTAGGCACTCCTAGCATAAGAAGAGGAGGATGGATTAGTCTAAAAGGCTATGCCCATGCGTAGGAGTTGGACTTAGATTTCATATAGAACTAAAGCCACTTTCTTAAGAAATATCAACAATACATATTGATAGATTGAGGGCTACCATGAGAAAATTAGAAATTGTAGTTATATGCACCGATGAGGACCTTAGGAGAGAGTTGACCCTCTTTTAAATCTCTCTAGGGAAAAGCCTTAGAGTTGCCTAGAGTAGGGTCTAATACAAGGAAAGAGGTCTAAAGATTAGAATTGTGAAAATGTAACGAATCCAAGTAATTTGTATTGAGCAATTATTTCCCTTGTTAGAGGATCATTCGTAAGTGTGCAGTAAATCATGGCTTAAGAGTTGCATGCTAAATTCCACCTAAGTGGTGGGGTGTAGTGGAGACGAGAAGAGTATATATGAGATGGTCGTTTTCTTCAATAGCACCTAGTACTTGCATGGCTGCATTTTATACCAAGATAGGGATTATGCAATGGTATCAGCTTGAAAATGCTGAAATTATGAAGTGGGTTGCTTGAAGTGGATATAATGCCTAGAAGAAATGCTTATACCTTGGTGTGGTTTTTTTTAATTGTGATGGGAAAGAGGAGTTGTGAATTTTCTGTACATGGGTCAAATGAGAATAGATAACAATTCCCCCCATCCCGAGCTCGTGTTTTCACTGAGATTAGACACTATTACGGACATGGAAATATAATTGCATAGTATGGGGACAAGCACCTAGGACGATGAGATTGACGGTTGGAGGAGGTTCCCTCCTATGGTGGCATGATGCTAGGGGGGCTCTAGTAGTGGTGTGGTAAACCCATGCTCGTACTAAGACGGAGAAGAAATCCTCAGCAAGCATAGTGTATGGGCACTGGATAGACCCTTGGTAGGGTAAGAATGGAACCGGGGAAGGGTTGTGATATCCAATGGTAGAATATGAGAAAAGGCAAGTTGTACAAGTTGTAAAGCGTTATTTTCAAGCAATTGTTGGAAGATATTGTTTCCAATTGTTAGTGTTCGTGTCTAAAGGACAGCAATGGGGTAATTAACGAAGCTATTTTTATGTCTTTATAGTGTTCTAGGACCATAGTGTCGTCAGGATCACTATCCACCATAACTAGTTGTCTTTTTCCACCATAACAATGGTGTGGAAATAACGTTTATTGCATTAGGGACATTTTCTGCTAAAGCTAGGTTAGTAGCATGGTTTCTGTGAGGATGAGTCTCGACTTTCATCATGACATATCTATCCATGCCTAAATTTATGTCAAAAAAGAGTGGCTGCAAGCCCTCTTCCTCCGTTGCTTTCTTTTGGTTTAGTAAGGTGAGGACCACTTGCAAGTAGTTACATGTGGTGACTATTGGGTGTAAATTCCCTTAAATCTCCATGTGTATAAACTTATATGGGTGTGAACACACCCTTATTTGTACCCTAACATATAAATACATTTTATTGTTTGTGTAACGTGATGAGCGGGTACACTCACGTTGGAATTCTCTCACACTCAACACTGCTCTTGCTGCATTTTTGACTCGCACTCCCATTGTGCACTCATCCCAACAAATTGGTATCAGAGCCTTAGCAAATGTGTGCGCGCTTCCCGAGGACAGTGCGAGTCAGTTACAGCTTGCACATGTAAAGAAACATCATGTCGTTTTTTTTTTTGCTTAGGCAAGACAAGCGATAGCTCCTAGGTCTCGTTTTGTGTAGTGATAATGTTTCAGGCTTGTTTTTTGCTCAGATAGGTCAGGTGCAGCCTTTCCAAGGAGGCAACATGTTAGTTTTGACGAGGTGACTGTTTCTTGGCAGGCGACGGGTCAGGTTGGTTAGATGCAGGCAATGTAGGTCAATGGCTGTTTTTTCGTCACATTTTGGGCCGGTTTCGTCAAAATTTTCTTGATTTCTGCAAGGAAGCCCCTTGCTCACTGATAGGGGTTGGTGCACATAAGCACAATTCTCAAATTTGTGCCTGAAAATTTGGGGCTTTTTCCAGATTTGATGTTGTTCATGCATAACGGTGATATTTGATTCGGAAATTGTAGAAATTGTGCACATTGGCTTTGAAATTCTTGGGGCTTTTGATGTATTAATGAAATTTTGCTAGCTAAGCCGAATTCACTAACATTGGTGCACATCTGGACCTGAGAAATTTGGGGCTTTTTCAAAATTTTGCAAAATTCACCTGTTTTATGCTCTCGAGAACATGTATTAATGCAATTGGGGCAGATTGGTTAGTGAAATTTTGGGGCTTTTGCTGAAATTTGTAGATTTTGGAAAAATTGATGTGTGAAATGCACTTTGGGGACATTGCTGAAGCAATCTTGGTTCTGTAAGCAGTGTAATTTGAGTTTAGTATCTCTCACTTGTGAGATTTTTAAAGAAATTGCAGAGAATTTTGGTGTTTTTTGTGTATTAGAAGTGCTTTTGGGCACATATGTATGTAGAACACTTGTTAGGCAGCTCCTATTGAGTTGATGTATTGCTGAATATTCATGTAGTCTTAGTGATCATTTGCAGATTTGGGATTGTTGCAAATGTATTTTTGGTGATATTGCTGAAGTGGGAGTCACTTTGCAATGGTGTATGCATGGAATGCATGCTGAAATCTCAGCTATATTGATGAAAGTCATTATTTCTATTGCTATACATGTATTTGGATCAAATCTTCCTCTTATTTTCTGAAATTTTGGGCGGAAATTAGCTGAATATTTAGCGTGTTATTTACTATCATAAAATACAGCATTGGTACTTGGCACTTTGCTGAATAATGGCCACTAATGCTTTTAGCAATAGTGACACTATGTCCCTTCTTGAAATCTAGAGGTTTGATGGCACTCGCTTTGATTTGTGGAAGGATAGGATGCAAGGCATTTTGTTTCTTAAGGATTGTGATGGTGCTCTTTTGGAAACCAAGCTTGCAGTACGACAGATGAGGATTGGGCTAGACTCAACAAGAAGGCCATTGCATACATTAAAATGGTTGTGTGTGATGATGTACTTATAGACATTAAGCGTCTTGATACAATTTATGCCATATGGAAAAAGTTAATGCACACTTATGAAAATACAACTCCAGTGAATCAAGTGCATCTCATGTGCAAGCTTGTGAACATGGAGTTCGATGAGTATAAGCTAATATTTGAGCATTTGAGTGCTTTCACTGGGATTTTGAGTCAATTGCAGGATTCTGGTTTATAGCCCTTTAATGATAAACTAAAGGCTATTTTCTTGTTAATGGCATTGCCTGATAGCTCGGAGTCTTTGGTTATTTCACTTAGTAACAATTCTGTTTTAACCTTTGATGGTGTTAGGGGCTTTATTCTCAATGAGGAGATCAGACAAAAGTCTAGTGGAAAAACCAATGGCTTAGCTTACCATCTTAGAGGCAGGCTAGAGAAGAGAGGTAATGCATGAAATAAAGGCAAAAGTAGGACTAAAAGCAAGGGCAAACATCAAGATGCTAATTGCTATCAGTGTGGGCGTAAAGGGCATACAAAGCCTAATTGTCGGTACTACAAGAAAGAGCATGAGAGAAAGAAACATCAATGAAAGAAAAAGAAGGATGACAAGAAAGATGATGATAGCTCTTTCTCAATAGAAGTTGCAAAGGCCATTGTTGCATCTAGTGTGGTCATTGAACTGCTCTTCGACATTGGAGAGATACTTGTTGCAGCCTCATGCAATGATATAGATATTATTGCAACAACACGTGATATGCCCATTACCAAAAACGAGGTAATTGATGCTTCCCAATCATGGATAATGGACAATAGTGCCTCTTTTCATGTTACTTTCTCTTTGGAGTCTTTTTTCAAATATACTACACGTTGTCTAGGCAGGGTTTACTTGGGCAACAACTATGCATGTGAAATAGAGGGTGTAGGTACCATTCACTTGGCCCTTAAAAACGGCCAAGAGCTGATTTTACAAGATGTTAGATATGTACCTGGTATAAAGAAAAGTCTATTGTTACTTGGGTAGCTTGATGCAAGAGGATATTTTAGTACCTTTGGTGGTGGATCTTGGAAGGTCCACAAGGGCTCTATACTGATTGTTAAGGGCAGTAAAAAGGAGACTTTGTACTATTTGTATTGTAAAGCATTACTTGACAAGTTTTTGGCTTTGGTTGAAGCTTATTCACAGATGGAACTTTGGCACAAAAGGCTTGGTCGTATGAGCGAGAAAGGCCAGTAGGTTCTCTCCTCTTGCGGGAGATTAGATGTAAAAAGTGCTGGTCTTGACTTTTGTAATTATTGCATATATGGAGAACATGCAAAGTTTTCTTATTACTCTGGTATCGTTAAGAAGTCCAATGCTCTTGATTTAGTACGCTTTGATGTGTGCACTATGCATGTTAATTCACATGGGGATGTATGGTACTTTGTCACTTTTGTTGATGATTTCAGTAAAGTCATAGGTGCATGTGTTAAAGTGTAGAAAGCTCTATAAAAAAAGATAATGGGGGTGAGTATGTCTCTAATGAGTTCGAAAAAGTTTTGTGAGATGCATTGCATTAACAGAGAATTGGCAGCCCCTTACAATCCTGTATCAAATGGCGTGGTTGAAAGGTTATAATCGCACACTTTGTGAGAGAGTCAGATGCATGTTGTCCACAGCTAATCTTCCACAGCACTTGAGGGGAGAGGCTCTTAAAATTGCAGTTTATGTGTGCGATCACTCTCCCAATCGTGCACTGGAAAATGGGATTCTTGAAGAGGTTTGGTTTGGCAAACTTGCTTCATATGACCATTTGCATGTCTTTGATTGTGATGCCTTTGTATACGTTCCTGTAAATCAGAGGACTAAACTAGACATGAAATCCATCAAGGGCATCTTCATAGGATATGGAGATGAGGGAGAGATGGGTTATAGAGTTTGATTTACTTAGGACAAGAAGATAGTACGTGGCCTAGACATAGTATTTAATGAGGCAAAGTTGCTGAAAAATGCTACATAGGGTGACTGTGACAAAAAGAAGGTCAAATTTCAGTATAAGCAGCCAGCCATTCAGCAACCATTAGCTGAAAATTGTGTTCCTTTTGATGCTGAAAATGAGCAGCAACCTATTGTGCTACAGCCATAAGATAATGGGCAGCAAATAGATGCATAGGATGGAATAGGACATCAAGAAGAACATGCTGAAAACAAGTTACAGCAGCAAGAAAATGCTGAAAATCAACCACCAACTGATGGTGTGCACATATCTGAGGATTTAGGCCCATTGCCTAACAACACAAATCACTAGGTAAGAAGGTCTACACATGTTAGAAGGCAGTCATAGAGGTTTCAGCCATCTTTGGATTGCATTTTATTGACTGATGAAGGTGAGCCTTTGACATTTAGAGAGGCACAATCAGGTGAAAACACGAGAAAGTGGGAGCTTGCTATGCAGGAAGAGATGAAGTCTTTGTACGCAAATAACATATGGGAACTTGTACCTTTGCCCAAGGAGAGGAAAGCTATCCCTGACAAATGGGTTTACAAGTTGAAATATATTGATGGGAATCCAAGTACAAGGCATGTTCGGTTGGTAAGGGCTATACATAGGAGGAAGTCATAGACTTCCAAGAGGTTTTTTCACTAGTGGTGAAGATGACTACACTCCGTGTTTTGTTTGCTCTCACTGTATCCTTGGATTTAGAGTTGGATTAGATGGATGTGAAGACTGCTTTTCTTTATGGTGACTTGGATGAAGAGTTGTACATGAAATGTTGGGTGTTAAGGCCCTTACTCTACTCTCATGTATTTATTGATTTACACATGTGAACACACCCTTGCGGGTGTAGGTGTACCGTATCCCAAGTATAAATACATTCTTTTATTCTTGGTGTGTACCACACTGGTACACACCCATCTCTCGACTCTTCACTCTCTCGCTGCATTGAACAACTGTACACATCTCGATTGACATGCACATTTCCTAAGTGCTTCCTCTTGCACTCTTCAAACTAGTATGAGAGCATTCATAAATGTGTTTGGGTTCTTGAGGACCGGAATAGGCAATCATTGTCGATCAGTGGTCAGTTTGACAAGCAGGCGTATCAGTTGTGACCAGCAAGCATAGAGTGACAGGCAGATACAACATGTTTCTGCAGGCATCAGCTATCGAGAGCAGCTGACAGCCACGAACTGAAGCTGGCTGGTCAGATGACATGCAAGCGGGACAGGCGACGGGCTGGCAGCATCGAGTGCAGGTAGGACGGACAACGACAACACGTGATCTGTTAACAGGTGAGTGGCTGGGTTGTTTGTCAATTTTCTGGCATTTTTTGATAAATTTTAATTCCCTCCAGTAAGCAGGCCCCTTATTTATTAACGGGGGTTCGTGTGCAAGCACAAGATACAGATCTGTGCAGCTTTATGCCTGAAAATTTGGGTATTTTCTCGGATTTGATGCTGGTTATGCAAAATAGTGACATCTGACCCAGAAATTGCAGACATTGTGTGTATTTGCTTCAAACATTTGGGGTTTTTCTAACACAAGTGAAATTTTGCTCAGCTGAGCCAATTTCACTGTAAGTTGTGCACAGTTGGACCTCAAAATGTGAGGGTTTTGCAGAATTTGTGAAATTTCTGCAACATTTTCCCGTATTTGATAATCAGGATGATGAATTAATGCAATTTGGGCAGATTTACTGCAAAAATTTTGGGGCTTTTCGCAACGGTGATGCATTTTGAGCCAATTTGTGTCTTGATAGTGAAATTACAGCAGATTCACTGCTGAGTGGGAGAAATTCGGAGTGGGGATGTATCAAATGTTACAAAAGGACAGCTTCTCTTGGTACATGCATTGCTGAATGCTCATTATGCAGTGAAGTAGTGGTTTATATAGCACTTGGGATATTGCATTTGGGCAATCTGGTGATGTATTATTGAAGAATGCATCAGATTTGATTCATGTACATGCTGTAATCAGTACTTGGGACTGAGATTGCAGCAAAACATCTGCTTCTTGGACACCTTTGGAAGGACAATGTGTGTACTTGCTGTTATATTCAGCAACCTTGCTATTGGTTGAAGGTATTCAACATTTTATTGCAATCTCCTATTGCTAAAGATGGTTGGCAATGCATCTACATCTAACACAAAGAATCTTTTTGAGATTCATAAATTTGATGGCAATGGCTTTGATATTTGGAAAGATCGTATGCAGGATATACTTTTTTTGAAGGATTGCGATGATGCTTTGGCAGAACATAAGCGTGTTGCTTTGTCAGATGAGGATTGGGGCTAAAATGAATAAGAAAGCCATTACTTACATTAAAATGGTTGTCACAGATGATATCTTGGTTGATATCAAGAAACTTACCACTGCTTATGTAGTTTGGGAGAAAATCAAGGCTACGTATGAGAATACGACTCTTGTCAATCAGGTACATCTCATGCGAAAGTTAATCAACTTGAAGCTTGATGAGTCTAAGCTCGCCTCAGAGCATTTAAATACTTTCACTGGCATTTTGAGTCAGTTACAGGATGCAGATTTGCTAGCTTTTGATCCTAAGCTGAGGGTTATCTTCTTACTCATGACTTTTCCCAATTCATGGGAAGCATTGGTTGTGTCATTGAGCAACAATCGAACTTGACATTTGATGGTGTTCGTGGTTCTATTTTCAATGAGGAGATTAGACGCAAGAAGGCAAGTGGGGAAAACAGTGGATCAGTCTACAATGTAAGAGGACAAACTAAAAAGAGATCAAATGTTGCAAATAAGAACAAAAATCATAGCAAAAGTAAGGAAAAACAGCAAGATGTCACTTGCTATCAGTGTGGATGAAAAGGGCATAAAAAGCCTGATTGCAGGTACTATAAAAGGGAGCAAGAACGCAAGAAGCAAGCTAATGCAAAAGATGAAAATAATGAGAAAGATTGCAACTCAATCCCTAAAGAAATAGAAAAGAAAAATGTGATATCTAATGTTATTGAGGAGATAGAAGAAGATAGAGATGATGCTTTACTGGTTGCATCTTTAGATCCACATGCCTTGACAGTGGAAGACATGTATATCATTAAAAGAGATGTGATAGATGCCTTGTTGTCTGCTCATGATGGTTTGTTATAATTGTGGATTTTTGACAATGGTGCTTCATTTCATGTAAATCTATCCTTGGAATGTTTTTCTTCTTATACAGAAGGTAACCTTGGGAAAGTCTATCTAGGCAACAACCATGTATGTGATATTGAAGGAATGGGCACCATACACCTAGCTCTTGAAAATGGTCAGAAATGGATCTTTCATGATGTTAGGTATGTACTTGGCATTAGGAAGAGCTTGCTTTCCGTTGGGCAGCTAGACGCCAAGGGTTAGGTATGTACCTGGCATTAGGAAGAGCTTGTTTTTCGTTGGGCAGCTAGATGCCAAAGGTTGATCCTTCATGATGTTAGGTTTGTACTTGGCATTAGGAAGAGATTGCTTTCCGTTAGGCAGCTAGATGTCAAGGGTTATTTCACTACCTTTGGTGGTGGAATTTGGAACATATAGAAAGGGTCTATGCTAGTTACTAGAGGTGGTAAAATGGAAACTCTATATTATCTCCATTGCAAGGCACTTCCTGGAAAGTTTCTTGCAGTTGTTAAAGTGCAGTCACACATGGAGTTATGGCACAACCATCTTGGACACATAAGCCAAAAGGTTTTACAGGGACTTTCTTCACTTAGAAGAGTTGATGTGAAAAACTCAAAACTTGACTTTTGTGATGACTGTGTTTTGGAAAAACATTTAAAGAGTTCATACTTTCATGGAGCCTCTAGGAAGGCATGTATCTTGGATACCTTCATGCTCAGCCATGGATTTAAACGTAGTTATGTAGATCACTGCTTATATATTAAAAGGTTGATGATGGAAGTCTCTTGTGCTAGTCTTATGTGTGGATGACATGTTGATTGCAGGAAAGCATAAGAGTACTTTGAATACTCTTAAAAGGCAGCTGAATTTAGCCTTCTCAATGAAAGATTTAGGGGCAGCTGAACACATTTTGGGCATGCACATTAAAAGAGAGAGAGGGCGGCACTTTGTTGTTTCTCTCACAAGACAACTACATTAGCAAAGTACTTGACAGATTTAATATAGTTGATGCTAAGCCTCTTGGTGTGCCTTTACGGCCACATATAAAACTTAGCAAAGCTGATTGCCCAAAGAATGATGCAACTGCTAGTGCTATCAAGGGCATACCTTATGCATCAGTTTGTGGTTCTTTGATGTATGCTATGGTTGCAACTCACCCTGACATTGCTCATGTAGTGGGAGTTGTTAGTAGATTCATGTCTGACCTTGGCAAACCACATTGGAAAGCAGTGAAATATATCTTTAGATACTTGAAAGATACACAAGAAAAGTGTATATGCTATGGAAAGGGTACACCAGAGTTGGAGGGATTCTATGATTTGGACATGGCAACATATCTTGACACTAGAAATTCTACTAGTGGGTATGTCTTTACTCTGGCTGATGGGCCTATTTCTTGGTGCTCAAGGTTGCAAAAAATTGTGGCATTGAGTATTACAGAGGCTAAATATATTTTAGCCACAAAAGCTTCTAAGGAAGCTATTTAGCTTGGCCGTTTGGTCATGAATTTTGGTCTATCTTCATGTACTCCAGTGCTTGGTTGCGATAACTAGAGTGCCATGTGTTTGGCTAAGAATGCCATGTTTCATGCACGTACCAAACACTTAGATGTTCGGTATCACTTCACACGAATGGAAGAACAGAGAAAACTGCAGGACCTCCCTAAAAGATTTACAAAATTCAAGAAAGGGGATAGGGTAGTGATACTATTGGGTGCCAAACGTCAAGGGAAAACAAGTGAACCGATCAAGGGACCAGCCAAGGTCAAGGAGGTGAACCTAGCTTAGGAAGGGGGGACACCCTAACCAGTCTTCATTGCTGATGATTTGATTGTCTAATGCAAAAAACTAGTTTTTTTCAATTTTGTTTCGCTATTTATTTTCATTGATTTCTTCATAAAAATGTGATATTTCATAATTATGAGGTTCTCACTAGTCAAGGACACTCAACATTATTTTTATATCTATTTTTATCCCAGATGACGGTCTTGTCACACTGACTAAGGTTAAAACCCAAGATAACCTTGTGGATGTTCTCACTAAGAGCCTTACAAAGGCTGAGCATGAGCATTGCATCTAATTAGTGGGAGTTGACTAGCTTAAAGATGCCACTTCAGGCCTTTTAGTGGGAGGTTGTTGGATATAAAGTCCCATCAG
This sequence comes from Lygodium microphyllum, assembly GCF_053477565.2. Lineage (NCBI taxonomy): Eukaryota > Viridiplantae > Streptophyta > Polypodiopsida > Schizaeales > Lygodiaceae > Lygodium > Lygodium microphyllum. The sequence continues at coordinate 97,461,342 of NC_141143.1, forward strand.
GTGTAATGTCCCTTAATCTCTGTGTGTATAAACTTATACGAGTGTGAATATACCCTTATTTGTTTCCTAACATATAAATACATTTTATTCTTTGTGTACCGTGACAAGCTAGTACACTCACCTTGGGATTCTCTCTTTCTCACTCAACATTGCTCCTGCTCCGTTTCTGACTCACATTCCCATTGTGCACTCATCCTAATAGTGACAAAGGATAGGTTTGGATAATTTGAGAAATTTATCACAAACTTCTTGAATGAGGGTACCAAATCCTTTTCCTTGAACTTGAGAGTGTTCTTCTTCCGGTAAGCATTGATGTTAAAGATTAGGGGGAAGTCATACGTGCATGTTTCTCAAGATTATAAACCCCATATCTTCTTAGATAAGGCATATAGATAGAATCTCCTCATTCCAATGGTATGCCCTTAGCTTTCTTCTTGATTTCTCTAGTAAAAGAACATGTGATTCTGGCTGATTTTTTCCCTATAGTAGGGTGCCTGCTACAACCTGTAAATCATGCCGGTGAGCTAGTGCAAAATGCTGTGAAGATATGCTATGGTTACAGAAGAAAAACACAGAATGTTGCTTAACACCCCCTCTCAAGCCCAACATTGGAACCAAGAAGGGATTAGAATGAGAACTTAAGCCCACTTTTCCCCAAAGGTGTTCCATCTAAAAGTAGCAAAGGCATTCCATCCAAAAGGTGTATATCAGTTGTTGCAGAGTGGTCCACTAAGACTTTAGAGGCGATGATTATCTTACCAAGGGAGTCCAAGGAGCCCAAGTGATCACTCTAGATAGGCCAAGGCATTGGACAAAGGGTGATTGTTGGTTGCCTAGGGTCCTACTAGGGCATGCAAAGGTAGATGGAACCACATTGAACCCTTTTTTTTTTTTTGGTAGAAGAAATGAAAAGGGATGGTTAGATCGACTAGATCACCAAATGGACAAGCTATCACGATCACCCGTGGGTGTTGATGATAAGGGAGAAGGGAAAAGAAGTATGTAGGTGTTGTGGAAGTGTGGTGAAAGAACCATCAGTAGAAACAACTCATGATCCGCTCAGGGGTGCTTTGCACAATGAGATGCAAAGAGTAATACCAAATGATGAGAATGCACTTGCAACAAGGTGCCCCTTGGATGGTGTTTCTTGTGGGGAAATTGTTTACTTGCCCAAGTGCTCTTTTACAAATAGGGTGATGATCATGCAATGCAAAGGGGAGGTACAATAAGGGAGGCTGATGTTGAGGAGAAATGCCAAAACTTGTAGAATACCAAGACAGGGTAGGAACTCCCTCTTAACCATGGATGTTGAGGCTGAAGGAGGAAGAGGATCTTGATGTGGGTTTTTCGTATGGTGCCAATAACCATGATGAATTGAATGGTTAAGTTGAAGGTAGATCTCACACCCCTTGGTATAGCCGAAGGAGAATCAACCATAGCCTGTAGTGAGGCTATACGCCTGTAGAATCAACCAGCAGGTGTGATGGGGACACCCCAAACAATCCCCCGACCCAGTAGTTAGCAAGCCCATCACACCTGCTGGACCCTCCTTTGTGTCCCCCAAATCACCAGTCGGGCCTTCCAATTTGGGCCTTTTCTTGACATGCCCAGTTACTCTCATAGGAGTTCTCTGATGTGGGCCAGGGTTACACATGAGAATTATGGGTCATGGGGAGTTTTTGGTTCCATTGGAGGCGGAAATTTGTAATTCATGAATCTCAAAATGGCAAGGTCTACCTGTTTGCTATGTCGGATGGGCCAAAACTCTGGACCACACATGTTCGGTTCAAGAACATAGTGGAGATTATCCACTACTAGATGATAGAGCACTTGTCACAGTGCAGTGGCAGTAGACGTACTCTTGGAAAACTGGCCCAACTGCATGATGGACAGCAACTGGTTGATGAGAGTACAGTTTTCCAACCTCAGCATTCTTTTATGTGCCACCCAGTTGTGGCATCTCCCCTTGGAGATGATTGAGTGGCCACTCCTTTGGGACACCTGGTACGCATGACAACAGCGCCATGTGGACGGCTTGGTTAATGGAGGCACACTCTTCAGTTGAAGGGGCAAACATTACACCCTGACTACACCTACGGGCTAGAAAAGCAGAGTGGATTTTGCCCTCTAAACCAGCACCCACACAGTTCTCCTTTCTCATCTTGGATTTCGTTGAACAGGAATATGTTTTAGATACTCTCTAGAGTTCTCCATGAGCATACACCTTGCCTCCTGCGATGTGAACAACCTTCCCTTCAATGCAACACAAGGCCCTTTATGTTCTGAAGAAAATGTTGGAGAGGTCCTTCAGCAGTAAGAGGTAATGTCTAGATTGTTCCCATGAATTAGTAGATTAGTTTAAATAAAAATTGAAGTGGATGTGCACGTTTCCTAGACCCTCAGGATCACAAGGGGGACACCTATATGATAAGGATTATCCCTTCACATTCTGTACATGTTTTTATGTGTTTAGGGTGCTAGACAGTCTGCAGGCCTTCAACACCTGGGTGTGTTCTGTCATTTCAGGTGTAGTCCGAAGTGAACTCTATCCAAAGATGCACCACCTTGTGTCACTTACAGTAAAGTCTCCCCCTTTCAAACTGCATTTGTACTTGCTTTTGCAGTCTGATAATTCTGCCATATATTTGTTCACTGTTATTTTTTGATGCTCTATAAAGAGCCTCAAGAGCTGTTGAGTCTCATTACATTATTATAACCCCTTCTCCGTCCTTAAAAATACCATTGTTTCATTAAGTGAAGCTAATTTTTCACCACATTGCTTGCAATTTGTTCCCCTTCTCCATGCTTGCAGGGTACCGGTCTTCAAGCTCCTCAATGTATAGACCCTGTGTGTTCAAACCTTTTCATATTCCTGTGAGAATGTGTAATATCATGATGGATCAAGTGTCACCTCAAAGTGATGTTGTTGAGTTAATGTTTTTTGGGAATTAGATTTTATTTGGCATCAATGTGGCCCTGCATACATGTTGCAACAGTATTTTTGTAACTAGACATGGAAGGCGTTGGTGCTGGAAAATGGGCCACATGATCTTTACTGTGCATATGTCTGTAATGCTTTGAGCACTTGATGATTGAACTTTCTTTTGAATGTTCTGTTTCAGGTGTTAAAAATGGAAGAAGTTGCTCAAGGACGGGTATGGACAGGCAAAGCAGCACAAGAAAGAGGCTTGGTAGATGCTATTGGAGGAATGCCAAGAGCTGTTGCCATAGCCAAGCAAAAACTTGGGATTCCTCAAGAAACTAAGGTCTAGAGCTTTATGTATGCTATTGATCTTTCACTGTACTGAATGTTGCAATGCCGGTTTCAAACTTCGTGGAGATATTCGATGACCAATGCAAGCCAACTAGATAACAATTGGTTGTGGAAGAAATGTGGTGAACGTTGTAGATGATTGTATAGCCCATACATCTCTTGATCTTCTCCTTGTGTTGCAGGTGTCATTGGTAGAACTTTCCAGACGCTCATTATCTGTAGCTGATGTTCTCAGAAGTGGTGCAACAACAGTCTCATTTTTCCTCAAGCTACTAAGCAGAGAGGGACGGCTTGAGCTGCTGAAAGAGCTTGCTCAAGGTAACGCATTTCTTGAAGACCTGTCTGCTCATGGAGTCCAGGCTCGAATGGAAGACATTGTCATTGAAGGATCGAATGGTGACATGGACCCCCTGTTGGTCGTGTCGGATTTCATGAGTGGTGTATTGCGAAAGTAGCTCAAAATCTTTCTTTGGTTCTACATGTATAAAGTGGTGAATGAGCAGAGATGCAGAACGCAATAAGCATTGTAGCTGTACAAATGTGGCCACTACCACAAGCTGTATAAGCTTTAGGGGGAATCACCCTGAGAATGAAGTTATATGATCTTTGAGGGTTGTGGCTGTATTCCAAAACGTACAACTTCCATCGTATTCCTTTTGACAAGAGAAGCAGAGTATATAACTATATTCTTGCCTTTTGTGACATACGGGAGCTAGAATAGGGTCTCGACCTTTATACAATACGAGTGAAGCTTATACATGAAATACACTTGGTAGTGTCATCTCGTAACATGATCGGAAAACATGATTTTAATCTCGATTTGTGGGTCGATAAATACAAGCAGTTCACCATTAGGGTAGCTATCACACACACACACACATTCATTCAGCACCCGTGTTCCACATGTATCACATCCAATGTCAATAGGAGCATAATTCGTTTTTTGTGTCGTTGATAGCGCACTGGATTGCCCCACTCGCGGCTTTGCTTGCACCTGCCCCGCTCGTGCTTGCTTGCTCGCGCCTACCTTGCTTGTGACTGCATGATTGCGTCAGTGCCATCGCGTCTGCGTCTCACTAGGCTCCGCCCTGTGTCAACGATCTTCCACCATCGACCTACTATGACGGCTCCGTTGTTTGCCTCATGCACGAAAAGACCTCCCCAGTCGACCTGCACTTGTAACTCCATAATATATTGCATGTTCGTTTGCTCTGTTGATTGCTTCTTTGCAAGTTCAGCAAGACTTGCCTGCGTCTATAGAGACGTGATAACACTACCAATCGTTGCTCCCTTCGTCTGTAGCAACATTCCCTCCGGTATTGCAGTAACTAGCTTGGTAGGTTCTCAGTAGCAATGACGTGCAATGGAAACCTTTGGTAAGACGTGACGCATTCTGTGAGTACCCTCCAATCAAACACCTTGTGTGCCGTCCTTTCGGAGGAACAACTCCTTTTCGTTCGTGCTACTGAGCTGGAATTGAAAGAAACAACAATCTTTGGATAGGTTGTAGGACACTCCATCCAAGGCCCAACTTCGGGATTGGCTTCACTCCACACTACGCATAGGCACAACGCAAAATGCGGAGGTAGTTCTCATGGGTTAGGGAATCTTGATGGTTTAACTCAGGTCCATGGATATAGCTCGTGATCTAGTGGATAGTTAAACTCACGCCTCCACAAAGGGGGTCATCTATATGGTTCCCTGGTATAGTGCCTTCTCAGTGGAGAAATTCGTGCTCCACAATAGGTTTCCTAGACACCCGGTCACCCTTCTATTCCCTGGATTGGCAATTGAGTATCATAAGTTAGTGAAGGACTTTGGACGGCTTTTCGGCATAGTTTTTTTTTCCTCTGCGGATGCAATGACAACCACAGGACGTTCGAAGGTACGGGTGGTTGTGAAAGATATAAACATACCTAAGTTTCTTAAGATTGAGGTAGATACACTTTTTCAAGCAGCATGTTATTATGACAGGGTAGTCTGGTTAGTGCTTATGATGCCATGACTTTGGGCATCAAACAACAAATTGCACGCGTTTTGGAGCTAAGGCAGCTTAGTCAGCAAACTCGTAGGTGGATGCTGATGGTTTTATATGGGTCTAGCGATGACAGAGGCAGACGGTAGGGGGGCCTCAACCAGCCCCTCAGACAAGCACGACAGCAGAGAGGAGGGGGTCACAGGCCCTTGTCAGAGAACCCCGCAATAGCCTCTCGCTTCTCCCACCCAATAGGATCACAAGTGTGGGAGCTTTCGCTCAACTACTAAGACCCACGGACCGCTTATTGTTCAAGCGTTCCAAGCCGAGCATTAATGTTTACCTCTCACATAGCTGACGCGCCATCCATATCTACGTGTGTAGTGAGCTTACCTCCATGCCGATCGAGTTACCTCCTCTCTTGCGCACTCCGCTAGCTCCATGATCCAAGTGCAAGTTTCAAGCAAGCTCCATCCTCAAGCTCCACGCTCCATTGTCGCGACCAAGACAAGAGAAGAGAAAAGAAGAGAAGAAGAGAGGAGAGGATGGAGAGCTCCTCCCCGGTCCCTCACCCTCACACACTCACTCCCTCACACTCTCACACTTCCTCTCTCAAGCACAAGCTCAAACAAGTAAGAAGAAGAAGAAGAAGATGAGAGCCACTTTTGACCACACACAAGAATGAGCTTCTCATTCCACTTTTTGGCTTTTATACATGCCCTACTCTTTGGGCAGTCATCCCCTTTTTACATGACCGGCCATTGGCCTAGGCCCTCTTTTCCTATTTCCTTCCTATCCTTCTTGCTTCTTCTCCACCGCCCGTCTATCTTTACAATTTGCACAGGAGAGAGCCTGGTACTCTTTTACAAGATTTCAGGGTGCGCCTTTGTATTTTAAAATGCAATTTTCTCCTTTTGCATTTGCCTTGGACTTTTAAGGTTGCCCTTGCGCTTTTGGCATTTTCTCCTTTTCTTTTTTCAGTCGGGCTATATTTTTCCTGCCTTTGCCCTACGTCTTTTTTATTTTCTTTTTCTTTCTTCGTGTTGGGGTTAACATTACTTCCCTCCTAGACGAGTCCCATGGCACTCTTCGTGGAAGGTAGCATGCGGAGCTTGCACCGAAGATGTGGGTGGAAGGGATTGTTGTGGTTTTCCTTGGAGGAGTTCTGATGTTGGTGCGGATGAAGGTCGTTGGTGGCATTTGCTGTTCTGATTGGTTGGTGGAATGATTGTTGTAGGTGGCGATAGGGCTACTCTTTGGTGGGAATGGTCACTCATAGCTGGGACGGGTGTTGGTGTTCTCGGGATGCTCATGGTGGATTCTGCTCGTGATGATTTTTTAGTGGTCTTGCATGATAAAGTAAAGGACAAGAGTTCAGAGTTGAGTGTTAATGTAGAGATGACGACGCTTTCGTTGGAGTATTTAATACCTGCAATTGGAAAACCTCTCATGTGGTCTCTCCCTAAGGGAGAGTGTTAGTCTTCTTAAGACATATTTTGATTAGTTTGGGAGACAAGTCGAACTCTAAGTAAGCCTGGAGTATTGTCCTGCACTTGAGGACCCAAACCGTGTATAGGTTATAGTGTGAATATTGAGTGAGTATATGTGCGTATTTAGGTATTACTTAGAAGACTATCGGCTTGGTTCCTTGTATAGCAATGGGTCAGTGAAGCAAGGGGCTAAGTTGATGGAAAAATTTGTCGATGAAGACATGGAGTATACTTGAAGATTACTTGAGATATCATTATGGTCTTGTCAAGGCAATGTAGCATAATTGAGCTCTTGGATGTCCTAGCTTCTGGTAGCTAGTGGCTACTTGTAGTGCTTGAAAAGTATGGTGTGCTTTTCCATTGTCTTTCATGCCTTGCTTACCATTGTTGATTATAATGGCATTGAGATGGAGTGCAAAAGAATTGTGCAAGTGGTTTAGGGTGACATGTCTAACCATAGGCGAGGCGAGCTCCCTAGGTATGTCCTGCCCTTGATGTCCCCTGAACAATTGTGGGGAATGTACAAAGGGCTAGGAGATTAGGGACGGAGCCAGCCGACCAAGGTTATTGGACGTACCTGATTTGAGGTCCCCTAGGTGCGGTGTTATGCTTGTGTGGTTTTTTTTTTCCTTTTCTTTTCTTTTATTTATTTCTTTCTTTTTTTTTGTGGAAAAAATAAATACAATTAATGCCATACATTGAGGCTGTTAACCTTTCATTTGGATTGATAAATGTTGGGATTCTAAGGTTATGAAGAATGAATATTATAGAGATGATTGTGTCACCAGCCTTGATGTTAGAGGAACTGTTGTTGAGATGAAGAGATACACTTGAGTTTGCAATGTTGTTGAGATGAAGAGATACACTTGAGTTTGCAATGTTGTTGAGATGAAGAGATACACTTAAGATTTTGCAAACCTCTTTGTAACATGTGAGACATTGAACAATTGAGGTAGTACTTGGAGTGAGCCATGTAGGACAAGGGCAGAGCATCTTGTGAATTGAAGCCTGAATGATGAAGATACGTTCGCCCTTGTTGAGAGTGTGGCTCCTGCCCGAACATAGAGTCTGGCCAAGAAGGAGGTAATCGATGATTATGCTTTGGCCATGTTCAGTTGCAATATGTGCTTTCCGCAAAGGGGTCCTTGGGTTCTCATCCAGTGGCGCTTCCGTCATGGCTTTTGTTTCTTGGTATTCCTGTCACTTCCTCCATAATGGTTCTTTGTGGGATTGGTGGTCTTGTGGTGACTTGGATTTTAAACACTTCTAGACATTAACCTGTGTCATTCTGCATTAACTTGGAAAGGCGTGAGAGTACATGCAAGTCACATGCTTCAACCATAATGAAAATGTCCAGCTAAACAAGACATCGCCAACCTGAATCCCTTAGTTTTGACTTGATGCGTATCACCTGTACTTGGTCATCATTGCTCATGGGGTGTGTTGGCCTTTACTTCTTTTGGTATTATTTACACAATCACAAAACACATTTATTTATGTACATGTTCATGAAACCATTTCACTCTGTGAGGATAAAAACCAATTGTAGAACCTAGGATTGTACTGGAGCGTAGCACACGTATCTAGTACTCGTGGCAGCTTACTCAATACCGATAGATATTTTGCAACATCGAGTAGCATGGAACCTTGTCCGAGTTTATTGGCAACATGTAACTCCTCAGTGAGAACCTTATTAGACAGAGAGTTCTCTTGGCTAGTTTCAACTAAGTCCGTACCTTGAATGACAGTCAGCACTCGAAAGGAAGTTGGTGCCACATAGGTTGGGTCTCTTTGAGACGGCCATTTGGCCAATCACTCCTCTGAGACTGTCATGATTTGGGCTCCTAGTTTGGCCATTGCAACACGGTTTTCACACCAACGTTGTTCAAATTGGCTCTGACTCTCTGATAGTCGCTTTAGTTGCTCTATCTCTAAGAGATTTGGTTGGCAGAGCATCTCATTGAATGTGACAGTTAAGCGTAGTTCGTCGGCTTCCTCGTTAGAGATGAGTCACATGCGTTTATACATGAGCCTGTTATAGTGCTCGTCAAGATGTTCTTGCTCTTCCCAGGATTAGGGAAATGGCAAGTATTCTTCAAGCTGCTCTTTAGGGAATGCGCCCATGTCTACTACGACATAGATACGTGCGAACACTTTGAGCTTAACATCCAACTCAGTTAAGCATTCTGTGACTCTTCTATGTTACTCGGTTGCTATCTCATGCAAGGGTCTAGGAGTTTGCCTGGGCTTTAGCATAGCTGGAGGCTCAGGCCTAGAAGAGCAAGTTTGGCCAACGCTAGGATTTATTATGCTCTTGGGGTTTCCATGTTTCTCCTGAGGCTTCGTTATTGCGTCATGGTTCTCCTTGGATGTGATTGGTATAGATTTGTCACCTTGTGACATTGTATCCACTCTTGATTGGTCAATGCAAGTTCTATCGTTAGTAGATTGAGTGTTGAAAGCAACTGTTGATGGTAACGACTGCTTTGATTTTTCAGAGCACACAGATGTGTATGAGGTTTCACCGCTATTAGGAGAGGCATCAATGGGGTCATTGGTGGATGGACTCGATGCTTTATTGCTCAGCTCTCCAGCGCTCTTGGTGTCAATGTTCTTGGGGTCCACAACCACCTATAACTGCTGTTGTTTTCGTTGTTTTCTCCTCTTTTTCTTGGTCAGTGAAGGTGCATCTCTCAACGGCTCAGGACTATGTACTAGGTCAACCGTTGATGTGCTTGGTTGGGACTCAGTATTCTCTTTCTCTAGTGTGTTCTCATGGGACATAGCCATGGCCTGTTGAATATCCTCGCTAGGTTGTGAGGGTACAACTGCCTCCCTTTTTGGAGAATCTAGCTCTTCCCTATTGTTTAACTCCTCCAGCCTAGACTTTAGGCGCTTTGGAAATGCTAGAGTTGTCAATGAAGTTGGTTGCGATACCTTCTCCACAGGTGAACTACTAAGGACACGTTCCCTAAGGGGCATTGTCACGGCCAAGGGCTATGACTGCTGTGATCCTTGATTGGGAGTAGTAGCAGCTAGTTCAGTGGACTTACTACTATTGGTGGATTGCGGTGTCAAGTCCTTAGGTCGATTGGAAGTGGTCATGTCTTTTGTCGCCCTTACAGCATTCACTTGAGTATCAGTTGAGCTAGCCACGGTGGATTGCATAGGCATATCCTTAGGTTGAGAGCTAAGGGTGGTGTCGTGTCCTGCCTCTTGGACATTTGGAAGCTCTGATGTAGGTAGAGATTGAGATCGACTGGCCGCACTTGACGACTGTCGTGCTTCCTGTGTCCGTTTAGGAAAAGAGGGCGTGGGAGACTTGGGACTCCTAAGTGGTTTTGACTCTAGCTGGGAGATTTGCTCGTGGCTGTTAGATGATTTTGCTATTTGCTTTGTTGAGCATTTAACCTTGCCATGAGCAATGTTGTGCCTATGATACCTGCTATCCTCTTGGGGAATCAAAGGCTCCTTAGGCACTAGCAGCTTCTTCGTATCCTCAATGATTACATCTGGCATCTGCTTGTCAAGCACGCTAGGCTGAGGATCTACCCTCCGATTGGTCCCGTTTGGTTTCTTGATTTCGACCATGAGGGGCTCGGTCACTCCACTGTTGTTGACTCGAGACTTGGTTTTTCGTTTAGATCTCTTCCTACGCTTCTTTGCTCTTGACACGATCTGGCCTTCAGTTGACCAAGGAGGTTTAGCAAGGGGTTTTGGCACCCAAATCCATGGGTTACCTATGTAATACCCTTGAGCAAGTAGCAATGCTTTGGACACCCATCGTTGTGTTGTGCCGACCTTCTATCGATGCCTTCGTCTATAAGGCTTGGGCTTCTTTTGGGGTTTTTCTATGATATTTGTAAGTCCAAAGCCCGTCCTTGGCATTGTCCCTTGACTCTCTTGTTTCAGGCATGACCTCACTCACTGGTTCTCATTGTTCGACCTGTGCTTGTATCAACTCTTCCAACAAGTCCTTGCTCTCGTTAGTAGGCTTGACTGTTACGTCAGCACCTTCCTTGCCTTTTCCTTGAGGTTCGATGAGGTCACCCTTGCTAAAGGTTGTGACTATTCTCACGCCCGATAGTGTCAGGTGTATCCTCTGTGTTACATAGTCAGTCTCACACTTGGTCGCCCTTTTGAAGGGTTTTCCAAGGAGGGTTTCCTTCCCGTAACTAGCACTATTTGGAGGAACATGAAATAGGATAGGCAAGCTTTCAGTTTCAATTGTCGCAAGGATTTTGCACTTCCCTATGAGTGCTTGTGGGTGTCCCCCGTAAGGGCTAAGAGTTGCATTAGTCGCTGTGAGCTTTGGTTGGCCTAGTAGGGTCCATGATTCATAGGTCAAGACATTAAAATCCGCTCCTTCATCAATCAGAGCATCGATAGTATGCTCTCTTTTTACAGTGAGTTTGACCCTAAGATAAGCAAGTGGTACTATGTCTTCGTCTTCCGGGTCTTGGCTTGTAAATTTAAGCCTTTTGAAAAATGCCCTTGAGTCCCCAACTGCATGACCAGATGTGGATTTTCCACTGATGTCTTGGATTGTCAGTGCAGTGCTATTCAAGGAGCATCTATCGTCAGGACTGTCATATCTAGTCATTCTTGCTGTTGTAGCTTGATGTTACATTTTTCTCTGATTAGACACGGTCTGAACACAATGTCTTTGTGTTCTTGCGGTGTGGCCCTTTTGCCTTTGATGGCTAGATTGTCCTGTTGAGGTTCTAGGGTCTCTTTTTGTCTTAGTTTGGGTGTGGGCTTCTGGTTGCTGCTTTGTAAGTGAAGATCTATGCTTATGTAGAGCCATTACTACATTATGGCCTAATCCGGAGGACCTGTCATGATGCGCGTTTTCCCTCCAACTTACTTGGGGGAGGTGCGGAGGTCTCCCTCGGCCCGCAGGGCCGTTACGGTAAATGCCATGTGCAATTTGGAGGACCGTTTATAGCCAGATTTTCTTGCTCTAAGTTTTAGCCTAGTGATGGATCTGTGATGTGCCTTTAGCTCTACATAGCCTTTGGGGTCAATTTCGGGGTTTAGATGCGTCAAAATTTGTATCCTAGATACGTGTCCGATTTTGACAGTTTTCTGTCCGATTCTCAGATGTCCGATTTTCAGGAGTCCGATTATCAGAATCGGACGTCCAATTTTGGGTTGGTCCGATCAGCCTAGTGGTTCGATTTTGGTCACGTCCGATTCTTGTAGTGGTCCAATTCTAGGAATCGGATCAGATAGGGTGATCCGATTCTAGTAGTCGGATGGTCTGACTCTGCGAGTTGGATCGGAAAAGTGATCTGATTCTGGGAATCGGATCGGAGAGGGTGGTCTGATTCTAGTAGTCGGACGGTTCGATTGGGACTGGTTCGATTCTAGTAGTCGGCCGGTCGAAAAAGTGGTTCGATCTTCGGAGTGGTTCGATTCTGGGACTCGGACGGCCTGGTCGGACGGCGCAGACGACGGCCCGTGAGTTGCGCGCAATGCCTCTAGATGTCTACTCCACCAAATCATCCAGCGCCTTCCAGATAGGTGCAAAACACTACAAGGAAAAGCCTGACATGCCTGGAATCACTGTGGTGCTTGAATCAAACAGCACTCCAAGGATTTGTGCCCCTATTTTCCTGTTTTAGCCTGTTGTACAGCAATAGAAAACCCTACTGTTTGCTTCTTTTTCTTTGTTTTTTCCTACCCTAAATGCATACAAATCACAAAGTAATCACCTACACTACTCCAACATGCTTTTCCAAATCCAATAAAACCAAAAACCTACTTGCTAAGGAGATCGTATACCTCTTCAAACTCCCTCACTTCCTACCTATCTATCTCAAGCACCAGTTTGGGAAAAACCCTACTTCAATACTCGATTCGAAGCGCGCAAGCGCTCAAGACTTGAATCCGTTGGTCCCGACAACGGAACCAAAATGTGAGAGCTTTCGCTCAACCGCCAATACCCATGGACTGCTTATTGTTCAAGCGTTCTAAGCTGAGCACTAATGGCTACCTCTCACATAGCCAACACGCCATCTATATCTACGGGTGTAGTTAGCTTACCTCCATGCAGATCGAGTTACCTCCTCTCCCGCGCACTCCGCTAGCTCCATAATCCAAGTGCAAGCTTCAAGTAAGTTCCATCCTCAAGCTCCACGTTCCAAGCTCCATTGCCGCGAGCAAGAGAAGAGAAGAGAAGAAAAGAGAAGAAGATGGAGAGCTTCTCCTCCCTGGTCCCTCACCCTCACACACTCACTCCCTCACACTCTCACACTCCCTCTCTCAATCACAAGCTCAAGCAAGCAAGAAGAAGAAGAAGAAGAAGAAGAAGATGAGAGCCACTTTTGGCCACACACAAGAATGAGCTTCTCATTCCACTTTTTGGCTTTTATACATGTCCTACTCCTCCTTGGGCGGTCATTCCCTTTTTATATGACCGGCCATTGGCCTAGGTCCTCTTTTTCTATTTCCTTCCTATCCTTCTTGCTTCTTCTCCACCGCCCGTCTATCTTTACAATTTGCACAGGAGAGAGCATGTCACTCTTTTACAAGATTTTAGGGTAAACCTTTGTATTTTAAAATGCACCTTTCTCCTTTTGCATTTGCCTTGGACTTTTAAGGTTGCCCTTGCGCTTTTGGCCTTTTCTCCTCTTCTTTTTTCAGTTGGGCTATCTTTTTTCCGCATTTGCCTTGCATCTTTTTTATTTCCTTTTGGTTTCTTCGTGTTGGGGTTAACAACAAGGCTCCACCCCCCCGACCCCCCCCCCCCACCCACTGAGGTGTCACAGCCCAACCCACCCATGATCCCCCAGCCCCCAAGCCTACCTCCTCATGGATTGCCCCCGGACCCTATCCCACAGTCCCCCCCCTTCTGAGGCCACTCGCCCTCTCTCATCCTCGCGTCATACTTCCGATTGCCCCACCATCTCTCACTCTCTCTCTTTCCCACCATCTGCCCCGCTAATCAACCCCCTGAACCTCACTCAGTACATGTGTCTCCCGCCCGCCGCCCCCCCTCCCTCCCCCCTCCCCACATAGCCACTAGCTCATCTAGTCCAGCTGCCTGTCACACTTTCCCTTGACATGTGCAATTTCTCCCATAGGAGTTTTTCTGTAGTGGTCTGTGATCCTATTTGAGAGTTGCGGAGCGCAGAGAGTTTTCACTACCTCTGGATGTGGGGATCTTTGTTGTCCGCAAGTTAGGGAGCAGTAATGTCCATTTACTAGCACCACCGAATGGACCAAACTCTGCTTTCTTCTTTCAAACCTCTCATTTAGGAGACTAGACGATGACACAGATAAAGGAGGAAGTGAGGGGCCAGGTTGCAGATCACATCTCCTAGTGGATGGGTGGAGGGCTAGCACTCTTTTTCCATTAGTGGCCAGGGTGCATGATAGACATTAACTGTTGGGCTGGAGCCGAGGTTCTATATCTAAGCATGATTTTTCGAGCCCCTACCCAGTGGAGCTCATCAATGGATGTGATTGAGTGGCCCCTCACATAGGCTACCGCTTCTACTAGTGCATAGAGTCATGCCTCTTAGCTTGGCTAATAGATGCCTTGGTTGTATCACCTAGAGCATCTATCACCCCCATGGTCCACACGAGAGCCACCATGGGGGAATGGAGTTCACTCTCTAGGCTTGTGACCAAGCGCATTCGCATGCCCCATAGCTCTTCTTCACCAACAGTTTCCACACCGAATAGATGCATGTTCGGTTAGTCACACAGGTTTCCCCATGATTCTACACTTAGCATCCTGGAATGTGAACAACCTCCACTAAAGTGGGGTACACGGTTCCAGGAAATTGATTGTTCGGCAGGGGTTGCAGTTTGCCCTTGTGGAATGGATCGAAATCTTACTTCTTCAGGAGCATAAGCTCACCCCCTCCCAGGCCCATCGGGTGGGGAAGGTACTTCCATGTAGCTCATGCACCTACTAGCAATACCCTATTGGTGCCGATGGTAGGAGTGGAGGCGTATGCGCCTCTATTAGCCCAAGCCTTGCCGCATGTGTGCGAGACCACGAGACGATTGTGGCAGGGAGGGTCCTATGGATTAGACTGGATTTAGGGGATTTCTACCTTGGAGTCCTCAATGTTTATGCTCCTACTGAGGTTAGGATACATAGCAATGGAGATTGCAGTAGAGCTTCCAAAGGTGGACTCTTGGATTGTTGGAAGAGACTTCAACAACCTAGAGGCCTTAGAGGATGAGTAGGGGAGAGTCAAAGATTACTAGGGTATGGTAGGGGAGGAGCAAGAGGCATGGGAGGTCTTTCTCCTTGCAATAGGAGCATGCGATGCTTGGCGGGACCCAGCTTTTAACAGGAGGGAGAGGTCGCTGGATTTCTCTTGGGGATACAGGCGGATGGGCGGAGCTCTTTTGGAGTGGTTGGACCAGTTCTATGTGGGAGACTGGGGGTGGTCTCTGTGAAGAAAACTGCTAGGGTTTGCACTGAGGAAACACAGTGTACGACCACGACAAAAACATAGAGACAGACATAGACACAAAGAGTAAAACTTAAATCCTAAATGCAAAACTCAAAACTCAATCATAGAAACTCAAATACAAACAGAAGAAGAAAGAGAGAGAACACAACTCTGAAGTGAATGAATGCTATAAATGAATGTAAGAGTGTACAATGTTTTCGAGGGCAGAGCAATGTCGAAGAGTGATGTCCACCAGAGACAAATCCTAAGTCTGTGATTACCACTTGGAGTGTGAAGAAAGCAAAAACTGCAAAACATGGACACTAGGGGTTGCCAAAGACAAAGGCGACAGCTGAAGAAGGGAGAGATGATGCCAAACGGCTCCAAGAAGGTGCAAATGCAAGCTGTAGGATGTCGCTTGATGGTGGAGATGTTGGCGATGGCAGCTGGAGGCCAAACACAGCCTGGGAGATGGCACCAGATAGTGGGTGACAGGGCACTGCAAGGCTAGAGGGAGAGGTGGCAACAATCACGAAGGTTGGACAACCACATGGAGGTAGATTGATGGCTGCAATCTACACTGGAGAGTGTGAAACTTGCACAGACGGAATGAGGTTGAATGGGGGTAGCTTGTCTATCTATGGATGTAGAAGGGTGCCCCAAAAATTAGGGTTTTTGGGAGACCATTGAAACTCTCTCATATCGCTTCCCTTTTTAGGGTTTTTCATTAAGTGTGTTTTGGACTTGTTTAAGAATGCTAATCAGTTGAAAAGTGTGTTTTAGCTCAACATCCCCTCTCAAGTCCAAGAATGAGCCGAAAGGTTATGTTAGCAACTGTGATGTTAACTTACCCCAAGGCGTTCCAACCCAAAAAGAAGTCAGGGCATTGGACAAAAGGTGCACGTTAGCTGCCTAGTGGCCTACCAAGACTATAGAGGTGATGGTTATCTTAGCAAGGGAATCCATGTAGTCACCCCAGAGAGGACATGGCATCGGACAAAGGGTGCATGTTGGCTCTGTTGAGTGGCCTAGCAAGCCCTACAAAGGCGGATGGAACCACATTGAACTTTTTTGTTTGTTTTTTTTGTTTTTAAAAAAATAAAGTGAGTTAAATTTTATGGGAGGCAGTTGATTAAGTAATAGTGACCCAAAAGACAAGAGTAGGGAGGTTACACCCAACACATCACAAAATAGTACAAGCTTACCCATCCACTTAAGGGTGTCGATGACGAGGAAAAACAGACGATTAGGTATCCATGTGATGGAAGAGGATGGTGGTGTGGTAACAACAGCCGTCGGTGGAAATAGCTTAGGATCTGCTCAAGTGGTGCTTTGCACAATGAGATGCAAAATATGCTACATATTGAAGAATGCTCATGCAACAAGTGACACTTGGACAGTGTCCCTCGTGGGAAAATTGTTCACTTGTCCAATCACCCTAGTATAAGGATGATAAAATCATGCAATGCAAAGGGTAAGGCATAAGAGGGGGAAGAAACCGATGTCAAAGACAAAAGTGCTAAAGCCTGTAGAATACCAAGAAGGGTAGGAACCCCCTCTCAACCTGGATGTAGATGCCGAAGAAGGAAGAGGAGCTTGATGTTAGTTTTCATATGGTGTCGAGAACCGTAAGGAATGAAAGAAGATGAAGTGGATGAAACACCCCGTTGGAAGAGCAAGGTAGAAGTCACCGCCATGATAGCATCGAGAGAGATGTTGTGCACGATCTACCTTGGGAGGGGAAACCGCCATGTTGGAAGAAGAGTAAGCACTCCTTGGATGATGAAACCATGAAGGGAATGGTACTCATCCCCACGTCTCTACTCGAGGTAGGACCATAGCAATCTGCAAGCTAGCCCTACACTGAAAGACAAAACCCTACAAAATAGATGAGAAACTGCAAACATAGAGGTCAGTGGTGAGATGCTCCAAAGAAAAATATAACAAAAAGAAAATTTAACTCAAAATAAATGCAACGAACATGTATGTGTGTTAGTAGATGCAGCGGAATGCAAAATATGAAAAAGCTAAGGACAATGAATCCTATGGGCCCGACTCTAAGAGTGTGAAAATTGAATGCTAAACTAACCTAGGGTATATGAAATGACCTAGAGACATGCTAGTCTAAGAAGGAGGCTACCATCGCATACGTCTAGTAGCAGGGCTCTACAAAGGGAAAGCCTCACGAGGTGGAGAGGTAGGTGAGATGGATGCATGAAGTGCAACGAGATCAGAATCTGCAGACCAATCAGCCAGTCCCTCAGGGATAGTGGAAGAGATGGGCTGCTGAGGCTATACTCGAGCCACATATCCAACAGCAACAACAGTTGGTGAAGGAGCAGATGAAGCAGGAGTGGAAGGTGTAGCCTCATTGAAATGTGCAGTCGTAGTGGTCTGCTAAGGATTTTTAGGTCGAAGACCTTGGTGTGTACAAAACTGAGGCTTTTTAGGTGGAAGACCTTGGCTTTTTAGGTGGAAGACCTTGGTGTGTGCAAAACTAGTTTTTCTTCGGGAGTTGTTGCCAAGTAGGTCTAGATTCTTTGGTTCCATTTGAGGAAGAGGAGTCACCCTTTGATTGGCTTGCCGTTGTATCTTGCGAGTCCTTGCCATTGGTAGTTTTCTCTCCCAAAGAAGAGGCAACCGACCCCCTCTACTGTGAATAAGGTTGTGTTGAGGATTTCTTGTGGACTTGATCATGCATCCTTGTGTAATGTAAGAAGGTTGGCAATTGAGGTTGGGAGATGATGTGTTGAATGAAATTGAAGTACTTTTCAGGCAACTTATTCAAGAAGAATGTAACCTAATCGTCATCTGACTTTGGAGAGCCGATAGTGGCAAACTTGACAAGCTGACTATATTCAACCAGCTTGACTTTCAGATAATTCCCTTCCTTAATAGAGAACTCTTGAAGCTCAAAATTGAGATTAATGTACTGAGTACGATCTCGAGCCACATTGCGGTCAAGAAGGTGACTCCAATGCTCTGACGCAAGCGGGAAGTGCTGCAACTGAGAGTGAAACTCAGGAAGCAATCCCTGCATTAGCTCAACATTGGCTCTAGCATTGCAGGCTCTCCATTGATGGATGAAGTCGGGGTAAGCTAGTTGAGGGTCTGGCATAGGCTCTAGATCACTGACGAGGTCCCAAAGACCCTAAAACTCAAGCACTTGTTGCATAAAATTTGACCAAGTGGTGAAATTTGACTCATTAAATCATGACTTATCCATGAAGGCATTCTTGGCCGTTGCAACATGAGTGGTAGTGCTCGGAGATGGATAGTGTGAAAAAGTGTAGTGTGGGTAGGATGGGGGAGTGGAGTACACTTGGGAATTGGCCCCAGAGTGCCCACCAAGCATGCGAATGTGTGCAAGGCGGATCCATAGGTAGGGATGGGCTGACTAGGCATGGGCATGGTAGCCACATGAGTAACCCAAGGAGGTGGGATGGGAACATAGGGAGCATACGATGGGAATCCTTGCGTAGGTGTAACCCAAGGAGAGTGAAGACGCACCATAAGTTGAGAATGGAAACCCATGTGTTTGAGTGGTCACGTGAGATGTGAAGCTAGGGATAGTGAGGGGGATGCTCATCATAGTCGACCTAGGAGCTATGGGTGTGCTCATTTGTTGAAAGGTGAGAGGCATTGTGTTAAAGGGTGGCATTCCCCCTAACAAAGTACCATGGTGCAAAAAGGTAGAGAATGGGATAGAGAAGGGGAAGGTGCTGGTGTGTGATGCAGATGTGGAGTGTAATCTAAGGTTTTGAAAAGAAGATGAGAGGTGATGAAAGTGTGATATAGAAGAGGGTGGGATCAAAGGGAAGTGAGAGGTGTATGTGACATGCTCAAATGAAATAGAAGCGTAGATGTACCTAAATTCCATCTGCTTCGTGAGCCCCCTCTATTAAAGTTCTAATATGCAAAGTCATCCAGATCCTATACCTCAAAAGAAGAAACAAGCGAGGGTTTTGATTCATGCAACTCAAAAGGATTGTACAAACTTGATATTGGACCTGGTTGAGTTGAAAGCCTACCAACAATTATCTTCCATGTGTTGCTTAACACCAAGGCTGTTGGTAAGAAATCACTACTGGGATGTGCATTCAAGAAACAAGCACACTATAATGTTGACTATGACTCACATTGTATTCACCTTACCATTGGCAATGTTTGAATAATGATAGCTTTCAGCAACAAGGGCAGTGTGGCTCTGTCTAAGGCCACATCGCCACCAATAGAGCAAGTTAGTGCCAATCCTAAGGAGGGGGGTCGTGAATTAACCCAACCCATCACAACAAACCAGCTGCAACCCCTAGCAAATGCACCCAAATCCATTGAGCAATAACTCAAATAGTAATAACAATTGCCTTAAAGCCAACTTGCATAAACTCATAATCCCAAAATCTCATACCCTCGGTCTAGGAGACAAAGTTGGCACTATAGAAGCCGACAAACAGTCAAGCAATGATGGGTACCCAAAGCCCTATTATGCACTCAAGGCTACTACAAAGGCTACACATGTCCCTCGGCCGCATTGCCTTTTAGAAGCCCACATCTCCACCATATTGTAAGCCAACTAGGTATGAGAATCAAACTGGCCCAAAAAGGAACAAAACCCATCGAGCCTCAACATGTTTATCAACCAAAACCACAACCCACTACATTAGAAATGACTCAACTTGATACTTCTATTGTTCCAACTTCTCCACATGCAAAAAGCAGCACATCAACTAAACCACAAGACCAACCCATTACACAAGTGTGACTAACAGACACCCAATTGACCACCAACACATGAAGCAAACATTTGTTAGATAAGTTTTCTAGTCCAAACCCAACCTCCTATAGGCCTTAGACCCTCCTATGAGCAAAGATCTATCCTTACTTTGACCTCAAACCTATATGGGGGATAACCTAGTCACCTGCATCAAATGCTTGGATGCTACCTTCACCATTTTTGCTAAAAGTTACAAATAGTTAGATTTTGGCCTCCTCAATGAGCCATTAGCAATGGATGTATGCTCCTTGCCATGCACTTGGAAAGAATATGAATTCATGTTTGTCAATATTCTTGAGGTGGCCGAGGACTTGATTGCCAATAAGATTTCTCAAGAGCAAGTTCTCAAACAGTGATTGCTCACCTCCTATAGCAAGAGCAAAGTCTCTACAACAATCGAAGAACTAAAAGAGCTGAAACAATTAGCCAACTCTAACCCTTCCTTTCTTGCGAAAATGGTATGCTTTCCATCTCCTGTGGGAACAAGAGGGCTACCAAATTATGACCAACACTGAGCAAAGACATGCAATCAAAACCTTTGACTACAATCCAACCTATGTGGCTCCTACCTCATTCAAATTATTGGCCATCATACACAATTGAAATTTAGAAGAACATGTTATATTCCATTCCTATTTGGATAAACTCCTAGCTAATGAAGAACTACACATCACTAGCAGGATGAACTCTGGTGACTTCCTAACCGATGTCCTGACCTACATTACACATGCATTCATTAGGCCTCAAAACATGGACCGTCATGCATAGTTAGAGTATAACACACAATTCTATGCTTGGCTCATAAAGAAATAAAGCCCAATAAGCAAGTGCTTAGCATCCTTAACCCGTCATCCTCCAAATCCTAGGAACGATCTTCATCATTCCCCAAAGGGGGAGAGGGTAAGGTGGAAAAGGAAACATGACTTGAACTTCAAAATTTCAAACTAAACTTCAAAAGAAAAAAGAACAGATAAAGTGAACTTGTACTTGAGAAAATAATTTATGGAATTCATGCTTGGAATGTGTGGATTGCTTGAATTTTTTTAAAAAATGCATTCCATTTTGGAACATCACACTATTCCATAGCGTTTGTTCGTAATCTTTTTCTCTTTATGCAAAAGATACTCTCAAATGAGCTAATTGTAAATTGTTGTGCCATAACAAGAACTCGAGATGATAGGACAACTTTGATTTTCTAAGGAAGAGCACAATAGATACCAATTGTCCACTAAGACACAATTGTACAGCCAACTAAAATACCATAGCGTCAGCAATTTGGAAGAGAAAGCTGGTGGCCAAGGAAGACATAGTAAAGAAAATAGTTGATCAATGCAATCTCCACAAACACATAGAGAAGGTTAGCCAAAAAATTGACCATGGAAAATGCACTGAGTTCCTAAGATCTTTTGATGCAAGAAAGAACAATGGTACAGTAATCATCAAGCAAGAAGGCTCATCCAAAAGGATAGAAGTTACACTTAGTCTTGAAATAGTGGAGAAGGCATTAGGTTTGGCAAACACATAGGGAAAGAAATCGAAGAGGGATATTTATGGCATGCTGAAGATGTCAAAGACAAAGGTGCACACCAATGATGGGATTAGTTTAGCAGACATCCTTGAACCCACCGTCCAGTTACAGGAAAAGGTAGTGCATACCTTTTTCTCTAATCACTGATACAATGCACTCATGACCTAGATACCAGTGCTGATGCTTGAAAGCATTGCAGTAGGGAACCTAGACCAAGTGAATTTGAATGCTTGCATCTGTAAAATGGTTGAATCATCAGCCAAGGCATTGTTATCAAGACAAAAACCTACAAGATGTGAGTCATCGGCCACCATGATTGAATTGGATAGAAAAAGGACTACATTAAAAGCATCCATGATAGGGTTTGAGGGGTGCTGACAACCATCATCCAAGAAGTTGTGGGAGAGATGGAAAGGGAAGAAGAAATAGGGGAAACATCGAAGAGATCTCCTATTCAAGGGTAGCACCTCTCCCTTATCACAAAAATCCCATCAATGTCACCAAAAATAGGAAATTTGGGAGAGGAAGAAGCTATCTGGCTCTACAGAAAGAAAAAGTAGAGTGAGCTGCAAGGAAAAAAGGAGCTCAGCTCTGAGCACAACGGCAATAAAAGGGTTCAAGTGAAAGGACCATTAGTGAGCAAGGTGAGGAGGGTTCTATCCCATTGAGCCAAGGAGAGAAGGGGAAAATCATGTTGAGAATCCCAAGCAAGAAGAAGAAAACTACAATAGAAGAGGGAAATTCCTTAGAAGCCGCACATAAAAAATCAAGCAAGCTAGATGAGGAATGCCTACGAAAGGCACAAGAAGAGTCTAGAAGGTCGGAAGAAGAATGAATGAAGAAGCAACAAGAGGAGGAGGAAAGACTAAAGAGAGAAGATGATAAGCATATGGCTCTTGCCCTCAAATTGATAGTCGAGCAAACCTCCCAATTGGAAGAATTAGGAAGGATGAGCTAGAAGATGCACCAAGCACGACACTAGTGCCACAATAGTAGAAGTAGCTCAAGGATCTGCAATGGCAAGCAAGAGGAAGGCTCCATTAGACCCACCACTGCCCATCATGGTTTCCAGCACTACCACCACATGGGAAACCATGAATGCAATGGTAAACCAAAGCAAAGTGGTGGCATGGGTGCAATACTTGCTAAGCTTAGTGCAGCAGCTTGGTCCATTACCAAGTGAAGGAGCCCCAATGCTAGGGACGAAGAGGCCTACTGCTATAGATATACCATCAAGAAAAGACTTGAAGAGGGTTAGAATAGAAGCCTCAACTATTTCCATAGCCTTGACCATTCTGCACAATATGATAAATATGTCCAAGAGCTACTAGGCCAACTGGAAAAAGTGAAAGAAGAAAGGAAGGCAGTGTTGGCAGAGTTGGAAATGAAAAGAGATGCGTTCTCACATTACCAACTAAAGAAGATGAAGCAAATAGCTACCCAAGCAAAGGCGACTAGAGGAAGGAGCTAGAAGCGAAGAAGGAAGAAGAGAGTGCAAAAGAGCCCCATGATACACAAGTAGGGGAGGAAATAGGGGTAGAGATAGATTTATCACCTCTTTTACAGAACAAAATAAGGACATGGAGGAGCACTGTGAGCAATTGAGAAAAATCGGAGATGCGCTCACTGAGGAGTTGGAAAGAGTAAGGACCCATGCCTATGCAGAGTTTCGTAAGGATAAATAGTAAAAGGAAGGACTTTTTAAAGAACTACATGAGGCCAAGGCACAAAAAGATGAGGTGTCTAGCAGAGGTGGAAGATCGACTCCATGTGGCCATCCTAGAGAAAGAATGACTAGAAGAGCAGTTGAATCACCTCACACAACATAAATAGAAGATGCTCGAGATCTGAAGGAGCAGGAACAGATAGTAATTATGATATCTGAATGCCAGAATCAAGGCAAAGAATGGATGGAGAAGAAGGCTAGGGCTTGGGAGGAAAAGACCACTAGAAGACTCGGGGACCTTGCCGAATGCCTTGCCTTGGTAGAAAGTGAATGAATCATGGCACTGGCAAGGGTGGAAGTAGTGGAGGTAGGTATGGAAGCAACAAGCCTTCTTGAATACGGTGTTGCATGTGACCTAGGCCAAGGGCGAGGATATAGTAGGACTAAGAAGGAAGTTGGAAATTACAAGAAGATCCCTAAGATATAGTCTCTATGAAAAGGCACCAAAAGAGAGCACTAGCCTAAGCACGAAGCAACAACAACAATACTTGAGGTAGGTAGAAAGGAGCCAGAGGAACTAGGATTTGGAAAGCCAAAACAACAAGATCGACCATCCACTACAACCCCTAAAAAACCACCAAGAGAAGAAGGGATAGACTTTAAGTGAGGCCAAGATGAAGAAGAGCAGCCACATAAGCTGAGCCCACCATAATAGAAACAAGCACAAACAGAAGAGCAAGGTGAGGAAGCTGGCCCTGAGAAAGTTGTGGAAAGGAAGCACAAGCAGAGAGAGCATGTGGAGCTAGCATGAAGGAGACTCCAAGCAAAGCCACAACAAGTTCATGAGGTCTAAATCCCACAAAGAGAAGAATGCTATCTTATAAATTGGGCCCATGAACTAACTATCTGGGAGTAGTGGGAGGACAAATATCAACCTTTTGAATTCTCCTGCCATTACCCTTTCTTCTTAGACAAGGTCTTGTCTCTATGAATGGTGGAGCAGGTGATCAGGCTCACCCAAAGACTAGGAAATAGATGGGTAGAGAAAAGAGCAAGACATCCTACAAGGTGGTAGAGAGAGCCTCCAAACTATTGGCAAGACAAGGTTTGGGAGATCCCAAAGACCGTCAACAGATATGAAGTCCAATTGAATTGGTGATGATGTGTCTAGGACTCCAACCTTGATGCTTGGATGGCCTTCTATAGCACCATACCAGAGGAGCGCAATGACCCCACCTACATGCCATATCCGTGGAGAATAGCCGTAGATTATAACCCAAATGATGTGCATGGTAGGTATGATTTCCCAATAATCTACAATGTGAATGCAGGGAGTCCAGAGAAGTGCCTAATCTTCACTGAGCAAGATACCGCCCATCCATCACACACTTCCTCGATGAATTTTCATATTGCCTAAACCTCTCCTTTATTACTACATGTAATTATCTTAGGGTAGTCAAGATTTTGCTTAAGCAAAAGCCTGCAGTGAAGGAGGCTCAGCTATCACCACTCTTTTTTAATCTCAATGCAAGAATCAATAGCTGTATGATGGCCTACCTCATGATGAGGGTTGCACTCATGACTTTCTTTTGTATGGTTGCCCTTGAAGATATGAACAATCATCGCTTCACTAAGTGCACCCACCCCTTCCTACTTGCAATGACACCCCTAATGTGTGCACATTAACATAAAGGGCTACTTGCAGAGCACACCCTTCCTTACCAAGTCTCTTAGGCCTCCTCACAATGTAGCCTCGAAAGAACATTGGGATGATGTCTAGAGTTCTCCCTTATAATGTAATAGCAAAAAAAAAGAGAAAAAAAGAAAGAAAGAAAAGTAAAGAAAAACAAGAAGCACAAGAAAAGGAAGAAATGGAATTCTCATGTACCATCAGAGTACCATATACACTGCACCTAAGAGTTCTCAAGTTTTGTGTATCTGATGGCCTTGGTTGGTTGGCTTTGTGCCTAATCCCTTAGCCCTTCCCACTCCCCCACTTCACATACTTAGGGCACATCAAGGGTAGGACACACCTAGGCAGTTGCACTCACCTCTAATCAGTAGACCTGTCTTCCTAGATCACACCCATAGCACCTCTCCTTGTACATGAATTGTGTCCTCAAGTGTGGCACAATACCACGAGCTATTTGACCTAGCTTCTAGTTCCACTAGCACACAGACACCACGCACTGCATGGTGAAGTAAACACACCCCTAGGTAGTGCACTTCCTTTTCCTTTTCAAGTACTTTCAACAACCCATAATCAACCACTGAACTCGAAGGCCCATATCACCTACTCAATCTATCCTTGGCCTCCACAACCTCTCATCCACCAATAAGTGCCATGAGATTGGCCCTCAGCTAGGAGAGGGGTAATGTTAACCCTAGTCCAAAGAAACCAAAAAAGATAGTGAGAAAATAAAAAAGATGTGGGATAATGTGAAAAAAGGTGGCCCAACTAAAAAACAAGAGTAAAACATGCCAAAGGTGCAAGGAACAAATTTAAAAGTCTAGGGAAAGTGCAAAAAGGGAAGGTGCATCTTAAATATAAAAGTGCACCCTAAAATCCTCGTAAAAGAGCACCAAGCTCCCTCTTGTTCAATTGTAAATGTAGACAAGCATGGATAAAGGAACAATGTAAATCAGAAGGAAATAGGGAAAGATGACCTAGGCTAAAAGGGCCGGTCATGTAAAATGGAATGGGTGCCAAGGAGGAGGTAGGGCATGTATAAAAGGCAAAAAGTGAGTGAAGAACCTCATTCTTGTGTGTGGCCAAAACTAGCTCTCTTCTTCTTCTTCTTCTTCTTTTTCTTCTTCTTCTTCTTCTTCTTCTTGCTCATGCTTTTGTGCTTGAGGAAGTGTGAGGAAGTGAGTGTGTGAGGGTGAGGGACCATGGTGGAGAAGCTCTCCATCTTCTCATCTCTTCTTCTTCTTCTTCTTCTTCTTCTTCTTCTTCTTCTTCTTCTTCTTCTTATGTTCTCTTCTCTTCTCTTCTTGCATACAAAAATGGGGCTTGGAGCTTGAGGATTGAGCTTGCACCTTAGATCATGGAGCTACCAGAGAGCTCCTAGGAGAAGGCAACTTGATCGAGCATGAAGGTAAGCTCACTAGACTCCTAGGTGTGAGAGTGCACACATGACTATGTGAGAGGTATCCATTGCACTTGTCTTGAGACACTTGAAACAATAAGTAGTCCATGGGTCTTGGCGGTCAAGCGAGAGAGCTCCCACAACTTGTTAGTGTTTTCTAGAATATCAATCTTGTTCATTAGCCTAGAAATAGTTGTTTGTGCAATTTTTATTAATACTTCTCTCATTTCAAGTATTTATCTTATGCATACAAAAGATGCAAAACATAATCATATGCAATACCTGAGCATTCCACCACAACCATCTCCAACATATCTTATGAAGTCATGAATATTGAGAAAAGAAAGACGTGTTCAAGATAGATATTTTCATCCATCCACAAATCTATATGCTTCTTTCCTTTCGATCATAATGTATTAACTTCATCTTGTCAAATAATACTTGATAATGTATACTTCTCCAAGACGAATAGACTAGATCTATTTGAATTGCAAGTTTATATTTGCGTGTACTTGAGCTTGTGTTAATTGAAGAGATATTGTTAGACATTTTAGTAGAAGAAAATCAACCAAGCAATAATATCACATAGAAGAAAAGAAAGTGCAGAATAGAGAATGATGCAAGAAATGAGCCTAGAAGAATAAACAAACATGTTTTGGCGCAAAAATATCATCTATGCAGAATTTCACAAGTTCTAAGAGAAAACAACTGAAAATGTGACCCCTAACATGGATTAAAGGATGGAGGCATTTTAATGGCCAACCTCTTTAATTGCATTTGAACAACCAAATTTAGAGGATTTAATACTCTAAAATATCTTATAATTAGTAATTTAATCATTTCCTCACGAGTGTCATTTTTGAAATGTTTTTGGCTCTAATGTTCTTGTTCACAAAGCACCCATGACTTCAGCATTTGGCCACTATCTTCACCAGACATGGCTTGTTTACAACTCACCCATCATATTAGATGCTTTGGTGTATACTAAACACCTCCATGTAGCATTTTAAAAAAGCACATTACTCATGCCATTGAATCTAGAGGATCTCAACTGTAGTAATGTATTGTGGTCTTAGTTGATTGGCTCCTTTACTAGCCCCTTAGCCTCCCTTTCTTTCCCCACGCTTCTCTATAACATGTCAACAACAAGACACATCTAAGAGGCATTGACTTGAATCTGTTTTCTTGGGCATGTATACTTCTCCTTGCAAGACCTATGTACCAATTCTACACCCATGGGAGTGGCCCTCCAACAACAATCGAGGGACAATATTATTATGGAGAACCATGCAATGTAATAGCCAACAATAAAAGCATTTAGTAGCATTTAAGAAATAGAAGAAGATATATGCAAGTAAGTCAAAGCAAGGATAAAGATCTCATATGAATCTTCCATCTAGATTTTCAAAACCATTGTATCATATTGTCACCTTATATCGATTGCATACTATCTCATGCATGTTACTTGCAAGCCACACAACTATAAGTGTGGTGAGCTAACCTAAGAAACATGAAGGCTTATGTAAGCCTCACCATGGGCCTCAATATAAATCAAATAAAAGGCCAAATAGGTGTGAAATACCCCTTAGGTCATATATATTATGTAAAGGCTAAAATTACTAATTTGCACTACTTGTACTTTCAGGAATAAGCTTGCTTGCTCTAACCAACCATTGTGTCTCATTCTTTGAGCTTGTGTGAGAATGAGGGACTATAAGAGGATTCAAAAACTTGCAAGGTCTGTATTTCCATTTTCTACTTCTCCTCACTTTTCATGACTGAATGTAATTGTACCTACCAATGTTTATGCTTAGTTGGTGTGATGAAATGTGATATATCTAGTCAATGCTGCATGTGAGGCCATGTGACGAGTGTATATCCATGTATTCCGGGTGGTGACAAATCCATCCTAGGAGAACTTTATTGATTTTGGATATGTTATGAAGTAAACATTTATAACCCTTGAGAAGGAAAACAAGCTCAAATAGTGACTTTCAACTTGAAGCATTCTAAGTTCCTTACATCTTTGATTCTCATTTGATTGGAAAGCCTCTAGTTCTAGTACTAGGATTGACCATAGTAGAAGGGATCTTCTAAATATCCATTCTAGTTCTAGCATCCCAAATAATATTTAATATAGCTCCATTATGCCAAAAAGAAAGAAAAACAGGAGACATAGCACCCTTAAGATCCAAGGAAAGATTGTTATCCTATCCTACTAATTAGCCTTTGATAACCACTTTTAAATTATCCTCCTAATGTCAACTTGTAGGCTCAAAGAACATGAAATGAGAGGGCATTCTAGGGTCACACAATTCCATATGCATAATAAATTTGTAGGGCCAAAAACATATGCATGCATACTGAAGCCACTATAGCCTATATGCCTAATGCACTTGGATTCATAGTCATTCCCTTTGTAATGGCCTAGTACATTTGCAATCCCAAAGAACACGAAAGGTATTCTAATTATAGACATGAGGGAGGGGATTTTTAATCAATTGTCTTTATAAAGTTATATCTAAACATTAATATTGACAAGATATATCCTCGACTACAAAGTTTAGAGTTTACCAATGCTGAGTTTACTTTGAGATGTAGGTCAAAAAGGGCTTTGGTCCACTTCAATAGATTATGGAATATGAGGACTAGGAGTGTCTAAGTTTATCCTTATTGGAGCTAAGTAGACATAAGGAAGCACTTCTAAGAGACCAAAGCACACTACCAACCTCACGTCCACTTGAGAGATCCCTCACAAATTATTCACTCTAGCCAATATTAGAGAATCCACCCACTCCCTCAATGATTACCACACCCTCTTGCACATTGACAGTTTTGGATAGACCATCCCTATAGGAAGTTACCTTTTAGTGAGCCACTATCCTACATTGTGTGAGTCACCCACAAAACTTAGGGAGACAATCTCATGACCCATTTTATCACCAAGTCATGTCTATCATCATTCAACATAAGATGCCCACCCAAGTACTTGAACCTAGATCAGATATGACATTAAGCTTGCCATCCTATGACAAATATACTCTATACCAAAGGATTGGCCCCATAGTAAATGGCACATGGATGCTATCGATGATAAGCCCATAGTTAGGGTCTTCAGTTAACTTCATATTTAGATTTCTCAATCGAATTGAGATAGATTTACTTGATTTATTAGAGATAGATCAAACTTGATACTTCATTTTTCTTGGCTTTTAGTTTGATATTTGTACTTCTCATTTAATATTAGTCCCATGCTTTTCATATTATGAAGAGATGTTAATTGTAGGTACAACATAATCATGGTTCATAGGTCATTTTGGTCTTTCTAGATGTTAAAATACCTTCTCTCTCTCTCTCTCTCTCTCTCTCTCTCTCTCTCTCTCTCTCTCTCTCTCTCTCTCGTCGATAAATTGATGTACATGCTATGATTTGAGTACTGAGATATGCCACCCAATTACGTCAAATGGATGACAGTAGGCTCCCCAAACAGGCATGGTATGCTAGCACATGCCTACAAAAAACATGAAAAAGTAAAGTGCTTTCAATACGATGGGTGTTGGATATGCAAAAATGCTTTAAAGGGTGGGGAATGGATAGATATCTAGATATGGCATCTAAAGATATATGCATGGACACATTTCAATCAGAGCTCTTACGAGTGTATCAAGAAAAACATCAAAGCAAGGGAGAAAATGGCAAACTTGCTTATTACAGTATGCATATCTATCCTTCATGTTGGGAATCCTATATGCAGATAGAGGCACACATGCAACCATACATAGCCAACCCGCTCTTAGTGGTATTTAGACGAAGTATTGCATGACTTCAAACTCGATTTCACACTTTATTGATCGAGGGTGCATGGAGTGGATAGGTAAGAGAGACGAGGTTATGCAAGCTATGTGGACTATAGAGCGTAGAATCAGAGGAGCACATGATTATGACATGCCCAACATATGCACACATAGGGGCTGACTTTGATATCCCTTTACAGGGGCCACTTCACTAGTTTCTAGCCACTACTCCTATATCAAAGCTACGGGCTCTCATCACCTGCATGTTACACTTTCAAGAGAACCATGCCGCATAGATCATTCTTTCACCATAGCTACCCTTTTCTACCATGGGGGAGGAGAATCATTGTATATCTAGAAAGGTCCCATGGGTCATAATTTGGCCTTCCATGGACAATAATAAACTACTCTACTCTCTCTCTCTCTCTCTCTCTCTCTCTCTCTCTCTCTCTCTCTCTCTCTCTCTCTCTCTCTCTCTCTCTTTGTGGAGTCCCCAAATTACAGATGTCTTGACCTCTTCCTTTTAGAGCTCCATAGACATAGGATGCCAACAATACAACCCACAAAGAGTACCAACCAATGAGATATTACAACACCTCCAAATCTACAAACATAGCCTCATTGAATTCCACTATATGTGAAAGCTCACCTTTTAATAAAAGTGCTCCAAGGCCAAGGTCCTGGATTAAGATTGAGATACCATAGAAGGATCCAAGCCATTCTCACATACCATAGGGGGCAACCACCATGGTTCTTTGACTTAGATACCTCATTTTCTATGCTATAGTAACATGAGGAGAATTATTAGATGAGATCCATCTAATAATAAAATAGCATTCCTCTCCCTTATGTTGTCATCTCATAGGTCAATTTTAATATTTTATAGCACACACACACACACACACACACACACACACACACACACACACACACACACACACACACACACACACAGTGTGCACTATTATAGCACAAGAGAGAGAGAGAGAGAGAGAGAGAGAGAGAGAGAGAGAGAGAGAGAGAGAGAGAGAGAGAGAGAGAGAGAGAGAGAGAGAGAGAGAGAGAGAGAGAGTGTGTGTGTGTGTGTGTATTTGAGAGCATTGTAACTTTGGCATCTCTCTCTCGATACTCACACCTCTAGACAACTCCTTTTCTCTCAATGCTCCTAGCTCCCTGCTTGTTTTGTCTCCACACACACACACACACACACACACACACACACACACACACACACACACACACATCTCTCTCTCTCTCTCTCTCTCTTTAAGAGGGGTGGGAGTCTCCTCTAGAATGGAAGCCATAAGTGTCAAGAAAATAAGCTCAAACAAAGCATGTAAGAGCACCAGTGAGACGGAGTATCCAAGATCATACATCAATAAGACATCTAGAGCATATGAGCAGTCAAGTATCTAATGATAGCATCCAATGTCATAAAGACAATCCCAATCAATATCTAACAAGTCAAAGCAAGACCAAAAAAAGCTCCAAAATAATCAAAGGCAAGCCCAAACGAAGTTCTAGTAGCATTCAAGTCCAAACAATGTAACTAGCATGTGTAGGTAACATAAGCATTAAGCATGTACCAACGGGTCATACATAGACCATACATAGGTATAACCTTTGTAACAAAGCATGCGAGTATATGCCAATATCAAGTAAATGCCAACCAATACGGAGCTCAAAAAATGCTCAAAATACATTTCGAAACCATCCAAACCATTTGACAACCTTCATTTGCATCCCAATAGTCATATGAAACACCAGGGAAGCACTTGTGAGTAACCAGTAGGCAAAGCATAAAGTGGCTAACCAAGCTTCAACCCTGGAGTGTACAATAGTGATTTATTGTGTAAATTTGAGTATTTTAGGCTACTAAACTAGCTTCAAATGATGGCCAATCAATAGACATACATTCCCCAAACATTCGAGGACCACTCAAGACCAACCAGGAATAATCAAATATCAAATGACCATGTAGCATAAGTATAAAGTGTAATGATAGGGGACTGCCCTATTTTGGGATGCATGTGGACTGTGTAAAACAGTCAATGGATGAGCAAATTAAGCCCCAAAATCATCTCACATCATAGGCATACATTTCCCTAGCATTCGGGACTAACCGGGCATCAAATGTCAATGCCAACCAAGAATAAACATAAATTGATGATGTAACATTGTTTGTGGCTACTTGTGGACTGTGGAAAATAGTCCTAGACTAAGGTAAATCAATCCAAAAATCAATGCTAATGATAACCACCAATGTTGAGCATCAAGAGGGTGTTCCCAAGTACCAAATGAAGTGTTTTCAAGCTGTCAATGAGTGCCAAGGGAGGGCTGAAGTAAAAAACGAATTTTTTTTGCAGTCCCTTCCTGTTGTACCTTGCAAACTAAAATAAACATTCAAAAGAATGCTTCAATACCTCTGAAGGAACGCCCTGAGGGTGCCCAAATGGATCGAGTAGGTACTCGCGAAGCCAGGGAGTGACGAGAGCTAGAGAGAGTCGGCTATGGCTATCGGGAAGGAGACCCAATGAGTATAGGTAATCAATAGAAAGCTGAAGGAGTCATGGACCAAGCTTGAATGCTCAAGCAACCACATCTCTGATACCAGTTGAAAGGTGAGAAGGATCAAAGCTTGGTTGGAAGAGCTATGATGGGAGAGCAAAAGCAAGAAAGAGAGAGACACAAAATGGGAACTTCAACAATCACAATGTGTGACCGGGCCTTCCTTTATTCAAACTGTCACTAAAAGAATAAAGAATAAAGTGACGGTGATGGGCGCAATTGGAGGGTGCTGTCAATATAGTAATACACGAGCTGCTAGGCAGAGGTGCCTTTACCTCCAACACATTATACAAAATAAAAAAAGTACATGAAGTATAATTGATGCCAATAATATCACATACATGATCATCTCTCAATCGCATAAAACTTGAAATGATACGATAGATATAAAACCAACTATGATGTAAGATCACATGAAAAAAAGCCCTTGAATCAAGTAACTCACACTAAGAGAATGAGGACCACCATCACTCAACTGTGTGACACGAAGTAAAGAAGTAACCAATATGTAGTCATCTCAAATGTACTCGAATGCATTAATATCTTTAATCTTGATAGTGGATCTAGTGATTCATTGATCATCCAATGAATTAGCATTACTTTGTAATTTTTCTTTGCTTTTATTTGCCTATCCTAGCATACATTATGGCATTATGGCCGTATGTGTCCCTGCTACTTGAAATTTACCATGAGCCTACCTACAAGATGTAGACTTAGACATATTCTCATATTAGTCTCTACCATGATAGTCATAACTGGCTCTAGCATCATTCCTACCTCAAACTGTAAGAGCATGAGAGACATGGGTTGCGTCAATATTCTTCATGTTAATCTCTTCACTAAGTAAATCTCCCTTTGCATCTAAGCATGTAAAATCACCTTAACGAGCATTAGTTCTAATGACAATATGAACTGTATCCCATGACTTAGGGAGAGTGACAATCGTGAACATACACTTAATATTGTCATCAAAGATAATCTTTTGCAATGCAAGTTAGCTGTAAATAGAATGAAAGTCATTATAATGAATAAACATAGAAGTTCATTTCTTCATATGAAGGTTGACAAGCTTCTTAATCCAGTATAGCTACAAAGCCAAACTCTACTTATCATAAAGATTGCATATTTTTTTCCATAACTGACATGCACCATAAATAGTCTTAATGACATTAAAATAAGCTTGCCTAGACAAAGACAAAATAATCATGGACTTGCATAGCTCATCAAGTTGCTCCCAAGTGTCAATGTCAAGATCTTCTGGCTTTATACATGTGCATTTCAATGGCTTAACTTACTTCTTAGATCAAGAATTACCAAATATGTGCCTTCCCATAGTTAAAATTGTTGATATTCAACTTATCAATATTAAAGATAGTACTATGACTAGAAGCACTAGAAGCAAAATTGTTGATATTCAACTTATCAATATTAAAGATAGTACTATGACTAGAAGCACTAGAAGCACCTGCTCTAATGACTACAAAACAAAGAGAATATCTACTGCTATAATTTTAGTAAAACAACCCCAAAACTAAGCTAAAATTATACATAAAAGGAGGTGTACAAAGCAATGTGCTGCTATCCACAAAATAGAAGCATTGAAGTACCCAAAACAAGTGACTGCCCTCAATAAAATAGTTCAAAGATAAAGTACATCATTGATGTCCATAAAACTATAGTAAATGAGAGCTCAACTGTAAGCCAATATCCAATATAAAATGGTCCCACTGCCAAGGAAGTCCAGGGGCAGAGAAGTTTGGATGTCAACAAGACTTACAATGCAACTAGCAATGACCAATGAAGAGCATACAACAACTACTAAATACTTTTAGAGAACCAAAGAGTATTAAATACAAAGGTGCATCCCGAACCAAGGGGTAACAAAGTATATGAGATAATTGTGCATAAAAGATATCTCGGCAATAGAGAGATCTACCAAGCTACAACCAACTTAGTACCACGAATACTGAAGCTTAGCACATAACAAACTAGGTATCCATAACTAACAAGCCATTTGACAAAAGGAAGTGCTAGTTAACCAAAAATAAATAAATGAAGATCAACCCATTGTGATTAATGATTGCAAAGACAATATCTACATAAACTAATGAGCATACATGAGAGACTCCCATAGTCTCTAAAAACAAGTGCTACAATAATACCTAAAAGTTCTCTCGTTGGAAACAAACCAGAGTATCGAAGAGCAAATCAAGATCAATATATGTTTGTCATAACAATTGGAAGCCCAAAAAGACCAAATAATACATCTAGGAGCATGTAAATAGCATAAACATCCAAGCCCATAAATAAGAAATCACTAAACCATGCAACCTTTGTAAATATAGATGTAAGAGTGCTTAGAAACAAAGCTCAAGGCTCAAATAATACATCTGGGAGCATGTAAATAGCATAAACATCCAAGCCCGTAAATAAAAAATCACTGAACCATGCAACCTTTGTAAATATAGATGTAAGAGAGCTTAGAACCAAAGCTCCCTACATGACCAATAATGTCAAGCATACATATAATCAAAGAGCATTTTGAGATGGGATGTATGTATAGATTGCACAGACATTCAAAGCACATGCTTGCTATCCATTGTTTATGATAGTAAATATTCTTCCAACGGCTGAACAAAATGAGCTCTAGTCAATCTATAGAGCATCTCCAAGTATAAATACATCATCCGAGCATTAAAATCTCATTAAATTAGCATTAATGAAGCATAAATATTCAAATTCTTACTATCCAAAACTATGAACAATAGGTTTGTCCAAAAATGACAATCAACGACTGATAATCTCTTCCCCAAATGATACCCAAGATGGAGCCAAAAGTGCTAAGAGAAGTATCAAATAGCTAACAAGAGCAGAAGTGCTACAGCCAAATGCCTGAGGGGAACTGAGCAAGATAGCCCACTAAAAATGTGCCAAAAAGTGTGGGCTACTATCTTGGGGTTTCTCCTAACTCTCAAAGGTCACTTGCACTAACCAAAGGTTGTGTTGAAGCTAAGGAATAAGGTCGAGAAGGTGGGGAGTAGATATCTACCTTGGATGATTGAATACATGGTTGCCATGGAAGCTGGGGTTAAAGCTCTCTTTTCGAGGCTGAAGTGAAATGGTTGAAGCTCCCCGAATGCCCATTCTGATACCACTTGAAAGGCTGAGTAAGAGTGTGTGAGAGAAGAGCACAAGCAAAATCAAAGAGCAACGGTTATGGAGATTTAAACTCAAGAGAGCAAAGGCTAGTGTGTGGGAGCTACAATAGTCACAATGTGTGACATGCCTTCCCTTTATTATTCTATTATAGTAAAGAATAAGAAATAAAGATTTACAATGATGGGCAACTGCCACTTGCAATGTATAGGTGTGTGAGCAGCACTGAATACAAGGCAAATATAGGTAGCTAGGCATATGCGGCCTTTAACCCCCAACAATAGTATTATGGTTATTGGATGTGTCTTCCTACCTATGACATGATTTTCTACCTCGCAACACCCAATTGGAGTCTTAAAAGGTCACACATATACGTCCATCTCATGTCAAAACCATGTTAAGATTGTCCACTATCATTTCCTTGCCATCCTTGCTATTATCTTCCCCAATAGACATCTCCTATGTATTATTCCAACCATGTTTGATGCACTTTGTCATATTTGGATCCCTTATTACCCTCTAGAGGACCTTACAATAGTAGTTGTACCTACAACATACATGTGTAACCACCTCTTTTGCACACATCAATGCCACTAGTAGATCACACCAAGCAAGAATGTACCACATCGTAGTTGGTAAGACATTGTGAATTGCATTCCAAAATCTAGTATGATGGAAGAAACAATCATATATGAGAAAAACGGAGCAAGAGTTATACCAACAATTCTTGGGATGCAACTATAAGGAGGCGTGCTCTTACAATATCTCACTCACCAATGTTGATTACCTAACCAAAGACATAGTATACCTATGTGTTAACTGCCTACCATGCCCCTATACAATTGCCACCTCCTCCTTGCCTAAGCTAT
Organism: Lygodium microphyllum; assembly: GCF_053477565.2. Classification (NCBI taxonomy): domain Eukaryota; kingdom Viridiplantae; phylum Streptophyta; class Polypodiopsida; order Schizaeales; family Lygodiaceae; genus Lygodium; species Lygodium microphyllum. The sequence continues at coordinate 97,497,942 of NC_141143.1, forward strand.
GCCCATCATCCTTCATCACATTAGAGATGGGACAAGATGTTACCAACAAACTCCAAAATGGGAGAGCACGTGATCATTGTGACTTGGTTGTAGATCAGTAACATATTCCACTACCATTATGCCTATCTTGAAAGTAGAGATTCGACAAATCTAGTTATACAATCATCATGATTGGCCCCTCCTTGGACACGATGTTTGGCTCAATCTTAGCACACAAGCTAAGTTGTTGGGCTAAGAGACATGGACTCCACAAGGCATGCAAGTTTTCAAAGAGGACAGTCCATGCTAGCAAATGTTCTTACATTGCAAGGAATTATTGAAGGAGATAGACACATGTCACATGATCTATTTCCACTTTGTAAGCTTCCATAAAATCTTTGATGTTGCCCTTAAGCCTGGATTGAAAAGGAGGCTACAAGGACTAGGGTAGAAAATATGGGGTGTGTTTTTGAGTCAATCATTAGCAATGTCAAGGATTGAGAGGTCTCTTAGCAATAATACCACCATAGAAGTGTAGGAATGCCTTTCTCTATCACCACCCTCACCCTCATTCGCATCTACATTCACAAGGTGTCATATTAGATAGAGAGAATTGGAGGGATAAGTGTAACATTGGTAGGAGAATTGATACCCATATTCTAGGGGCCACAAACAAATAAACTTCTATGAGCTAGAGATTTTCTCCCAGCTCCTAGAATTGCCCATGGCCAATTCCAAGGGCCGTGAACAAAACTCTATCTTTGGAATGTTGGTCACTCACATTTTTACATGGTGAAACCATATGCAGATTGACCACATATCGTAGAAAACGAGGGAAAGGACACAGTGGGTACCAAGCAATCACCCACATCTAGTTTTACATGGCATGAATGAAGTTCTAGATTTGAGAATTGGTCGCTCCCACATATTTACATGATGGATGGAGCATATATCACAAGGAATGGGGGAGTACATCGAGGGCATGAAGCACATAAATATATGATGGTTTGAGGTGATGAGATGACCACTAATTATGATTACTTGCCATCCAACTTGCAATTTTAAGCCATCAACTATGATTATCTCCCGTTTTATTAGCAATAAGCTTTCAATCTCACATGAGAAAATACAAGCAAATCCACTAGTGATCAAGGCCTTGTTCCAAATAGTGGCCCTTCTCCTTAGATTATGTGGACTTCCACATAGGCTACATGGGGACACATTTGGTATACATAGGTATACCTAGCATAATATACTTGATGGATATGATACATTTTTTTGCAAGTAAAATATGGCTAATTATATTACGTAGAAGGTTGATTACAACAAAGTGCACATGCTCAACAAACTAGCTTGAGCTTATGAAAATCACAAATCTATCATGTATACAAGCCTCTCAAGGCAGTCTAGGGGGGATGGAGGCAAGAAGCCATGGAGGGGGGGTGTATCACCATCTGGGGCTACTCACCTGCATTGTGAAGAATAGGTCATGGCTACCCCAAGTCAACAGATAGTGAACATGGAGCTCCTGATGAGCTCGAGACTCGCGCTCTGCACCTGGTCCCAATGGCCAGGAAGGGAGTGGATGATGGAGGTCTAAAGTTGCATTACTGAAAGGCACACCCCGCCAAAAACCACATGACAGCATGCCTTCCAAATGTGCCATCCTGTAAGACTCCCTATGATCTCCCATACCTTTGAGCACTCTGCTGTGGGCTCCAATACTTGGGTGGCTAGGTAAAGCCTCTAAGTCGACCACTGCAAAAGACCCAGCCTCGATGAGAAAAATTGTGTCCTGCAACCCAGCCTCATACAAAAGGTGATGGCCTTGGCTGGCTGCCTACCAGCAAAAAACCCCCCACGAGATACATCCAAGGTTGGGTGCCACACGGCCTCTCTCTATGCTTATTGCTACCCATAAGACAAATTTCAGCCACAAGCTTGTTGTCTACACTCCCATTTAAACCATTTTCAATATTAGCTTGCTCTAAATCAACATTACATGCATCATCATATTCCCTCTGAAGTTGTTTCTTTGTCTTTGTCAACTTGCATCAATGCTTGCAAAACTTCACCATCAAACTGTCCTTTTCTTTTCAACATATCAATGGTTGCATCATGAAATTCACACTTCGCAATTCCAAGAACTTTGCTAAGTGTGAATTATCTTACTCCAATAGGTACTAGCTAAATGGTCGGGGATTTTTCGCATATGTCACATTTAACATTTGGAGAATTCCTAGGGAAATGTTGGCCACCACACCAGTTACACTTGAATCTTGAGGGGGCACCCTCTTTACGGCATCGACTCCCTATCAAATTTTGTTGTTTCTTAAGGAAATCGACATTAATGGCTATTTGTCTATATTGTTTGCTAATCATATCAGTATAGTGCTTCCTCATATCCTTAACTTTGCCAAGGACATTTGACGCACTTGATTTATAGCCATGATCCTCTACTTGTCGTTCCATTGGCCTAACCACTTGGTTAGGAATTAGTTGTTGGTTTCCTAGAACAATGGTAGGATTTATCATTTGGCTTCCAACATTAGATGGGCCATTTGACTAGCCATAGTCATGGTCACAATGGGAGTGGGCAACATGGATGCATTTTGAATCAGGCTTCCTCTCCCATTGGGAGGACTCATAGGTATTCCTTAACCTCCATTTGTCAGTGCTAATGTATTTCCAAACCCTAAACTTGGGTTCTAGTTTTCCCTAGAGGTATAAGCTGCTTACAATCGTGATTCCACCTCTTCTGCTCTCTTGTAATAGTCATATCAATGTCAGCAAGAGCAACACTGCTCAACTGCACTTGAATGTTAAAGTCTAACCCATTCAAAAAGTATTGCAGTTGAGTAGTAGTAGCTGGAATGGGAATATAGGTTTGCAACTTACAGAACACTTCATTTAGTTTCTTGGCATAACCACGAACATTCTCGTGAGGTTCTTGACATGTTACGTTGAGGACACGTAGCCAATACTGACCTCCCTTTTTAGGGGAAAACTCTCTTTGAAATGATACAAAGAATAGATCAATCGTAGTTATGGTTCCAGCTTCTAGGTTGTGATGCCATGCTGCAGCTCATTGTCCTTTTAGAGTCATATTAAAGAACATCATCAAGTGTCCTTCATCTTTAAAATTTGAGAGTTAAACATTAACTTTTGGAATTCATTGATTCTGTGGCAAAGGCAGTCTTGTGCCTGTCGTCGGGGTGCACTTGCACTTGATTGTAGCTCGAGAAACCATCCATAAAACTACAGGCTTCCTTTCCTACTACCCTCTCAAGCATGTGCTCGGTGTAAGGTAAAGGATAGTTATCCCTCTTCGTAGCGGCATTCACTTTTTTGTAGTTCACGCACACTCGGATTTTTCCATTTTTTTTCATGACAATCACGATAGGTGATACCCAGTCCGTGTGCTCGATCTCATATATGAAACCTGCCCTCATGAGTTTATCAATCTCCTCTTTTACTGCATGGGCGTGCTTGGGATTCATGGGGTAAGGTCGTTGTTTTGTTGGCACTGCATTTGGGATCATTGGGATATTATGAGTCACGACCCTAGGGTTGACTCCCTTACGTTCGTCCAGGAAAATACGTCAATGTACTCTTGCAGGAGCGCAATGAGTCTGGTCTCTTCATCCTCCGCCAAGTCATTTGCCACGAACACCGGTCTTGGTTTTTCACCCTCCCCAGCTAGGTTAACCTCTTTGACTTTGGCAGGTCCCTCGATCGATTCACTAGTCAGACCTTGTCTTTTTGCACCTAACAGAATCACCACTCTGTCACCCTTTTTAAATTTTGTAAACCGTTTGGGCAGATCCTGTGGTTTGTTCTACCTTTCTCCTTCTAAGTCCCTTGCTTGCTTTTTGGCCTCCTCTTTTAGCCTCCTGCACCTCAGGTGGACTGGCAAGTCTCCCTTGGTGCGTTTGACCTTAAAGGGTTGCGGTATCTCGGGATCACTCTTAATGCTAACTTCCGACTCTGAGTTAAACTCGCATCCCTCACTTGAGGAAGGTGTTTCCCCAAGGGGTCGTAGTTCTATAGGTGCATCTGTCTTGAGCACTGGGATTACCCATGGTTGTGCTACTCCGGCTTGCTCGTAATCCACGGCTCCTATGTGTTCTAGCCAGGATCTGTCACACTCCATTCGCATGACTCCTTTTTCATTCCGACTGATCCCTTATTTCCTAGGCCTCGAGTCTGCCCTGATTTGTTCTATCGCTTTTCCCTCCATGTCGTACTCTATTGTGTCTATCTCTTCTTCACTCTCTTCTCCCGTACAGTCACAGTCCTCATACTCCTCATCATCCGGGTCCTGTCCTTCTGACTGCTCATCATCCCCTAAGCTTCCCTCTTCAATCTCCTTGTCGTTAGTAACTAAAGACCAGTTATATAACAAGTTCAAGTCGTGGACCTTGGTCCATTTCCATTCTGGTTTAGCTAAAAGGTCACGTAGAGGTTTTAAGTTAGCAGCCAAATTGCCATCCAATTTATTGGTCAGATACTCTACGATTTCCTGAAGCTCTAATTTGTTGTTGGGGATGTGGGACGAGGCCAGTTTTCCCGGGTTGAGTGAGCTTCCTGTCATCATGCAAAGTGGCACGACTGGCTCCTCAGTTGGCATGGTTGCGGCTTTAGCAGCTTGCTGATGTGGTTCTTCCTCATCCAAGAATGGTAGGTCAATGGTTGCCAAAACGTGCATCCAATCCCTCTCATCCTCAGGGCAAGGAATATATCTAGCGAGCGATCCATAGGGTTTGGTCGTTTGAGTATCGCCTTTTAGCATAGCCGAGATGGCAGCTAGGTCAACAGGTGCCGTCGTCGAAGTGTCCATCTCTACCCTTACTGCACTAGTTCTATTCCCTAGGAAAATCAACCCATTGCCCCAGTCCTCTATGACACGTGCATGCCTCATCCAAGGTCGGCCTAATAGTATGTAGTAATCCACTCCCTTCATGACAATGAAGTTTACTGAAAATTGCACATCGACAATCTTTACCGGCCAATTCTTTAAGACCCCAAATGGTCTTACTCTCATTCCGTTTGCTAACGTGACATTAAATCTAGTAGTCTCTACAGGAGGGTTTCCCCATGCCTCTAGGACTACATGGTTTAGCACACTAACACCGGCGCCTTTGTCTACAATTCCTTTTCAAGTCATGTCTCCTAAGGCTAGGACGGCCAAAACTGCATGCATTTCAGTGCCTTTCCAAAAACCATTGATGTGCAAAGACTTAGGATTTGAGTGTAGAGTTAGACTTGGAATCCGTGTTATTGCATCATGATCTTGCAGATCAGCACCCGTAAGTCCTGTGTGTCCCTCGATCAAGTCTTTTAATTCCTGCCACAAGGAGTGATTTTGCCTAAGCAGATCCTCCAAGCTTAGAGTTACTGGAGTGGACAGCAAGGTTGTGAGGAGGTTACTGGACCCTTGTCTTCCTCTGAGGCTAGCAGTTCTAGGCCATGCGTTCTGTCTACCCTGGTAAGTTCCCCCCCGGCCTTGCTGCTGAGTCGCTCCTAGTGGTGCAGGCATGCTCCCAGCCTATGGTTTTGAGGGTGAGACTGGTGTGCTAACACTGGAGAAGTCGTCCATAGGATCTTCCAATATGGGTTCAGCATCCTCGAGGTGCTTTTGGGCATCCTTGACCCACTCCTTGACCTTGGCTATAGCCTCGAGTTGCCGTTTGGGGTGGGGATATTCCCCTACCTTGGCACTCCCTAGCTCTGCTGTCTTAGGAGCCGAGGTCTCTGCCTCTATGTCTGTGACCTTCTTTCTCGTTACTAGCGTAGTCATTTCCTCGATTTTAAGGGTTATCTTTGCATCGGTTCTCTTTTTTTGTCTCCTCCGGCTTTTCTTCCCCATTGAGGTTGCATCAAGGTTACTTGGCCCTAGTAAGGAGATGCCTGCTTGTTTCGTTTGAGCTCGCGTCATAGCATGTAGTGGGATGGGCGTATCCTCACTACCAAAAGTTTCCACTCCAAAGAGCCCCAAAGGCACTGATGGCATGTTGGCAGAGCTGGTTGATGGCTTCCGCCTAGGACAGTCAGGAAATAGATGTGTGATTCCACACTCTGTGCATCGGAGATCCGCTTTGTCCTTGTTAGCTTGTTCTCTCTCTGGGCAGCGTGATGAAATGTGGCCTGGGTGGCCTTAAGTCCAGCATGTGACTGGATCCTGGCTGGGCCCTCCAAAGCCTCTGCCTCTTCCTCTTCCTAAAGCCATCACCGGCACTGGTCAATAGTCCATCAGGACTGGGTTTCCCTCCTCATCATAGGATATGTACGGATTGACATATATCTCTTCCTCATTAGGCTCTTCCACAAAGTGAACAGGAGCATCGCTAGATGGGTGAGTCACAAAAGGCCCTGGTGGCCTGGGTATACCAGTTGGGTTCATCTCCAGCCTAGGCACGGCAGGTCTTGAGTCAGTTGGTGCTGGAAGAGCTAGCTGGGCTCCCCTGCCAAAGAAATTAGGTGGCCTATTACCTAAGTATGGAGGGTTGTACTGCTGCGTGTATGGGAATCTCCTCGGCATTCTACAATGCACTGCATCATGCCCGAATCTACCGCAATTTGAGCACGGCCAAGATCTAGGATCTTGGCACTCAATTGGGAGGTGATTGCCGTTGCAGTACACACATTGTACATGCGATCTCACAGGCTTTCTCATGAGCTCTTGCAACCGTGCAATCTCCATTCTCATCTCTACCATCCCTTGGTCGTGGTCTACACTCTTTCCCTTATCCTGCACGCTAGTAGTTGCTTTTTCCCCCAAGGTGGTTGATCTCTCAAGGTCCCTCTGGCTTGCACTATCTCGGTTGGTAGTCCTCATGCTACGTTCCTTGAGTTGATCATCTACGCATATTGCCTCCTCGAAGACTCGAGCTAGCACGTCTCGTTGTAAGGTGGAGTTACTGGCCAAAGCCTTGTAGAGCTCCTCACTCCGAATCCCGTTCATGAACACTGTAGACACTGCCCTCTCGGTAGGTCGCTCATTGGCAGGGATTCTCTTATAGAGGCTGCGCACTTGAGTGACGTAATCCCTAACGTCCTCCTTCTCCCTTTGACTGATATTCATCAACCTAACAATGAGCTTATCTGAATACCTCGCCTCCGAAAACCTCTTAATGAAGAGGCTCTTAAGGCGAGCAAAGTTTGTACGTTCTGCATCATCCAGACTAGAATACCAGGTCCTCCCCTTGTCGCCTAAGCACATGCCGAAGGCTTGAGCTCGCTGCGCAGGGTCAGTAAGACTGTTTGCCTCACATACTTGCTCGAACTGCTCCATGAAGCTGTACGGGTCACTACTAGGTTTGTATCGAGCTAGTTGTTTTGCTACTATGGGGATTCTAGCCTGCCCTTTAGCCCCTTGTGTGACTCCCAATCCTGATAGTAGCGCGGTGGCTAGGGCAGTAGCACTCTGTTCCACGGATGTATTGTCCATGAGTCGCTTTGCCACCAGTTCACTCAATGTCATGCCAGCCTCTGCTGCCCGTTCCCTCTCTACGTTCGGTCCAAACTTGGCTGTCCCAACTAGGTCTAGTACTCGTCTAGCCTCGTACATATCCATGTCTTGCTGTAGCCTTCTAGCCCTTTGCTCATGGTTGTAGGCAATTATGCCTTCCAACGCCCTCTTGATAGCTCTTCTCTCTTCTTCCAGGTTAGCTACCACTTCCTCTTCAGATCTGCCTTGGATCACGGTCTTGGTGAGTAGATCATAGTCGTGGACCAGTTCCTGGACCGAGGTTGGAAATTCTCCTAAGTCTAATTGGTCTTCCCCTTGTTCGCCTCTTGATCCCGACATTGTTTTTGCTTCCAGATCCACGAGGTTGTCAATGAATCCAATCAGCTCCGGCAGCTTCCACTCCTCTATCTTGTTGCTTCTCGTGTCTTCGTGTCTTCTCCAGGTACTACTAGTAGGGCACTCAGGCACCTGTCTAAGTCTTGGGGTCTTCTCCTACTAGTGGGTTTCTTAATGTTATTAGATATCCTTGTGTGTTCCTTGTTATTCGAAAGCAGCTGCGATCCTTACTCACACGTTGTGGTTAGTGCTTTCGTGGTGCTTGGTGCGAAAACATGATTTTCTCTTTTCTTGCTGTGCAGACTTAGTGGAGCACAAGAGTGAAGTGCCGATGCAGAAAGCGTTTAATGCAAACTCCACCTTGTTTCTACCCACATTCCCAGCCTAATTTGAGTTCTCAACTCGGTTCCCGGCTATTCTACAGTCTTTCTGCGGGTCTGTGCTGTGTTTTCGGTTCTGGCCTAAGTTCGATTGGTCTCTGAGGTTCTAATGGTCAAATTGGGTCTTGGGGGTGTTCAGGGTTGCATCCTGGGGTCAGGTCTGTGGCAAGGCCAGCAAAAGATCCTTATCATTTCCTTCTGGCAGGATGGTCCGATTTTGGGAATCGGACAGAGCTGGTCCGACTCTGGGAGTCGGACGGTCCGATTCTTACAATCGGACAGATCTGGTCCGACTCTAATAGTCGGACGGGGTTGGTCCGATTCTGGGACTCGTCCGACCCTGGTGGTCCGATTCTGGGAATCGTCTGATCCTGGTGGTCTGATTCTGGGAATCGTCCAACCCTGGTGGTCCGATTCTGGGAATCGGACCAAGAGGGTGGTCCTACTTTCAAAGTGGTCCGACTATGGACCTGGTCCGAGTTCGGCTACGATGGTCTAACTATAATGGTCAGACTCTAATGGGCAATCCGAATGCCACGTGGCACGTCCGATCGGGGTGTCCGATTCTGGGACTCGGACAGGGATGGTCCGACTCCCTCAGTCAGACGGTCCAATTCTGGGAATCGAACAGGTCTGACTCCAGGACTCGGGCCACTGCGAGTTGGTCCGACTGCATCGCTGGCGGGCGCGATTCCAACGCGTTTGAATCCCTCTTAATGTCTGCTGCACACAATCACTACAGACTTCCCATATTTAATTAGAGCACTATTGGAAAACACCAGACTCATTTGGAGCAGCACGAATCGATGGCACCTAGAATCGTGGTAGTGTTTCCTCTTCCTATGAACCAGAAGCTCTCTCTCTCTCTCTCTCTCTCTCTCTCTCGCACGAGGCTAACCAAAGAAATGAGGTTTGTCCTGGCCTCCCAAGCCTCTTAAGGTCCTTTCCCAGCACTGCAAAACCTTTCAGCCAGTTCCCTTTTCCTGTTTCACCCAGAAACTTGAATCTAGTCCCTTCTTTTCCTGTTTCCAGCAAGGGCGGCCAGAATCTCTGTTTTCTCTTTTCTTACCCTAATCTAACATTAATCTAGTGCAGCCAACATGCAAAACAGAAATGCAGAATAGTAGTCCTAATCTAATGCTTCCAACAAACCCAAATACTTACTTATTTCACGGATTAAATCCTCCTAAATCTCCTAGTTATCTCGAGCACCGGTTCAGGCTGCAAACCCTACTTCTATGCTCGATTTGATGCGTGCGGCGCTCCAAGCTCGATTTCGTCTATCCCGGCAACGGAACCAAAATGGAAGGGAGCTTAGAGCTCTACCCCGAGACCTATGGACCACTTATTGCTCAAGTGTTTCGAACCGAGCAGCCATGGCTACCTCTCACATAGCCGACGCACAATGCCTACCTTACGGGCGTAGTGAGCTTACCTTATTGTTCGATCGAGTATCATCCTCTTTCTTGCACACCGGTAGCTCCACGATCCTTGAGGCAAACTCAAGCAACCTCAATCCCTCTCCCATGAGCTTCATCCTCCATAGCCACACGCGAGACAAGAGAAGAGGAGAGAGGAGGGGAAGATGAAGAGAGGAGAAGGAGAGCTTCTTCTCCAAGATCCCTCACTCCCACACAATCACTCCCTCACTCCCTCACACTCTCTCAATCCCTCTCTCAAGCGTAAGCAAGAAGGCAAGAAATAAGAGAAGAAGAAGAAGAAGCTTTGGCCACATACAAGAATGAGCTTCCCATTCACTTTTCAACTTTATATACATGCCCTACTTTTCATGGGTGGTCATCCCCCTTTTTTATATGGCCGGCCATTAGCCTAGGCCCATTTCTCATTTCCCACCGTTCTAGTCTATCCTATCCCCAACTAATGCGTACAATTTGCACAGGAGTGAGCCTGGCGCTCTCTTACAAGGTTTTGGAAGCGTTTTCGTACTTAATGGTGCGCTTTTTATTCTTTTACTCTCCTTGGGTGACTCTAAGACTTCTTGAGGATCGTGCCCGTGCGTTTAACTTTTTCCAGGGTCTAGTTGCCAATTAAGGCGCCTTTTTCTTCTTTTATTTTTTCCATTTCCCGCTCTTTTGTGCTGTGGTAAACAATTATACCTTGCTCTCACATATCATGCTATCTTTCCTTGCCATGTTGAGTGACTGATTGAGTGCATGTGCGGCGGGGGGGGGGGGGGGGGGGGAGGGGGTTGGTTCTAAGGTTTTTTTGTTTAACATCAAAAGGGGAGGGAAGAGGTGGGGCCTGTTCCACATGGAGAGAAGGCCAGTAGCCACAAGTTGGCAACCCCTTATTCATTTACGTCTCCTTTTAAGGCTTAAAGCCTTATGATTGTTTTTTTTCCCATTTTTTTCTTATTTATATATGCATATACATGTGTGTGTGTGTGTGTGTGTGTGTGTGTGCGTGTGCGTGTGCGTGTGCGTGTGCGTGTGAAACTGAGGGTTTATTTTGAGACATTAACATTTTTGAAAATATATTTAAGAAAATGTTGTCAAATTTTAGGATAGGGTCTCAATTATTTTAACAAAGGTTATGCCTAATTAAAAAGGTACAAAATTATGAAATTTTTTGAATTAATTTATGATAATTTATAAAATCCATTAAAAAATCAAAATAATTCTTAAAAATAATTTATAAAAATTCTAGAATAAATCCTTAAAATTACAAATAAATTAAATAACTAAAAAACATGATCAATTTACAAAAAGTCACTATATATGATAAAGCATTAATTCACTTAGTTTAAGCTACTCTTAAGTAGAAATGGATGGGAAAATAAGGCAAAACTGTGTATTTGATTGAGGAAATTTGGGTATGTTACACCAGTATAGCAACACTCTTAGCTAAGCCATTTTCCATAGCGAAGCTAGAGTATGTAATTAAGAATATGAATGTGGGAAAGATACTTGGGCCTAATGGATTGCTAAATGAGTTGTATAGCAAAATATGGGATGCCTATGGTGGTTGAGACATTTATGCTTACACCAATCATTTTAGGTGAGTCAATTTTCTTTTGAAATCAATCAATCATAGGCTAATTAAACTAATACCAAAATCTACAAACAAAATGGGCATCTCTCAATGGAGGCCACTAACTAAGTTGAATGCACGTTACAAGATAATCACCAAAGCAACTGCACTTAGGATTAAGTTCATCTTGCCTAGAATATTGCATAGATACCAATATGGGTTCCTACACATGGAAGACATATTTAGGATGCCATTTTTTAATTAGCATGTCCAATAGATCTAGCATTGAAACCAAATGGCATGTTTATCATTATAAACATGGATATGGACAAGGCTTGCGATTGACTAAGGGGGAATTTCATCATGGCCACTCTTGCTATATGGATTTTGGAAATTAGTTCTGCAGTATGATTAGTGGCATATTTGCAAACACACATGCATCAATGTATATCAATGGCTTGCAATAATAAAATTTCTATCTCGGGATCTAGGAGGCAAGGCTATCCTTTGGCCCCTTTGTTGTTCACAATTATCACCAATCCTTTGCTAAGAACGATTGACTTCGAGATTTAGTAAGGTACCTTAAAGGGACTCCCCCTTCCTAATGGGTCTACATTCGGCACTCAAATGTTTGCTAATGATAATTTGAATGTCCTAGAGGCCTCATAGAACAACATTAACTCTCTTTTGGAGATCGATGAGCTTTTTTGTGTTCTTTTAGGATTGGAGGTTAGTATCCAAAAGACTGAAATCGTGTCATTCTCAAAGAATAAAATTGAATATTGGATGAGTAATTATGGGTTTAAACTATACAAACCATGGCAAACCTTTACGTACTTAAGCTACTCCCTTGGGGTGGGTGTCACTCCAAAACAAAAATTTGACTGACTACTCACTAAGCTTAATACAAAGACTGCAAAATCTTAGAATTTGCCTATCCAGCCATGTGGTAGAATCATTTTGTTGTATGCAGTGATAAGCCTTGAAGCTATATTTGTCACGATGGTGACCACCTTTCCCAATGCTTATTGGGAAGCACTAGAGTGGAAGACTAAAGATTAAATATGGGATATGCTAATAACTCAAACTAGCATTCTGTAGCATAGGAATTAGTCTGCGATTCAAGGGCCCAAGGGGGCTTGGGAGCAAACAAGATAAGAGTCAAAGTAAGCAGATTACTTTTCAAGGAATGACTCCAATATTCCACGGGGAGGAATAATGGTCTATTGGATCAAACAACCTAGAGTAGTCAGTGGTTCATGGAATTCACTTGATGTAGTGCTTGTTGGACTTGATTTCAAAATTAAGAGCTCTGAGGTAGCCAATGCATTGTCACAAGCTTGGAAGTTTATAATTAGTGGATTGCAATGGCTAGAGAGGGAAGATAGAAGAGGTGACCCCTCCATGGGCCATCACTTATGGCCTTTTCCATTTGCCTACAAGGACCTATGGGATCATTAGTTGGGGAAATTCATTGAGATTGAAGACATTGCAAGGAGCCTCAACCTCAAAGATGAAGAAACCAAATGGTTGAATACTTATGATTGCAAGGCAAAATCCTAAGCATCCTAGTTAATAAAGAAATATTTGCATCCATTTCTGCAAGGAACAAATGCATCAAATTCTTGCTTCACTACACGTGCAAAAAGTTAAGTTCTTCTTCGCTTGCGTAAGTAGTGTATTCAACTTCCACTTCACTTGCAGAGAGGAAAGAATTGAAGGAGATAAAAGTGTTCTTCTCTTTTCACAGAAATTGCATGATTGCAATGTGCATGAATTAGACTACTTGGATTCATTGAAGCATTAAAAAATGTATTTACAATAATACGTGAAAGGCATACAAGCTCCGATTTGCTTGAGATAATGACGTGGATAATTAGGCTAATTTAAAGTTTTCCAAGTAAGAAGGTCAACTTTCTTAGGTTATCCCCAAGGATTCCCAATCAATAGATAAACCTTAGAGCGATATTTATGACCCAACTATCAAAATGATGGAACACTATCTAAGGACCAACCCATAAGTCTACTGAGTTCTCCTTCCACACTCATTGGCAAGAACATAGTTGCCCACAAGCATGTGACTAGTCATAGCAAACTAGGGTTGCCATTGTGGTAAAATATAACCCCATGATAGCGGTGGTCATCCAAACTGCGGTAGAGTTGTTTTTATCATACATGAGGTAGGTGATAATGATTTCCGCCAAGGGAAAATCAAAGGAGAAAGATAATGAGGGAGGGCCCCTAAATAGAGCCTAGAGTGATCTAAGATGGCATAACTCAACTTACAAGAAAACTCTAAATACTAGAGGATTGGGGCAGGGTTTGGTGGGGATAATAATGGGGAGGGTAGCGCCTACTAAAGGCATATTGAAATTCCTATTGCAAGGATAATCGAGGGATAAAGTGTAGATTACTCACCCATGTATAAGAGGACATGTACCTAGAATACCTAATTAAGCTATTAACACAATTTTAGTGAATATGGGAATCTTTAAAGTCCCATTCTTCATTATTTAGAATATTGGGCTCCAAAAAGACATATTTAAATTTCCCAAAGCTATCATCTAACACATCATTGGAAACCTTATGAAAAATGGAATCTATTGAGCTATTGAACAATAAATTTGGAGCAATGATCTAAGAGTTATACTAAAGAGAAAGTTTTGACCATGAGATGTCCTAAACTTATGGAAAATTCCCAAATTCACTAATAATGTGTTTATTGCAAACTAGCAGGAAAAAGATGGCTCTTCATGCCAAAGGAAGGAGAGACTTCGAGAAGAGAAAGAATGACAACACTCTCCAAATTCATGTAGAATCAAAGACTCAATTTCCTCGAGAACATTGGAAAGCATGGAGAATTAGGATTAGGAGGGTCCAAGCTAGTATCCCCTTCAATAAACTTAACGTGTGTTGTTGTGGAAGATTAGCACGAAGAAACTTAACACTAAGGCCAAGTTAGATAATTTAAGAAGATTCACAAGCTGGACAGGTTGGATAAGTTTAAGAAGATTCGCCCATGGTGTGAAAGGCAAAAGAGACTATCCCTCATGCCTTATGGCATTGCCCTACTGCACAAGCTACTTGGAAGAGGGTCAAAGTGTGGATTTTGGGTGGTAGTCTAAACTCCAACATTAGGCTTAAGATAACGTTTTTGGGGGATAAGGGGACAATGGATGATGAAATTTTAAAGAGTGTGGAATGTCATCCGAGCTATCTCACTGAAGGCAATATGGCCAAATAGGAATTTAGTTACTTCAGGGGAAAGCATTCCGCCCAAACCTGATTTTTGGCAAGATTGTTAGGGAAAGCCTTGCATTGCTAAGAAGGTTGAGGAAAAGGCACCACATGTTTAAGATAGCCTATAGAGCATTGAAAATAGGTTGTTTTGTAATGTTGTTTTTGATGGGGCGAGCCTTTATCTAGCTAACCCTCGATACACTTTATGTGCACTTGAAAATATAATATTTTCTGATAGTAATATGAACTAGGTGCTCCGCGCCTAGACTCGCCCGGGGCAGGCACGATTTTTTCCAGGGGGCGGGTGCTGGATGCATGGCACCCGCCCCCACGTTCTCTTTCTTTTTTGTGGGGAGGTGGGGGGCTACCACGTGGCACCCGCCCCCACCTCTCCTTAACTAATAGTATAGATAATACTCGCATTAGCGTTTTAAATAAAAAGGATAAGGCAGTATACCGATGTATCATCATTGTTTGATAGAGCCTTGAGGTTGGCTATGGGGGGGACTGCATTGCGCGGAGCATGGGTATGGTACCAGGAGCAGCTCTCGGCCAAGCCCCTGCGAGTGCAGGTCGTTACTTCTGGCGTCCTGTGGGCCGCAGGTGACATCACGGCGCAAGGTTTGACGCACCTTCGACGCAACAAAAGACCATCGCCCCTCGCTCACAAGCATGACCATCGAGTATGTAAGCAGACAGATCCTCCCTCCTCTCATGCCATGTTCATAATGAAATTGTGTGATCTCGAAATTCGCCCTGACAGATCGTCCCTCCTCTCTCATGCCGTGTTCAGAATGCAACTGTGTGATTCCTGACAGCGTAAGAGTACGTTCCCTTGTACTGCTTTTACAGGCAGCCATTTGTGAAAGCAATGATTTGTCAATGCAGGGCTTTGTATCACCATAAGTTTTAGACAAATTCCCACTATAATTCTCACATTGTGGATTATGACAACATCATAAACTTCTGGGAGGGAGGGACCACATACCTAGGTGGGGTTAGGGGTACGGGGCCGCTTGCCCCCATCCTTCTGCATACCTAGCCAGTCCCCCAACCGCACCTCGCTAGGTATGCGATCCCTCCCTTGCAGAAGCGCGCAGGATGTTGAACACTTCAGTGAAAAGCAAGGGAAAAGATCCCCCTTCTCCCACATGGTAAAATGTCTACAACTTCTTATGTATGTCAGCTTAGGCCACTGCAGTTACTGGGCATTATTTGAAGATTTATTTCTGCAGGGGGGGTCTTTTGCAAAACTGCATTTTATTACTGGTCTTATCCATTGTAGACTTCCTGTCTTCCCATGTTACAGGTTGATTCTGACACATTCGATATTGACTGGAGGAGAGTAATCACTCTCAGTACATTTGGAGCAGCATTTGTTGCACCAGTGGGGCATTTCTGGTATGCTAACGTTGCTTTTTATCACAGTCGATTATCTTGGTTTATGCTGTTCAATGTTGGCCTCAACATTCCAGAAGAAGAACCATATTTTAGCGCTTGCTTGCTCTTGACTGACTAAAGGATAGTTCTATGTGGTTGACGAAAGTTGAAGGGATGGATGTTTATGAGAACAGGTATGAAAGCTTGGATCATGTCGTCTCGAAGAGGCTCCACTTTCAAACAGCTTCGCTCAAGCTTGTTAGTTTGAAGCTAATTGCAGATACTCTAATATTTGGTCCATTACATCTACTTGCATTCCTCACATATATGGGTGTGGCATCTGGTAAGAGCTGGGAGGATATCAAAGGCATGATCAAAAGAGACTTTGTTCCTGCCTTTGTTGCTGAAGGGTTGGTCTGGCCAGCAGTGCAAGCTGTAAATTTCCGCTTGGTGCCAGTGCAGCATCAGTTGCTCTATGTCAACACCTTCTGTCTTGTTGACAGTGTTTTCTTGTCATGGTACAGACATCAGGAAGATGCTGCTTGGAAAAAACGGATTAATTTGTCATTATACTCTCCCAAGCACACCTAGTCTTCTATAAAGTAAGCCAAGGCCACAGATGATACACAATACAAATAATTAAGTCTGTCATTCGACAAATGAATGACTGTTGAACCTGCCATCCAATACCAACAGCTTCTTGATGCTGAACGACTCTCTTTAATTTTATACAAGGAATTCGTGCCATTCTTTACTCAACTTGCTGAAGGAGCTATGAACTTAGCCCAGGGTGCAATCAAACTCCATCTGGTAAGAATTGCACAAGCTCTGTTTGAGAGGATATGGCATAATTTAAGCCTATATAAGGACACATGGGTGCACTTAGTCCCCCTTGGCTGTACATGGCGTTATTTATATCGCATGAATGCTCTAGTTCTTGTTGAATGCTCAAAATATCCCTTTCCAAGGAGAATACTAGAGCACGAGTGGCTGTTTTGTTGACAGTTTGTATGAGGCTAATGCTCTCATATCTTGTTTCAAATGAAGAATGGATGTTAAGCATGACGGACGATCAGATGTCCTATATTCCTTTTTCCGTCCTTAAGAATGGATACATGAAACACCATGGTGGAATGTCCACGACCAAGATTAACGTTGCCAAGAGAGGATGATTGCACGTGAACGTGCCCAAAAGGGAGCCCTAATGTTATAATGAACAACACTATGGTGCACAATGTCAATGCTGCCAATTAGACTCAAAACATCCCTTTCCAAGGAGAAAATGCCAAGCTTGAGCATGTTAACATATCAGGGAAGCACTACATCGATGATTTGTATAGAAACATTTTGTAATGAGTTCATGTGTTACTTTGCATTAGTAATTTTCTACTATGAAGTTGCATGCTAACAATGTTGAACGAGCACAAGAATGCACAAGTTATGTTGTAGCAAGAGGATGATAATCAAGTACGAGCTAGCAATCTTTGAATTAGCAAAGTTGCCATGAAAATGAAATGGCTTCCAAGCTTTGTCAAATTGATTGAGGCCATAAGTTGACCAATATCTTGAATGTCCCTAAGCTCTAGATGTGCAATCAAAATTGGATATGCTAGATTTATTTACTTGTAATTGGTCTAATTTTGGTTGGGCTAAATTTGAGAATAAAGTGTGGAATTGGAGCTACAAATGAAAATGAGTTTTGTTGGAGAGATGTATGGTCCCTGTTGTGTGAGGAGACACGAGATTAGATGAGGTGAGAATGGGAGTATGCCATCTCATACCATGTTCAAATTAGTTACAATTCATTTGGTAAAAGTCATGATAAGAGATTGAAGTGAATCATCAAAAAACGTCTACAATGATAATATTAATCAAGCTCCTTAAACAAGCTATGGTCTATGATTGATGTGGCTCAACAAATCTTGAAAGAGGCATATCTAGATCAACTTAGCTAAAGATGAGGATACACCCCTATATCTACTCCAACCCTTTACTTGGATTGAAACTGATGATGGTTTACGTTACTACTTAACACCATTGGCTAGTTGATGTTGACATGCTAGAGACTAGGTTTAATGAACCATAAATGTTTAGATATCCCCCAATCTACCATTGCTTTTTAGTACACCCTCTACTCAAGATCTTGTATTCTCAACCATACCTTTGTTTCTCCTACCATTGCTCCTCTACCTCTTCTTGGGAAGGTACAAAAGGTCTGCACCTCATCAAGCTCACTATGCCTCAAGCCCCCATCCTTGATGCTAAACTAGTGAGGATAATGGTACTAAACATTAAGTCTCATATATGTTACTTTTGTGCCTACTACACTTGACTTATTCTTACAAAAACATACAGTATTGTGTTGATATCCCCCTCACATGTCTTGAGCTCAAGTCATCTTAATTAATAAGCTCGTGACTCTCCCTTGTTGAGCATTTGGATGCCTAACACCCTAAAAACTCTACAAAGCCTTTGCCTCCCCAATGCTCTCTCGCATGTGGTGACTTGCAAGCATACTGGGGAAGCCCCTATTTGAAGCAATCCAAAGTATGGTATTAATTTAATATCACCATGACAACACCCTCCACAATATTGATCCTACTTGGCCTTTTGCAAAAACAAACCTCAACTAGGGATTTCTACCACTTAAAACTCCCCATTGATTTTCCCATGATTTCCCACTACTAAGGACAACGCCTATACTTTTTAATGGACCAATGGGTCCTTGCATTCACTTCATATATTTATGCACGTGATACATTTTTAATACAATACTATATTCATTTAGTTTCTTTTCCACTTCTTATGCTATTATTTGCCTTTACCTTAGGGACTCTCACTTGCCTTTGTGCCACCTAGAAATGTTGGAAGAGAATCTTATAATTGGCTCATTAAGGCTAAAATGTGTCAAAAACAGCACTTTTGTTAATCACTGGATTAAAGAAAGAGCTAACAAGAGTTTGCCACATGTGCAAAAATACAATATTCTTGTATCCTCTGCTTTGAAGATAGTAGAGACCATTTCATGGATTTCTCCTCTTTTCTGGCCAAAATCTCTAAGATCTGACATCTTTTGGTAGTTCCAAAGCTCATAAAACTAATGAAAGCTAGTAAAAGATGAGATTAAAATGAGATCCAATTAATGCTATCGGTTTTGTAACTTTCGAGACACATTTGAACATTCTTCTTGGCACCGAGTGTATTTTCATTAGCCTTATTGACATTTGTTTTGGGTTCATCGACCTTTTCTCTCTAAGTTTCCTTCTTTGCACATTGGCTACACTCCCTTTTTTTCATGGCTCCAGAAGGCATCCTTCTCATTCTATAAACTCTTGCACCATCTTTAACAAAAGTGTAGATGAAAAATGGGAACCGAAAATGTTTAGTATAAATGACTTGGTACCATGTTGCCATCTTGTAGGGACTCTCACAAGGTGAAGAAAGCAAAATGAGAAGATATTAAGTGTCACGGGAAGGGATGTATCACTAGTTTCAAAATCACAGCTTAGGAGTGGTTTACTAGGATGCAACATTTTTGCATGGCAAAGGAAATATACTTGTTTCCAAATGAATTTTTTCTCAACAAAGCCATTGTAAGTTTAGTTTTAAGTGAAATCTTGTATTTTGTAACCTTCGACGTCTTTGTAGCTTGTTTTAAATTAGCAAATTTATAGAGGATAAAGGTTTCATGGCTAAGTAAAAAGATTTCAAAGGAGGATTTGAACAATGTTCTAAGACTATCCTAGAAACTTACAAATGTGACCACAAGGGTAATTTTATACGGTGCAATGTATATCCTAAGTCTTTGGCTATATCTTGTAGTATCTCTCAGAAATCTCTTGTTATAGGTTTTGATTATAGGAGGTACAAACTTAGGTATGGTACTTGGGTTCCTTTAGATTCTGATGTTGATTATATTCCAATAAAATTGGAGGTACGAGTAACTAGACCAGAAGCAAAGAAGGTTTCTAATTGGAGTCTAAAGGATGTAAGAGACACCTTGGAGTATCAATATAGCTCCTAGGTATAAGTTCAAGATCAATGGCACCACAATTGAAAGAAGAGAAAAATGCTCTTTCTCTTGTATGAGGTGTTTGTCTCCTAGTATTTTGAGTTTTAAACTATGAATATATAATTTTTTTCAAAACTTATTCTATCTCACACACATTATTGCCAATTATTTTCTTCAGTAGATACGCATAAGCATTGTAGGAACTTGTGGGAGCAAGATTGAAAAATTCTATGTGAGTTACAAAATTGAAGTAAAAATGTATAAAAGCAATGTAATTGTGGTGTATATGTACAAAGAAACAAATACAAGGCTAGTCAGCTTTTTTATATTCAATTTCTCCTTCCTTTGAACTTTCCTCCATGTTTGAAATGAGTTCATCTTCATCATGTTCATTTGCCTTATCACTACTTTTCTCACTATAGGTTGTTTTCTTTGTTGCTAAAATTTTTTGAATTTAATGGACACCCTCTTCTTGCGGGGTTTCAAAGGAGATGGATCAAACTTCAAAGGAAAAAGCTTTGACATACCCTTCTTTATGGAGGCAACATAAGTCTTTTTGGTGGTTGGCTTGGATCTATAATTACCTATCTTTATAGAGGTAGTCGAAGGCTTTCTGGTAGTTGCCTTGGCTATGCCCTTATTGCATGTAGCTTTCACTTTTCTCTTGGCTTTGCCCATGGAAGAATTGGGAGGAAGAGGGGAGTTAGGGTCCACTAGTGTGATTTCCCTATCCAAAATTACCTCGACATACCTCTCCTTTATCCACCACATATATGACTTAGGGTAATCTTTGCACTAAAACAAAGCACATAATAACTTAGTTGAGAACACAAGAGAATTAACTTAAAAGCAAAAAGGCAAAAGACTTACATTCACCCCATCTATGTTCAATAACTTTGAATCTATAGTCTTGCAACCATTCGAGATAACTTCCATTCGCAATTGTGTGCATCCAAGTAGATGGGAATAAGTCGAGTAGCATTGGAAGTGAAAACTTGTTAGGAAACAATAAAGACTACCTACAAGAATTCTAGAAAACAAGGGAAGACTATTTATAATATATTTTTGCAATGCCATGAATTCCTAAAAGAGAATTCATAAGGATGACCTCTCGAGAAACAATATCGAAGTAGATTGGGCTCCAATGTCCACTATAAAGAAAAAATTAGTTAGCAACAAATATGAAAAAAATCACCAAAAGTAACTATGTATAAAGGATTTATTTACCTTTCAACATACAACAAAAAAATGTTTGTGTGTGTGGTACTATTAAAAACCTAAGAAATTTTACAATATTTGAACCAGACTTTGAAAAAAAATCCATATAGAGAAGTGGGTCAATAATGAAAATGTTCTTTGCGATTTCATTGCTGAGAGAAGCAATGTATGCCCTATAGGAAAAAGAGAATATGGAAGTGCAAGGTACTTTGAAAAAGTTCATAAAACCAACAACAAACCTCACCTTAGACAATAATAAACAACAAAATCTGATAGCTATATATCTTTTTTATCTTGCATAGTCTTTCTTTTTGGAGAAATGCTAAGGTAAATCTCTTTATCTACATCTCTCGAGACATTCACAACCATTTGGCCAAATACATTGCATATCCTCTCATAGTTAGCAATGCCAAAAAAATCAATCTTCCTCTTGCAAATAACATTCTCACTTTCCACCTCCTCTTTGATTTTCTCCCCCATGGTAGTGTCTCTCTGAGAGCTACAATTCTAGTTGAATATAAGTGAGTAACATCTTCAATGATAGGCTCTGTGACCTTTCTCAACTTTGGGGCAATATTGAGGATCTCAAAAGCTCTATAGTCTGTGCCAAGGCATTGGCTTCAACACTTTGTCAAGCCTATACCTAAGCCCACTCACCATATTGAAATCCTTGTTCATCAGTGTGGCCCTATGTGTATGAGTTGCAGCAATGCAAGCATCATTCATAAAATCTATGATGAAGTCCGCCTCTTGTAAATACAAAATAGCTAAAAGCTATCACTTCCTTTAGAGTCCATCAATTGTGGCAACCCTAGACAATAGTATTTGATATATCCTTGACCACCCTGATAAATGTGGCCTTTGGGATAAGATGGTTAGTCGCTTTCTAGGCTTTCCTTATTTCTCTGAAGCATCTTTGCATGTAAAACCACCTTGACTTCCTTTTCCTCTTGGTTGGGGTTGATTTGGAAGGTTTCTCAACTAGCACAACCAAAGGCTCACCAAACTCAGAAGCAACAAGGGGAGGTGAATGCTCTCCTTGGCCAAGCAAGGGAAGAGGGATTGAAGCTTGAGGACTAGGAGAAGCTGGTGTTTGACTAGCGCTTGAAGATGATGCTTCATCTAGAGTCTCCGTGGGGAAAGTTCCAGGATGGACTAGCCAAGATGCTTTGGAGAAATATTAGAGGCTTGTGGTTGTGGCTGCTAGATATACACCTTCCTTGTACTCCACTTGGCCCTAGCAATTGGAAATTGCCAAGAGAAGGAGGAAAAAATTAAGTAGGGAATAAGGATATAAGGGGCAAGGACTCACGGTGCAAGAAGAAATTTTAGAGCATAATGGAAAGAGACAATCACGTCGTTGTGGACCAAGGCCATTACAACATGAGGGGACCTTGTTTTGTTGGTCGAGATGTCATATTTGTGCCTTTGTGGACATGGATGGTTACATAGAACTTTCTCAAATGATACCTCATGGCCTATTCCTTGTATAAAAGCTCTTACAAGGGTTCTTGGCTACTTAGGATTATAGTACAATGCCCACAAAGTAATGTTTCTTGAAAAGACAGTGGCCATTTGAATTTTTGGCTAATATGTAGATAGCTGCTTTGCCTCCAGAGTTGGATACTTTCTAGTATTCTCCTCTTATGCTTTGAAAGCACAATAAACATATATTAAATCTATTGTTAGATACAAGAGGAGAAAGTTTTTGCGTTACAGAGGAAAGATGCCCATGGATGAAGAGGATAAAAAGGCTATTTAAAGCTAGCTAGCTCTTTGTGTATCTGGTTGTTTAAATATCATAAATATTTGTTGTATTCTTCAGTCTTTGAAGTTGTCTTTGAAAAAACCATTTGAATAACTCTTCAATAGCATTTCTTTTTGTTACTCTCCCACTGTATCTTATGCTATGAAAGTAACATGTATGAGCTTGATAGTGGGATTTTTCCATTCCTTGGCTATACTGAAAGTTTCTAATGGTCCGTGCTCCTCCACAAAATAAATCCCATGAATTAGAAGAATTTGCTACATCATATAAGAAGAAAGAGTTAGTTTCTTCATTTGTTTTGTTATTTTCAAAAATATACGATTGAGCTCTTTTTCTATCTTACCAAAAAGAAAGGAATGTCATTTTCTCCCCATGCTTCTTACATTGCTTGAATAAGATTTGTATACTCTTTTGGATACATGAACAATGTTTGTTATTGCTTGAGCCCTTTCAGAAAGATATTGAGATGTCTCCAAACCTCCATTCGTAGAAATGCAATTTGAGGCATGCTAATCACATTACTTGGTCTCACACAACTCTCTCCAATACTCCATGCCACATTTACTTGTTTTTTTATTGTTCTTTTTTACAAAGCTTCTGGCCTTTGCACCTCCCATAGAGATATATGCTAAGATATCTCTTATTTTCCCTGAAGCTACTAGGTCCTTTCTCAACTGAACTTGTCCCCCATGAAACCCCATTCTTGAGAGTAATACCTCACATGTATCAACGCACTCATTTGATAAGCACATTGGTCTAATTGAATATGCATAGTGAAGATGCGATCTAAGAAGCTTATTGATTATTCTAATCTTTGCATATACAAAGTACAAATATGTCTCCTTTTTTTAACTTGTTTACATAAGCCAATTATACTTTTACTTCCTTTAAGCATAGTAATTGTTGGGGGTAAAGGTGCCTCTACCTAGACGCCAGTGTATTACTACACTGAGATTACCCGCTACTACACACTGCAGATGGTGGGCGCCTATCACTGTCACTTTATTATTTATTCTTTTAGTGACAATTTGAATAAAGGAAGGCCTAGTGACACATTGTGACTATTGGAGTTCCCATTTGGTCTCTCTCTCTTTCTTGCTCTTGCTCTCCTGCCATAGCTCTTCCAAGCAAGCTTTGATCCTTCTCACCTTTCAACTGGTATCAGAGCATGGTTGCTCGAGCATTCCGACTTGGTTCGTGACTCCTTTAGATTCGTATCGATTACTTACACTCATTGAGTCTCCTTCTCAGCATCCATAGCCAACTCTCCCTTGAGCTCTTGTCACTCCCCAACTTCCTAAGCACCTACCTGGCCCATTTGGGCACCCTCAAGGCATTCCTTCAGAGGTATTGGAGCTCTCTTTTGTTATTTTACTTCAGTCCATAGGTTTTGTGAAGCAAGGCATCCATGTCCTCTTGCTTCTTGTGATGCCTACTCTCTACCGGTGACTTTGCTCTTCAAGAGGGAGCTCCTAGGGGTCCTTGCCCAACCTTGCCTTGACCTTGCCCAGCCCTTCCACATGCCCTACATCAGTTTGGGCCAGCTTTAAGACTTGAAAAAAATCATTTTTTACTTCAGCCCTCCCTTGGCCCTCATTGGTAGCTTGAAAACACTTCATTTGGCACTTGGGAACACCCCCTTGATGCTCAGCATTAGTGGTTATCATTGGCATTGATTTGTGGACTGATTTACCTCTGTCTGGGACAATTTTCCATAGTCCACAAGCAGCCACAAATAGTGTCACATCGTCACTTTATGTTTATGCTTGGTTGGAATTTGACAATGGTTGCTCGATTGGGTCGCGAATGCGCCTCGAATGCTAGGGGAATGTATGCCTATGATGTGAAATGCTTTCGAGACTGAATTTAATTAGTCATTCAATATTTTACATAGTCCATAGGTAGCCCAAAATAGGGCAGCCCTTTGTCATTACACTTTATGCTCATGCTACATAGTCATTTGATGCCCGATTATGCTCGGTTGGTGCCTATACATATGGGAAAGTATGCCTATGGTTTGTCTATGGATTTGAGCTTGGATTGAGCCACTGTTTCCTCAATTTTGAATATTTATTTGCTGCTGGAATATTCAGGGCTGAAGCTTATTTGCTTATGTTTGGATATGCATGTTGGATTCGAGCTATGTCTTGGATGTATACATTGATGTAGTGACTCTCGGGGATAGACATAGAGCTTGGATTTGCTCTCGAATCATTCGTTGAGCTTGAGCTCACTTCGCATAGCACTTGGATCTTCATCTATGATGTACTTATGGCATGTACTTTGCTTATGTCTGACTGGACTTGACATGCTTGGCCTATGCCACTACTACATGTCAATTACATTGTTTGGAGTTGGATGCTACTGAGCCTTGCTTTGGCTTGACATTTGATTTCCTAGAGCTCACTTTGGCTATTTTTCAGCTTGCCAACATTACAGTTTGGATGTACTTGATGTCTATGGATGCTACACTGGCTATATGCTTATGAGGCCTTATTGATGCTTGATCTTGGATCTTCTGGCACTGGTGCTATCATATGCCCTTGTTGAGCTTCTTTGCTTGATATTTACAGCTTTCATGCTAGTGGGAGCGTCTTGATATACTTGACAAACATTGAGCAGGCTATTTATGCTACTTAAGCACTCGGATACTTGAGATTGGGATCTTCACTTGGATATTGCATGGTTGATATGCAGTGGTCCTCACATATGTACTTGGGCTGATTTGGGCTTTGCACTCCTTGAGCATACACCTCTTTGTGTCAAGTCTTTCAAGTGTTGTGTACACTTTTCCCTATTACACAGGGGGTGTGCCCGCTTACTGATGGATTCATTTGACATGCTTGGGTGTTTGCTTGATGTCCATATGACTGCCACATGATGCTGATTTATGCCCGCTTGATGTTGATTATGCTTTGATAGTCCGTGGTTGACTTGGTGCATTCATTTTGCCTATAGTTTGCTCTCATTGTACTTGGCTATAATTTATTACAACAAGTAGTTATGCATGGAATGATGTGGAATTTTCATCCTGAATCGTCCTGTTTTTTTGTACTTTTGATGATACTTGGTGGGCAGCATCATTAGCTATCAATTCGTGGTCATTTTCCCCTGGTTTTGGTGGTATTTTGGTTGTTTACAACAGAAAATAGTAAGCAGTTTTGAACTATCTACACCATTTTGGACTAGAGTATGGCATATTCTTCCACTGACAGTGCTATCTTCAACATCACTTGGAAGAGCCAATTTTGGCAGGTATTGGTGTAGAAATCTCAGATCAAGCCACTAAGGATGCATGGCGAGTAGCCTAAAACTATGATTGATGACGAATGGGATGAGCTTGATGAGTTATGCAAGTCCACCCTCATCTTGTCTCTCATTGAACAGGTGCATTACAATGTGGTTGAGGAAGCACAGAGTGCTTGATAGCTTTGGGATAAAATTTAAGAACCTCTATGACAAGAAAAGTTCAATAAGTCAAAAGTATTGGTTGAAGCAACTAATGGACCCGCGCATGAAGAAGAATATGACGATATCTACTCATTTTAGCCAATTTCATGCTATTCTCAAGAACTTGACTTTGCAGAGGGCCGTACCTTCAATGATGAGGTTACTCCATTTTTTTTGCTTGGGACTCTGAGTGAGTCATGGGATGTATTCTGCACTGCCTTATGTGCTCATGCTACTATTTTGAACTTGCTTGATGTAGAGAGTACTCTTTTGTAGAAAGGGATCAACCGTAAGAACTTGGATGCCTCTCGTGTGTTGCATGCTTTCACTGTTAGAGGCAAAGATGGTAATGGAAAGAATGACCGTGGGTATGGACGTGGCAAAGACTTGCAAAAGTCTAGGTCTAAGTCATGTGGTAAGTCGTGCAGCGTCTCATGGAAGAAATGCTAATGTAACATGTCATCATTGCGACAAGAAGGGTCACATACACCCATAGTGTCATGAGTTGTGCAATGAGAAGTGCAAAGAGAAGGGGAAAGACAAAGTACAGGAAAAGTCCTCTGATCGCACCATTATGCCTGCGAAATCCAGTGTGAAAATTGAGGAGATAAATGTCATGCAGACTGATGACTCCGATGGGGAGTACATAATTGCAACTAGTTCTTGTGATGCTACGCCGTTGACTGAGGTTCTCTCTATGTATGCGCAGTGCTAGCTTTTGGATTCTAGTGCTTCATTTCATGTTACACCATGCCGTGAGTGGTGCTAGTCCTACCACACTGTCTCTGGTTTAGTTCGCTTGGGTGATGACAGGTCGCTTGCTATTGTTGGCATTGGGGATGTATGGCTACTATTCTCTACTGGCAATACTTTTTTGTTACAAGATGCATGTCATGTACCTGTGCTTACATGCAATCTTATGTCTGCATGGCAGCTTGATGATGCTAGATTTCATGTTTCATTTGGGGATTTTTCCTAGAAGATCACCCATGGCAGACTTGTGCTTGCTAGAGGTGCTAAGGCTAGCAGCCTTAATCCTCTTGTAGTTGATGGGTCCTTTGTTGACCATGTTTTGTCAGTTAGTTCCAGTCCACATGTATCTCTTTGGCATGCCCATTTGGGCCATATGTCTTTGAAGGGAATGAAAATGCTTTCTAGTTTTTTGGAGTACTTATCACCCCTTGACTATGCATGTTTTGATTCATGTGAGCATTGTCTTTATGGTAGACAGACTAGGAATACACGTAAGAAGTCTGGTAGGACACGCATGAGTGAGCCCTTGGCATTGGTACATTTAGATGTCTGTGGGCCCATGCCTTGTTAGTCTATGGGTGGTGCAAAGTATTTTGTGATATTCATTGATGATTTTTCGCATAAAGTCTGGGCTTACCCCATTAAGCTTAAGTCAAATATCTTAGCTATGTTTCAAAGATGGCTTGCATTGGTTGAGAACCAGACTGGACATAGGCTGAAATGCCTTAGGACTGACAATGGGGGAGAATATGTGTCATGTGCTTTTGACTAGCTATGTGATGAGGGGGGTATCAAGTGTCAGTTGACTGCCCCCTATATCCCACCCTAGAATGGTTTGGTTGAGCGGATGAATAGAACCATCGAGGAGCATGTACACAGTATGCTTAGCCATCCAACCATACCACAGAGCTTTTGGGTAGTTAGTACAACTGTGCATGTCATCAAAAGATCACCTTCTAGTGGTTTGGATTTCTAGGTTGTAGAGGAGGTATGGATTGGGAAACCTCTGTCTTATGCGTATCTACGTGTCTTTGGATGTGAGGCATTCTGCTGTGTGCCCAAGGACAAGCGGACTAAGTTGAATTCTAAGAGTGTCAAATGCATTTTCATTGGCTCTATGGAGATGCAAGCGAGATAGGTTACCACCTTTGGGATCCACAGGCACAGAAATTCATCCGCAGCCATGATATAGTCTTCCATGAAGACAAGATGCATAGGCAACCTGAGAAGATGTAGAGATACGCATGGTTATATTCCAGGAGGAGCCACGTGCTCTTGCACAGCTAGTTGGATAGCCTGCAGTAGCTGCTAGACATGTAGCAGAGCCTACAGTGAGACAATCTACTAGAGCTAGACATCCACCTAATCAATTTGAGCCCTCAATGCATTATTTCTTAGCAAATGCAGGAGATCCTCTCATCTATGATGAGACTATACGTAGGGGTGACAGTCACTCTTGGGACAGGGCTATGCAGTCTGCCCAAAGGGGGAGATTGGTTGGAGCACTCCCAGTGGAGACCAATCACCTTGTTGACAGTGGCTTACAAGGCACTGGCCACGATGATTTGTAGTCGACTTTGCAGTGTGCTTTTGGACATCATTCATGACACCTAGACAGGTTTTGTCTACGATAAGAGCATCATAGGCAATGTCTTCACTTTCTTCGAGGCGACCGAGTGGGCTCAACACAGTGGTTAGGAATTGGCAATACTCTTGGATTTTGAGAAGGACTATGACAAGGTTGACTCGGATTTCTTAGAGGGCACCATGGCAAGGTTTTGGGCTTCCCCCAGGCGTGGATTAGTGGAGTTTATGCACTTTACAGATCAGCCACTAACAAGGTTCTCATTGGTGGTAGGACGAGGGAGGAGTTTTGGCTAGAGAGATCTATTTGGTAAGGTTGCCTTTTTACCCCGTATTTGTTCTTTCTCTTTGCGGAGGTGATGTCCTACTACCTCTGCTCATAAGTGAGCAAGCTACGTGGCCTTCGACTTCTAGTGAGGGAGGAGACTGAGGTGCTGGACTCAGAGTATGCAGATGATACAGTTCTTTATGTAGAGGATGATGAGCTGATGTTGGAGAGAGTGAGACTAGATTTGGAGGTATTTTACATAGTAGCTGGAGTGAAAGTAAATTGGCAAAAGTTGATGGGTTTTCTTACAGATCCGGACTCTAGCATGGAGTGGGGTGTCCACTTGGGGTTTAGATGGGTGACCACTTTGATATCTAGGGTTTCATGTGGGACTTGACATCACTTCTATCCAACGGTTTCTTCCGGTTCTCAACTCTATTAGGTGGGAGCTAACCTATTGGAGCACAGTCCACCTTTCCTTAGAAGGCCGAGCCCTGGTGGTCAACCAGGTCCTCCTAGCAACGACTTGGAACATTGCCTCTTGTTGGTTCTTCTCCTTGTTTTGTGTGGTTCAACTTCGCCACTTGCAGCGGAATTTTCTTTGGGCTGGCTCAAATGGTTCTAGGGATTCCTGAGCCAAGGTGGCATGGGTGACCATCATTTGGCATTAGTTTGAGGGAGGGCTTGGGATCATCGACCCAAAGTTCCATAGGGTAGTCCTTTTGGGCCAAGCTAGTGGTCCGTGGTCTCACATCAAGTGGACAAACCTAGAAGGTCATTTTATAGGAGGATCTCTAGGAGTGCAGATTGAGGCTTTGGCTGTGGTTGGAGGCCATCCTTGAGATGGATCTTCACGACTTCCCAGATCATGTCACTTGGATCTTCCTTCCTCCGCAGCTTACTTCGAGTGTGGCAAGGACTTCAAAAGGCCCTAGTTCATATTCCCCCAAGATGCCAAGAGGAGATAGACCACCAGTCAGTGGTCTGGAATCCCTAGGTCGGAGATCGGGATGTGATACAGATTGTGAGCGCCCCCACATCTAGTGGGACGGCTGGGAGGCTAGCCCTACTCGTACTATTAGGACATGGCGGGAAGTGTATAGGATGGCGGATTAGGAGGTGTTGCAGCGGGCATTAGGTTGTTAGCGAGGAGTTGAGGTGAGGAGGGAGTTTGACTCAGTGATCCCTTAGGAGTGGCTAGACCCCCTGATCTGAGGAGCCAGTGGAGCATGGTGAGGTGTGGGCTGGTAGATTCTCATCGATAGGTATCCCCTTACAGGTGGTAGGTAGAGTGAGTGGTGCCCCCGACGAGACTTTCTTCATCGTGCAGGAGATGGAGGGCATTTGGTTCTTGACAAACGACAACACAATGAGGAGATTGTTGTCCTTCCTTGGAGGAGGATTCGTGTGGTTGGACTCGAGGGGAAGACCTGGCGATTGGACCCTTATGTATCGAAGAGCACGCCACTTGAGGACCTTGGAGAGTGGCTATGGCCGGCCACTGTGATTGCCAATAAGCCATTGAGGTTCTTGGAGTACACATACAAGATCGGTAGACATGTACCGATGCAGGAGGACATGGATTGGGCCCCTTCATAGCGTAGCAGCTCTACTGGGCGGAGGAAAAAATCACGGATTCCTTCTGTCGGACTTTCTAGTGTCGCTTGTGGGACAACTGGAGACCGAGGAGGGTGTTGTATTCGCTTTGGCTTTTGGTACATGGGAGTCTGGTTGTTGGGAGTTGATTGACTTAGATGTAGTAGGATGGAGGTTGTGGGGCGTGTTCGCCTACATTGTCATGCCTTTTGGGCTAATGAACGCACCTGCAACTTTCCAATGCCTAATGTGTACTATCTTTGAGGACATGCTCAGGCACGAGCTAGAAGTGTTCGTAGACAACTTATGTTTACACTCTAGTTGGGCCGAACACTTGGAGAAATTGGGATTTTTTTTTGAAAGATGTAGACTGTACCACCTCTTGCTGAACCCCTTGAAGTGCCAGTTCTGGGTAAAACACGGATGCATCTTAGGGCACGTAGTGTCAAGGAACGGCATTGCTACTAACTTTTCCAAAGTCAGAGTCGTTGTTGACTTACCGCCACCCGATAACTACAAGGGAGTTTAGTGCTTCTTGGGACACACTGGATATTATCGATGTTTTGTACTAAATTACGCACTAATAGCTAGACCATTTTACAAGCTATTGATAGTGTTTGAGTGGACGGAGGAATGCCAGCGCGCATATGAGGAGTTGAAAAATGCTCTTACGACTACACCAATCCTACGAGCCCCAGACTGGAACATAACGTTTCATGTACACATAGACGCCTCTAAGTTCGCTATTAGAGCCGTGCTATGCTAGCCTGGTGAACATAACTTGGATTACTTGGTGAGTTTTGCTAGCAGGCAGCTCACAGAGACCGAGATGAACTATTCCACGATAGAAAGGGAGGGGTTGGCCATGATATTTGCAGTAAAGAAATTTAGGCATTACTTGTTGGCCACTCCCTTTGTCTTCTTTGTTGACCATCAAGCCTTGCTGTATCTTGTGAACAAGCCTTGCGCTACGGGCCGCATAGCTAGATGGTTACTCCTCTTACTGGAGTTTGACTTATCTGTGGTTGTACGCAAAGGAAAGCAGCATTACATGGCTGACCACATGTCCCGCATACCCACAGGAGAAGCCACTAGACAAGGCGTGCCTGACGATTTGCCGGATGCCCATCTCTTTAACCTGTCTAGTGAGTGAGAATTATTTAAAGCTGATCTGATGCCATATTGGGCCGATGACATAGTGCAAGTGCTAGAAAATGGACTACCAGAGCGACCCATTGAGAAGGCCAAGCTGAAAAGACTTATCTTGAAAATTCAGCCATACCAACTGATTAGCTGGTCAACTCCACAGGTTGGGACAAGATGGTTTATTGCGTAGGTACGTGTGTGAGCATGAGATGCACGATGCATTGAACAAAGCACATGGAGGAATCGCTGGAGGACACTTTAGCGAGGACATGATAGCCCGAAAAGTGCTAAATTTGTAAAGCACTGCGACGTAGCTAAATTTGTAAAGCACTGCGACGAGTGCCAAAGGACCAAAGTGCCTGTGTGAAAGGACAAGATGGAGTTGGCCCCTGTCATAGCCCGACAACCCTTTGAAAAAGGGGCATCGATTTTATTGGACCTATCAGTCCTGTGGCACAATATTCCCAAGCTCGCTACATCATAGTGGCAACCGACTATCTAACGAAATGGGTAGAGGCATGAGCCACGAGGAAGAATGATGCTAGGACCACCACAAAGTTCTTGTGGAAGCAGGTCATTTCCCGGTTTGGCTGTCCAATCGAGCTTGTAAGCGACCAAGGCACACACTTCATTAATGAAGTGATTGCCCACTTGCTCTCTACCTTCCTAATAATTCATCAGAAGTCCTCTCCCTATTACCCTCAGGCTAATGGCCAAGCCGAATCCACAAATAAAATCTTAGTCAACGTGCTTACAAAAGTCATGTCTACTTTAAGAAGTGACTGGGACAACAAGCTAATGGCAGCCTTGTGGGCCTATCACACAGCTTATAAAATGGCTGTAGGACAAACGCCTTTTAGGCTGACGTACGGAACTGAAGCCATTTTACCCTTAGAGTTCTTCATCCCTAGCTTGAGGCTAGCAGTCCAGGAGCGTTGGGAGGGAAGAGAGGCTTGGACGAACCGCTTGGTGGAGCTAGAGCATTTAACGGAGACCCGACTCCTCGCCACTCACTCTTTGATTTGTGAAAAGGCTCGACAAAAGATGTGGTTTGACAAGCATGTCAAGCAACGGGACTTCAAACAAGGGGACCTTGTTCTGCTATACTCGGTAAAAGGACATAAACAGAAGATGAAGTTTCGGGGGCTAGGGCCTTTCAGAGTACACATGATTGGTAGGACCGGGAATGTTGAGTTGGAGACACTTGATGGTGGAGGAATAGGCTTTTTTAATGGCAGCCACATAAAGAAGTACTATCCTCCTTCCCATCCATTACATGAGCCACCCATGCTAGAACCCCCACTGAACATCCGCATGGCTACTGTAACCGACCTTACAGATCAGGACAAAGAAGCAGTGGCACCGGCGTATCTACGAATCACAGTCACAGTAGGAGCAGTGTATTCTTTCGAGGCCTTGATTGATGAAGGTGCCAACTACAACATCTTGACGCATGACCATTGGACACCCATTGGTCAACCGAAACTACAGCACACTAAGGCCAAACTCACCCCGTTTGGGGGTACTGCTTATTCACTCCTAGGGAAGTGCAAGGTGGTCGTTTCCATTGAGTTTGAAAGTTTACCAGCCTTCTTCCATGTGTTGCCTGACACTAAAGAAGCCGGTAATGTGTCACTATTGGGTCGCACTTTCAAGAAGCAAACAAACTGTAATGTGGATTACAACCTAAACCGCATACATCTTGCTATCGGCAATGTGCGTACAGTGATGACCTTCAGCAAGGGCTGTTTTGATTCCTCCACCATTACGAAGCCACCAGTAGAAACCCCTACAACCACGCTTCAACCCGAGTTTGAATAGAAGGAAATGACGGCCTCATGCTAGGCTCTCGACCCCAGGCTCAAACCCACCAAAAGTGCTCACAAGGCCAAGGAGTCCAAGCTTATGTGGGTGCCAAAATGACAGAAACCACATTCGGGTACACCACCCAAACGCTATCCTAACCGCGCCAAAATCATCAGCCGTCCCGACCTAAGAGGCAGTCTAGGCGCTATCGACGTAGACACACAACCACGTCGCGATGGATCCCCAAAGATCTCTTGCGGGCACAAGGATACTACGAGGGCAACCCCTGGATTTGGGTGCCTAAAAATGGCCAGCTAAAAAGCTCATCTACAAGCAATCTTACCTTAGTGAGGGAGGCTTGCACAAGTGGTGCCCAGAACTTAGTCAGCATGCCATTGCCAGCTGTGGCTAGTAAGTCTCAGCTCCTCTATCGACCAAAGCAAATGCCACAGGCCTTAAACCTACCTAATCCAGAGAACTTAAAAACCCCTATGACTGCTCACTCAGAACCCAACACAACCCCCATGCCCCCGGAGCTTCCTACAGCACCTCAAAGTGCTTCAGAGTGCAAGGCCCAACCCATGCCACCAATGAGGGAGTCACCACTATCCAGTCCAGTTGCACCACCCCCACTAGTGGGTCTTAAACCTTCATATGCGATACAACCTTTTCTCTCCTTGGCTAAGGACCTTACCGCGACTTCTGGGGATGACTTAATAACCTGCATTAAGATGTTGGACGAAACTTTCACTACATTCTCTAGAAGTTATGAGAGGCTAGACCTAGGTCTTCTTGACAAAACGCTTGCTTCGGATGTTTGTGCATTACCATGCATTTGGGAAGAATACGAACTTATGTCCACTAAATTCCCCAAAATTGTTGCCGAACTGATAACAAACGACGAAATCTCGAAGGAACAAGCTAACCTCAGAAGACTTATCACTTCGTATCATAAGCCCCCTCGTTCTGCTCCTGAACACGAGTTGCAAGAGCTCATGCAGATGGCAGGCTCGCCTTCCATGTTCTTGCAACAGTGGTTTACTCTAAGGATCCAATGGGAGACAAAAGGTTGCCGGATAATGACCAATGCTGATCAATGCAGGGCCGTTAAAACCCTCGAATATGATCCTACTTATGTGGCACCTATATCGTTTAGGGTTTTGGCTATTGGCCGTAACCAACATTTAGACGATCAGGTGCTTGCTCACCCCTACATTGACCAATTCCTCATCGAAGAAGAATTACATGTTGCTAGTCGCCTCAATACTGGAGATCCCTTCCACGATGTCTTGACCTACATTTCCCAAGCCTCCATCCAACCATCTGCTCTTGATTGTCTTGCCCAACTCGAATACAATCCAAGCTTCTATGATTGGCTATTGGCCAGGTAAGTCAACCCACGCGAAACAGCGGTTACCTCGTCTTTCCTGTGCTAATCCTAGGAAAGATTCCTTGAAAGATCTGCGATGGAGGGGGGGAGCAATATGAGCAAGAGCAGAGCAAAAATGAGAGTTATGTTATCTAGCTAGCAGAATGTTATAATTAATTAAGTTTCTACGGAAGAATACTGCAAGGGAAAACAATAGCAATTGCTGTTGTGGGCCGATCTCTAAAATTCAAGACTCTAAGCAAGTATACCAATTTTGGGCACATACATTTTTCTCTCAAACTGAGTTTTGGTTAGAAATAAGCCGATTGTTAGGCATTAATGTTGGCATGGTGTGTTGACAGGTCACCACCATGACAGGACAAGACAAAGGGGGAAAACTCCCATTCTCTGAAGAAGAGATGACCTAATTCGGCATCAGCATCGAGACACGAGGATTTAGTCAATTCACTTTCAAGCACACACTGAATCTAGATGAGGCCATCCTGGAGGAACCTGCAATCAAAGACTTGGTGGATAGATGCCACCTCCACAAGTATGTGGCAAAGGTGGGGCAGGCCGTGGATTACGGCATGTGTGCGGATTTCCTGAGGAACTTCGACAAGAACAGGAACTATGGCACTGTCACAGTAAGGACAGGGGAGCAGGAAAGAAGAATCGAAGTGCCCCTTAATGCAACAATCATAGAAAAGGCCCTGGGGTTCGTACCCAAGAAAGAGAGATGGCCGAGACAGGATTTTTACGCCATGCTAGGGGTAAAGAAAGAAGAGGTGCACACCGTGGATGGAATCAGCTTGGCTGACATCCTGGACCTAGCAGTGAAATTACAAGCGAAGATGATCCATACCCTCTTCTCGAGCCAACGGTACAATACATTGATGAACAGGATCGGGGTCCCACTATTGGAAAGCATCGTAGCAGGAGTCCTTGAAGAGATAGACTGGAATGGGTTTGTACAGAAAACCATTCAAAGTTCAGCTCCCGTCCTCACTCCGGCGGAAGCCCCAACAGGAGGAGAATCCCCTGCCTCAACCGCGCGTTCCACAAGGAAGAAACCTGCGTCAAAGGCAGCTACAATCAGATACGGTGGTATTCTGACAGCCATCATAGATGAAGCAATAAAGGATGCGGGCATCATGGAGGAGCAAGTTGCGCACCAAAGCCCACCGCATCAAAGCCCACCTCACCACGAAGGAGGGGAATCAAGCGAAAGAACAATAAGTGACAAGGGAGAATAGGAGGTGCTGCCTACACGAGCGAGCAAACCCAAAGAACAAAACAAAAGTGACAGGAGACAGAAGGAGAAGAAAGAGAAATTAAGTAAGGAAGAACGGGCTGACATCAAGAGGGCTCAAAGAGAGTCTAGGAGGGCTGAGGAAGAAAGTAGGAGGAAAGAGGAGGAGGAGCTTACAAGGATAAGAGAGGAGTTGAAGAAGGCAGAAGAGGACAGGAAAAGACAGGCGGGAGGAGAAGCCAAAGAGCAGCGACTGAAGGAACTGGCCGAATTGGCAGAAGCTACACGAAGATCTGTGGAAGAGACCCATGGGGGCGGAGAACTCGAACCCGTAAGCCCCCGCCATAAAGCCGAAGCCAGTGCAAGTGTGGAAGCAGCTCCAGTGGTCATAGGCAAGGCCAAGTCCCTATTACATCCACTTCCTTCCTCCTTTGTGCCGACAACGGCTGAAACTACGACTACAACCACCGCACAACCCACACATCCCCTCGACATGGCACAGCTCATGACCATGGTGCAGATGCTAGTGAGCAAGGTGGCTGAAATCGTGCCAGAAAACAGATTGAAAAGGCCCATTGCCGCAGACATAGAGTCACGGAAAGACCCTAAACGACAAAGGCTGGAGGCATCGACCACCACGCCCCATACTCCCATGCCTGCAGACACTGACTATGACGCATATGTGGCCGAGCTACTGACACAACTGGACAAGGCAAAAGAAGAGAAGAAAGTGGCCTTGCTGGAGCTAGAGAAAGAAAAAGAAACGTCAGCGGCCCTTAGGCCCGAAGTCTCAAGGCAGGAAGCCAATAGACAAAGAGAAATAGTTGCACATAGTTGCATATAGTTGCAACAAGGAGAAGGAGACAAGAATTAGCTGAGGAGGCCCAACGCCGAGCACACACACTTCCCCGACAACTCCCTGAGGAGCCCATGCCACTGAGGAATGATACACATCCTGTAGACTGGCCCCAAGAGTTGGTCATCTAGCGTCAGCGAGAGTTACATAAGAGGCCGTTTGAGCTTTCGTTTTCTTTCCCACGCTCTCTAGACCGGGCCCTGCCTCTAGGAGTTGTAGCCAAGATCAAAGATATGCCTAACGAACTTGCAAACAGATGGATAGAAGAAAGGAGCATGATAATGATTAGGTGGCAACAAGAGCCACAGGAGTACTGGGAAGACAAGGTCAATCTGGTTCCCAAAACCGTCCAAGGCTAGAGGCACAACCGAAATGGCGAAGGAGGATTTGGGACACCAATTTTGATGCATGGACCGCATTTTGTAGTTCACTCCCCGAAGAGCGCAACGATCCCATATACATGCCCTACCCCCGTAGGCATGGAGTTGACTATGATAGAGATTTACATGGGGATTATGACTTCCCGAAAATATATAATCTAAATGCTAGGAGCCCTGAGGAGTGCTTAGTATTTAGGGTAGAAGATATACTTCCCTCTATAAACGGTTTTCTTGTAGACTTTCCTTCCTGCCCTGATCCAACATTTTTTACCACTTGTAATTACCTCCGACTTATCAAATTCCTGCTACTCCAGAAACCTGCAACAGAGGAAGCCCATCTCCTCCCACTCTTCTTTGATATTAACCTAGGAATAGATAGTAGAGCCATGACTAGGTTGATGATGCGGGCTACTCTCCTCCTTGCCTTCTGTCTAGAGCTCTTAGAAAATATGAGTGACACCCGCTTTGCAAGGTGTAATCACCCCTTCTTGTCCACCACTCCTCTGAGAGCTAAAGCCGGTATTAAAGAATACCTACAAAGTCGCGCATTCTTATCACAATGCCTGCGATCTCCCCGTGACTAAATAGGTGCCATATACCTTGCCAAATGTACTCTCTCCCATTCTCAAAAAAAAAAAAAAAGGGAGCCAGACAAGAGCGAAAACAACAAAGCTGAAAGATGAATTTACTACTAAACAGGTTGACAGGGAGGACACTTCACATGTGCTTGCAGTCTTCCTTCACTATTATTGTGCACCACACTCACTGCATCTAGAGTCCTCTCTAGCCCCTCCCCCACTTCACACTTAGGGCACATCAAGGGCAGGACTTTCAGACCTGTCACCCTAAGTTTTGCACCACACCTCCAAAGATGCACGAATTGGGTCCTCAAGAGTGGGACATTACCAAGGGCTTGCCCAAGGTTAGACCCATTTCCCAGTTCCACTGGCACGGGCACCATGCAATACACAGTGAGACAGACACACCACCTAGGAAGTGCACAACTTTTCTTGCATGTTATGTTCGTGTTTCTCGAACGGGCTGCTTGGCTGAAGAAGGTCGTCCACTACATCCTTCAATGACAATGAATTTTTCCATCACTCAGATATGACTCCATTCCCACAACTTTGAAGCTTCCCTGCAAAGGTCTAAAGGGCTCCACACACTTTATGTGGCCAAACATCCGTCTACTGACGACTGCCATGACTGAACCAAATCAAGCAGAAGAAAACCCCAATGATGGATCTACCATTCGCATAGATCTTGGAACCTCATCATCCAACGATCCCTGCCCAACGCCTCAAGATCTATGGATCGCTTATTGATTCCACAAGCCTGAAGACCTTCAACTCAAAACTAAAAACCTTCTACTCAAAGACAAGGATCTTCAACCACAGTCACGGATTTTCAAGGCCAACAGCGTTTGGGGGTTTTTTCCAGAATAAATCCCTCCAATACCACCCTCCTAAGGGATTGCTTATTGCTTCAAGCGTTTTAGATACTCAAAGAACAACCTGCTACCTGAAGGGGCGCCACAACCGTGTGAAAGATGCCTAGGATCTTCATGGAGTCTAAAGCACGACGGAATCTCTCCTAATCATCATCATCAAACCCCATCACTTCTCCTTCACAAGCATCAGCGTCATCTACTCACCAGTCCACCTTGCGACAGCTTCATCTATCCCACTACCTCCCACCACAGTGCCATGGGACTGGCACTTGGCTAGGAGGGGGGTAATGTTTACCGCAGCACAGAAGAGCGGGAAATGGAAAAGAGAAAAGAAGAAAAAGATGCCTTAACTGGCAACTAGACCTTGGAAAAAATTAAACACACGGGCACGATCCTCAAGAAGTCTTAGAGTCACCCAAGGAGAGTAAAAGAATAAAAAGTGCACCATTAAGTATGAAAACGCTTCCAAAACCTTGTAAGAGAGCGCCCGGCTCACTCTTGTGAAAATTGTATGCATTAGTTGGGGATAGGATAGACTAGAACGGTGGGAAATGAGAAATGGGCCTAGGCTAATGGCCGGCCATGTAAAAAAGGGGGATGACCGCCCATGAAAAGTAGGGCATGTATATAAAGTTGAAAAGTGAATGGGAAGCTCATTCTTGCGTGTGGCCAAAGCTTCTTCTTCTTCTTCTCTTGTTTCTTGCCTTCTTGCTTGTGCTTGAGAGAGGGATTGAGAGAGTTTGAGGGAGTGAGAGAGTGATTGTGTGGGAGTGAGGGATCTTGGAGAAGAAGCTCTCCTTCTCCTCTCTTCATCTTCCCCTCCTCTCTCCTCTTCTCTTGTCTCGCTTGTGGCTATGGAGGATGAAGCTCACGGGAGAGGGATTAAGGTTTCTTGAGTTTGCCTCAAGGATCGTGGAGCTACCGGTGTGCAAGAAAGAGGAGGGTACTCGATCGAGCAACAAGGTAAGCTCACTACGCCCGTAAGGTAGGCATTGCGTGTCGGCTATGTGAGAGATAGCCATGGCCGCTCGGTTCGAAACACTTGAGCAATAAGTGGTCCGTAGGTCTCGGGGTAGAGCTCTAAGCTCCCCTCCAATAATCTTGTATTATTCAATGAAAGAAATGGTGTAACATAGGCACATCCCAGGATTACACCCTTGTGACACCACACATGTGAGAGTTTGCCACTGGGTATAGGGAATCACATGTAAAGTGGAAACTAAGCAGGGCTCAGAGTCACTAGTACTACTCCCAATATAAGTGTGTTTGTAGGCATATACCTACAAAGCCCTTACACTCACACCTGCACAATGGATTGTTGTCCTCGGAAATCAAAGGATGGTTTTTATTGACTTGTTATAGGGTCTTAACATAGCTCGTTCTATCAAGTTAGTGCCTACCAGTCTATGGACTCATTAGCGGGGCCTTAATATAGCCTTTTCTATCAAGTTGGTTAGTGTTTGCTGCATTGCAACTTGGGGGTCTTAGCACAACTTTTCCTATCAAGCTGGCTAGTGTTTGCCCACTAGGTTCTTTATGTTTATTAGTAGGCGAAGGCCTCTTTGGTGCATTCACAAGCCTGTACTTTCGAAAATCCAAGTGGCTTCTTTGAGAGGGTGCCCTTTCCACTTGGCAAGTTATTCGAGGTAGCCCTTGTGCTCCGGGTGCCAAAGGATTGCTTCTACTTTGAAGGGGCCATTGTGATGAAGTAGTGGAACATGCTTCCCCCATTGGATATCTAGGTAGAACCAATGCAAAAGGCATGCATGAAAGGCATTGTGTACACAAAGGTTCTCTAGTAGGTCCAACTTGTAGGTGACCTCATTCAAAACTTGGGTGATGCAATATGGTCCACAATATTGATATTTGAACTTGGGAATCATATTCTCTTGTAAGAGCATGTGCTTGGAGTTGACAAGGACCATCTCTCCCTTAGTGAAGAGAACTAATTTGGGCTTCTTGTTGGCTTGTTCAGTGATGGTGATTTAGCTCTTTTCCAAACTATGCTTAGCTCTTGCATTTCTCTCTCTCCATTTCCTTAAGAAGCTATTTGCATCCTGATATTTTGCTTTGGTGGCTCCTAAGGCTAAGGCCAATGGTGTGATGAATTCCTTTCATGTGGCTAACTCAAAGGGGGTGTA
Organism: Lygodium microphyllum; assembly: GCF_053477565.2. Classification (NCBI taxonomy): domain Eukaryota; kingdom Viridiplantae; phylum Streptophyta; class Polypodiopsida; order Schizaeales; family Lygodiaceae; genus Lygodium; species Lygodium microphyllum. Next base: position 97,538,768 of record NC_141143.1, read on the forward strand.
AATTGTTTTGCTGAATGGATTAAACTATTGTAGTGGAACTCTAGCACATCAAAGTACAAGGGCCAATCTTTTTGGTCCACTTGGGCATGGCTTCTGAGATAGCCATGAATGCATTGGTTCACTTCTTCTATTTGTCCATCTGTCTCTAGGTGGAAGGATGACAAAAATCTGATTTGTGTTTCCAAAGTCTTGAAGAGTTCCTTTCACATGTCACTCATGAAGTGACCATCCCAGTCTGATAGAATGGCTAAGGGTAGCCCATGTAACTTGAAGAAATGAGTGAAGAAGAGGTGGGCTACCTCCTTGGCATTCAATGGTGGTTTGGCGGTATGAAGTATGTTTGCTTGCTTGGAAAACTAGTTCACCACTACAATCTAATCAATGTTGATGATGTCCCGTGGGCAGCTTGGCACTGACATTGGTTGAAGTAAGCTAGCTAGCTTGGTGCTGGGAGTTTCCACTAGCTAGCAAATGGGACATATTTTGACATTCTCTATGACCTCCTCCTTCATGTTTGGTGAGAAGAATTGTTTCCCTAAGGCATCTAGGGTCTTGCTTCGACCTTTATGTCCCCCTAGTTTCATGTCATGCACCTTATGTAAGATGATCTTCTTTAGCTCCACACTATTGGGGGTGCACATTTTCTTTCCCAGAAAAAAAACCCCTCTTCTAGTATATACATGCCATGTTATGTTTTCTTATCTTGCACATCTTCTATTAGGTTATTCATCTCCTAGTCATGCTCTAGGGCCTCCTTCACTAGCTCTAGGAAGTTGCTATTGGCTATACTCATTGCTTTCAAATATGCTTTCTAACTTCATGTATCTACTATCTTGTTTGTAGAACTTGTCTTATCTTTGATCTCCATGTCAACTTCTGCTTGGAAATCTTGCCATTTGGCTTGTTTGGTAGACAAATTGGATTGGGACTAGAAGTATTTGAGAGAGATGTTTTCGTGACGATGATTGTGTGCTTGTCTTGTATATAGTGCTTTCACTTTCTAAGGCAATGGATTAATGCTAGCATCTCCTTCTCATGGATACTCCACCTAGTTTTTCTGTATGTGAATTTATTGGATTCATAGGCTGCAGGGTGACCATCCTATATCAACACTCCCTGATGCCATAATTAGATATATTTGTTGAGATCTTGAAGGGCTTAGTGAAGTCTGGCACTTTGAATATGAGGGTTTGGCTCATACGCTCCTTCATTAAGTCAAAACATGCTTGTTGATCACTCTTCCATGTGAATTCTCCTTCTCCTTTGGTCAATTGGTATAGTGGGGTTGTGACCATACTTTAATCCTTTGCAAAACTAATATAAAATATAGGGAAGCCTAGGAAATCTCTAACTTCTCAGACTATTTTTAGGACTGGCCACTTCTTCACTACTTCAACATTCTCGGGGTCTACTTTGATTTCTTTCTCTCCTAAGATAAGTTGAGATGGAAAGCTCAACATGTGCAAACATTAATGATAAACCGCTTGGCTAGATGGGTCTGCATGTCTACGCTTAGCATGTCGATGGTCATTATGTGTAATGTGCCTGCCCGAGCTTGCCTTGGAAGTACATTCTTAGTAGCCCATCAATATATATCCTAGGAAGTGCCATCCTAGATTTTGATGAAAACCCTCAAAGTTTGCCAACTAGGCTCACTCGAGTCTACTCCTCAAGGAAAGTTCCAACCGTTCCCATGAGGATCGACTTGAGTCTTTCTGGTCAAATCTATTACTAACGATTGATTAGTATTACAGACTTATGTTGTGTTGGGTTCAAATAGAATGGGAGAAGTATGACACTTTAATTCCATATGTTCAGGGTTCTAAGTGATGCGAGTTAGGTTCTTTGATCTCTAATGGTCCATCAAAATACGATTTTTATTCCTTCTTAGGAAAGCTCTCGACTTACCGAGACTACCCAACCATAGGTCTGGATCCATTAGGGTCCATCCTCTTGCTTCCCTCGGGAGAGTGTTTTTAATTCTCTAATTACCTACCACTTTAGGTTCAACATATTAAAACAACTTCTTTGAATCATCTCGTGATACAAATTCATTACACGCCTTTAATTCACGACACAAAAAATAGAGTAAAGCAATTCCTTCTTAATAGTTCCTTTTTTAAAAAATGACTTTTACAATGTTTTCTGTTTGAATATATTATTCTCTCTAAGTTTCGTTCCGCAACTAGTATTGGAACTTCCAGGACATAGATTGGAAATTGAAGGGTAGTTGGCAGTTTGTAAGAGCCTAAGGAGTTTTATGACCAGAGCCCCTTGGTATCCTCACCTCCTCATGCCAACTAGAGTTCCCTTATGACAAGACATTTCATGCTATGATTGGTCTATATTCACTAACATGAAACAAAATGTAAAAACCCCATGGAGTAGGTTTTATTCACACTGGCCTTGGGGAGGTCTAATGCCTTTAAGAACATTGCCTCAGTTGGCGTTCTATGCTCGCTAGAGTACTACCTTAGTCGACAATCTATACTTAGTCACCCATCTTTTAGCCTAATGATTTTAGGAAGATCAGTATCTAACTTACAATCACAAACATCTTATTTTCAATGCATTACTTTTAACTAATTTATTTCCAAGACAATTTTTTTCCTTCCAAAAATAATAACATCAAGGGAAAACTTAGTGTAAGTGGCAAAATTAATGTAAGTGCCAATACCTTCCGATAGTCTTCTCAGATTTTTCCCTTCCTCTGGATCTAGTTGGACTGAATCTAAACAAGAATTTTATTCTTGAGAATAACCCCTTTGGAGTTTCATGGGTCCTTGCCTGCAATAAAAGAAAATCTTGGTTAGTTTAATTACGAACAATATGCTTTGGAAATTTCATATCGACGTCTCTTATATACCGAGGATTAGTGTCTGTGATTACCCATCAGAGGTTTTGTTCGTGATCAACACAATTCAAAAATATTAAATCTTTTAAGGACACCGTACCTTCCTTGTACTTGGTTAGGTTCATCTTGTACAGACCCAACCCCAAGTTACCCCTTGGAATTTGCAGCTAAGAATTCTTTTAAAAGATTATATGCAAGAATTGAATAAAATCTTATTTTACAAATGCAGCTTTTGTTGCTTGTTCATGGGATAGTAGCCTACAGCTAGCTGCCTTAATTATAAAATATAGTACCCAGGGATCCATGATGGGTGCTTGGTTCATGGTATTGGGAGCTTCATTTGTAACCCCAGTATTCGTCATTCCATTTGTAGTGATTGCATTCGCAGTGTCATTGGTAGCTCCTGCCTCTGCAACAACCTTCATAACTTTCTTCTTCACGGCCATGGTCTTTAATTGCAAGATCGAAAAGGGAATTTTTGGTGAAGGAGCTTGGGGTAATTAGATTGATAGAATTTTGATTGATGGGGAAAGGCAATCACCAAGAATTTAGAAGAATCGAGAAGAATCTTGATTGCACAGAGAAATAGGATAGAAGGGATGGAGAATTTGATTCCAAGATTTTGTGAAATGTCCTTCTTATCTTCATGACGAGGGTTCTCCTCCTCATGCTTCTCTTGCCCCATTTCCTCTCATTTCATACTCTTGAGAAGGGCCTCTCCTCTCTTGCTCGGATTGCCCTCAATGAATCCCCATGCCTCATATTTATAGCTAAATTGGAGGGTCGTGGCCAAGAAGAGCTCTTTATGGAGGGTATCTTGGCAATTTAGCAATCTAGAATCTTTCAAGATGCAATCTGATGCTAGTGATTTGATCTTTGAGGCCTAGAGAGGTTGCCAAAGATGCCATGACTAATTTTCCTGGCTCTTGGATGATCTAGCTTCAATCCAAGCCTCTTGTCAAACTAAGAAGAGGGAGAGATTGTTGGAGTTAACTGCTAAATTACTAAAGGAGAATTCAGGGTTTTCATCCGAAATCAGGAAGGCTAAAATTGGGGGTTCATGGTGCCATCTTTTTTTTCAACAAAAAGAGGAAAAAAGGGGGGGACGGCGATGACCTATTTGCAAGGTCTTCTTCTCCTTCTTATTTATTTCACAAGCTTTTAAGCTTTTAAAGCTTTAATATTTTGTGATTTATCTTACTTGCCAAGTTTTAAATGGATTTTCTCAAATTCAACTTATAGCCCACGACTCACGTTCATGCGGTATCAATTTGGAAAAATGTTGGGTTATGAACCTTGGATCATTTTTCTCGATATATTCTCTATTTAATGATTTAGAGTTCTTCAAGTACATTGCAAAGTCGGAAGGATTTGAAATTAAAGTCAAGATATCACATCCTCTCCCTCTTAGAGGAATCGAGATGTCCTCATCTCTTGAATGAAATTGGGGATATTGGTTACATAGTGATTTTTGGTCAATCCAAGTGGCATCCTCTTCAAGGTAGTCTTTCCACTGGACGAGATACTCTCTAAGGGTTTTGCTTCTTAAAGTCTTCTCCTGCATGTCAAGTATCTTTTCTAGTTGAAGTTCGACTCCTTGACTCGGCATTATAATTTGTTGGTCGTTAAGTACATGGCCTGGGTTAGGAACATACGCTTTCAATAGACTGACATGAAATACATTATGTACTTTCAAGTTATTAGTGAGTTGCAGCTTGTAGGCATTTGAGACTAGATACTTTAGCACCTTATATGGCCCACAATACTTGGGACTTAGCTTCTTGAATTCCCCCAAATATAAGAGCTTTTCTTTGGACGAACTTGTAGGAAAACCATGTCACCTTATTTGAAAATGTGTTCTTGCCTTTGTTGATTGGCATATGACTTCTATTGATCCTTGGTGGCTTGAATATCTTGCCTTATAACTTTCACTTGCTGATCCATTTCTTCCAGCATTTGTCTAAATGCTTCTACCCATATGGTAGGATCGAAAAAATTTAATGGTGTAAGATAATCTTGCCCATATAGTGCCTGAAAAGAAGTCATTTGAATACTTTGATAGTATGATGCATTGTAGGCAAATTCAACTAAGGGTAGGTATTGGATCCACCATTTGGGTTCCCTATTATAATAAGCTCTTAGTATGTCCTCAATAACTTGGTTGACTCGCTCTGTTTGACCATCAGTTTGGGGATGGTAAGCAGTTTGAAGCAAAGATGGGTTCCTAGAGCTTTGAAAGAACTCCTCCAAAAGTTTGAGGTGAAGAGAGAATCACAGCTGTTGATGATTCTTTGGGGTAATCCATGTAACCTAAAAGTTTTCTTAATGAAAAGCCTGGCAATATCGAAAGCCCTATAGCTGGTTTTTATAAGAATAAGGTGTGCATATTTTCTTAACATATTCAATGACTACCATTATGGAGTCCCTCCTTGTACTGGGGGTAATCCAACTATGAAGTCCATGCTATATACTCCCATTTCATTTGAGAGATGTCAAGTGGCTAGAGATTTCCTAGCAACTTGACACTTTTCGGCCTTAATTCATTGGTAGTTTAGGCATTTGATGATATACTTGAGTACATCACCCTTGAGTCTTTCCCAATAGAAGCTTCTTCTGACTGTATTAAGAGTCTTAGCATAACCAGGATGACCCAAAAATGGAGAATCATGAGCTTCCCAGAGTATTTTCCTTTTGAGTTCCTGACTTGCAGGAATACATAGTCTTTCCTATTATAGGCAAGTTCCTCGTTTATGGAAAAATCTTGATACTTAGTCTTGAGTTTTGGATTTAAATCCTTGACATAAATTTCTCTTAACAATCTCTGATAGCTTGGATCCTTCACTACCTCTTATTTAGCCATTTCTATGAAAGGGTTACTAGGCATGGAAATCATTGTAGCAAAAGAGTTCCAGCCCTAGAGGGTTCTTCTAGGATTAGAGCATTAAGGAATGATTTATGGCTTAGGACATCTGCAATCACATTCTCCTTTCCTAGTCTATACTTGATTTCAAAGTTAAATCTTTGCAGGGTCTCAATCCATCGGCATTGTCTCATATTGAGATCTAGTTGACTAAAAATCCACTTTAGGCTTTTATGTGATCAGTGACTAGACAAAACCTATTACCAAGTAGGTAATGTCTCCATAATTTAAAGGTATGAATTACAGCAAGTAATTCTAGATCATGTGTGGTATAGTTTCTTTCATGGATCTTTAATTTTCTTGAAGCATAGGCTACTCAATGTCCTTCTTGCATAAGCACACAACCCAAAGCAAGAGAGCTTGTGCCAATTATGACTTTGAAATCTTTACTTAGGTCAGGTAGCCTTAAGATAGGGGCAGTTACCAAACTCTACTTAAGCTTATCAAAGCTAGATTGTTCGGCGGATGTCCATGTAATGGAGACCTATTTTTTTAGAAGGTCGGTGAGAGATGCGACAACTGAGGCATAGTCTTTAATGAAGGCTCTATACTAACCCGTTCACCCTAGAAAGCTTTGCACTTCCTTGACCGTTGTTGGGAGTGACCAATCTTGCACATCTTGGACCTTGGCAGGATTCACTGAAATGCCATATGTTGATACTATGAATCCTAGATATTCAATCTGCTTCTTGAAGAAGTCACATTTCTTGTTTTTAGCATACAGTTTGTGGGCTCTCATTGTTTCAAGAACTATTCGTAGCTGTGTTCCATGGTCCTTTTCATTCTTGGAATATGTTAAGATATCATCAAATTATAAGACAAGGACGAAGTCATCGAGGTAGGGTCGGTCTTGCATCAACTTGTTGAAGGTGGAAGGAGCATTTGTTAATCCAAGCGACATCACAATCAACTCATAATGACCATACCTTGTGTTAAAAGTAGTTTTAGGGATATCTTCCTCCCTAATTCTTATTTGATAATATCCTGATCTAAGATCGATCTTTGAAAAGACATTTGCTCCTTGGATTTGGTCAAGCAACTCATCTATCCTAGGAATTGGATATATGTTTCACTATCACCTAGTTTAATCCATGGTAATCGATACAAAGGCAGAGTGTTTCGTCTTTCCTTTTCTGAAATAAAATTGGGGCTCCCCATGTTGAATTACTTGGTTGGGGTCTAATAGCTACTTGAGTTGTTCTTTTAGCTCAATGGCTTCAGGATTGACATTCGGTAGGGCCGTTTGGTGATGGGGGCAGTGCCTGGAATGAGTTGAATTTTGTGATCTACTTCTCTTGCTAGTGGGAGCTCTGTCAGGTCTTTTGGAAAAACATCCATATTATATTCTTTTAGCCAAGATGATTGGTCCTTAGCTTCACTATCTTGCTTGGCCTATTGAGTTTAATTAGATAGATGGGTAATCCTTTCTTCAGTCCCTTTACTATTCAGGAGGCTTTAGCCAGCTGAACCTTAGGGTTCCTTGCTTCTCCCTAAGTGGTTACATGTTCTCCCTTTGAGTTTTGAAATGTGATTTGGCCCTTTCCACAATGGATATGGGCATTATTTGGAATTAACTAGCAGACATTCATAAGCCCCGAGGTTCATAATTCGGAAGTTCATTTTGGAAGAATTGCCACCTAAGCTAAATTCAACCTTGCTAGTTTGTTGTGTTGATAGAACTTCTTTTCCATTTGTTAACTCCACAAGCAATCTAGGTGGAAGAGTAGTGTTTACGCCTATCCTTTTCACACATTTTGGTTTCCACAGTCGATTAAAATTCGAAAGGGTTTACCTTGATAATTTGATGGTGTTTGAATTACTGAGAATGAGCGATTTGGACCCTTCTTATTGAGAGTGGCATGTACTTTGGCTTTTTCCATATCGGATTCCATTGTGGGATCTTTATCATTATTGACCTCCTTTAGGTTTACACCAATAACCTTTCCCTTGGCATCTTGGCTTTACTTGCAAATTTGACCTTGGCCAGCTTCGGATAGCACTGCCACTTGAAATGTCTCGGTTCCTTGCAATAGAAGCACCTTGGAGTCTTATTGCTCCTTCATGTGGGTATAAAGCTTCCCACTGCATTTGATTTGGCCTTTTTCATCTTGTTTGGTTGATATTGCCCTCAGGCTCTTTTTGCATAACCTTGGAAGTCTTACTCTAACTGTTTCTGTTTCAAATTTTTGCATTTCTTGGCCTGTGTTTAATCTCCTGAACTATTGGAGTGCTCAAATCAATGCATCCTATAAATTTGATGGTCTCATTGATTCAAGACGTGTATATCCGAATTTTGCAGCAGATTTAAACCATTGCAAAATTTGGATATAATTGTTGTGAAACATCCATCGTAGGTGCATATTTTAGAAGTGTTATGAATTTGGAGTAGTAGGCTTTTAGACTTAGGCTTAATTGTTTTAGACTGAAGAACTCGTTCATCTTCTGGGCTTGATATGTGGGCAGAAGATATCTCCCATGCGTAGCATCCTTAATCTTGTCCCAAGTGATAGTGCTTTGGGATGTTCTTTGGTCCTTGCACCACTGCTTCCACCAAAGACGAGCGTCTCCTATGAGTTTTAGTTTGGTGATCATCGCTTGATTTGATGGTGCAGTTCATGCAGGAGTGAAATAGTCTTCCATAGATTCTATTCATGTTTTTACTTCCATTGGAACGTCACTCCCTTTACCATTAAACTCTAGTGTCTTGTACTACTTGAGAAGAAATTTCTTCTCTTAAGCTTTCGTAGTATTGAGATTCGGGGTGATGTTTTGGAAAATTATATAATTTTATGATCAATTTTCTTCCCCAACCATATTCAAAAAAAGATGTTTACTTGCTTAATCTACCTTATTATTTTAGGAAAGAAATTACGTACTACTTGTCATTCTAATAATGATCAGGGTTTACACTACAAGAGAGAGTTTTAATTTTAATTAGAAAAAAAAATCTCATCAAACGGATAATATCTTTCCACTATTTCTAATTATAAAGGAGACAAACACATGGAAAAAAATAATTCTTTACATCAATAGGAAGGGAATACATTATTCAAGTGGTTCTCGCACTCATATTATTCTTGTGAAAGGTTATTCTACCACAATCTAGGCATGGCATTGCGATACATCCATCGCATAGTAATTAGGATTCTGAGAATAGATATCCAAAAATCTATATTATAGGGGAAGATTAGGTAATCCATCTTTCTTATAGTTGTAGAAACTAAAGCATCCTACAACCATGACTTGATCAGCCGGTATAACCCTTGTAGTCTCCTCATAGATGTACCGGTTTAATTTGACCTGTCATCCTCTAATGAACATGTTTGATTTTACTGTGGCCTCATAGAAGAGATAAATCTTGGCAACCTTCAGGGCTTCCATCCACCTTAACCTCTTTAAATTATTTTGGAGATAAGCAAGATGATTTGCGTCAATGTAACAATACCCTCCACTTAACATCCATCGCCTTTCGTAATACAGGGGTGAAGGATTGTATATTTGATCTAATATTTACATCATCTAGTTTATCCAGCTTAACTAGAGGAGTGTATTGTTGACATAAACATAACTTGGAAAATCAAGAATCGTTCCCAAGGTTCGTCTTTTTGGTAGAAATCAAGAACATATATTAACAAGAGAAGATTTTCACTATTTAAGGAAAATATATTTTATGTTGTAAATATAACTAGTTTTATTTACTTGTATCCTTTCCTTGATCAATGTGCACTTTGATACCAACTGTAATGTGCTTGCTTGAGCTTACCTTGGCAGCAGTACATTCTTAGGAGCTTATCAAGAGATGTCCTAGGAAGTGCCATCCAGGATTTTTATGAAAACCCTCAAAGTTGGCTAGTTAGGCTCACTTGAGTCTACCCCGCATCGGAAGTTCCAGCTGTTCCCACGAGCATTCAACCTGAGTCTTTCTGGTCAAATGTATTACTAATGTTTGATTAGTACTAGCGGTTTGAGATTTCATCCCCTATAGGAATTGTTGGCTGAAATGGACTTACATTGTGCTAGGTTCAAAGAGAATGGGATAAGTATTACACTTTAATTCCTTATGCCCAGGGTTCTAAGTGGTGCAAGCCAGGCTCTTTGATCTCTAATGTCTATTAAAATGTGATTTTTATTCATTCTTAGGAAAGCTCTCGGCTTATTGAGACCACCCAACCATGGGTCTAGATCCGTTGGGGTCCATCCTCCTGCTTCCCTTGAGAGTGTATTTTTAATTTTCTAATTACCTACCACTTTAGGTTCAACATATTAAAACAAATTATTTGAATCATTTCCTGATACAAGTTCGTTACATGCCTTTAATGCACGACACAAAAAAATAGAGTAAAGCAATTCCTTCATAGTTCCTTTAAAAAAAAAGACTTTTACAATGTTTTATGTTCAAAGGTATTATTCTCTCCAAGTTCTGTTCCACAACTAGTATTGGAACTTCGAGGACATAGATTGAAAATTGAAGGGTAGTTGGCAGTCTGTAAGAGCCAAAGGAGTTTTATGACAAGAGCCCCTTGGTATCTTCACCTCCTCCTGTTGTCGACGACTAGAGTTCCCTATGACAAGACCTTTCAAATCATGATTGGTCTATACTCACTAAAATGAAATAAAAGGAAAAGACCCCTTGGAGCAGGTTTCATTCATGCTGGCCTTGGGGAGGTCTAGTGCCATTAATAACACTACCTCAGTCAGCATTCTGTGCTTGCTAGAGTACTGCCTCTATCGACGATCTGTATTTAGTCATCCATCTTTTAGCCTAATGATTTTAAGAAAGATCAATACCTAACTTACAATCACAGACATCTTATTTTGAATACATTACTTTTAACGAATTTATTTCCAAGACAAATCTTTTCCTTCCAAAAATAATAACGTCAAGGAAAAACTTAGTGTAAGTGGCAATACCTTCAAATAGTCTTTCCATATTTTTCCCTTCTTCTTTAGGTTCTGATTGGATTGAATCTAAACAAGAATTTTGTTCTTCAGAATAAGCCCTTTGGAGTTTTGTGGGTCCTTGCCTGCAATTTAAAAAAATCTTGGTTAGTTTAATTACGAACAATATTCTTTGGCAATTTCATCTCAAGGTTTCTTATATATCGAGGATTAGCATCTATGATTACCCATCAGAGGTTTCATTCGATCAAAATAAATAAAAAATATTAAATCTTTTAGGAACATCATACATTCTTTCTACTCACTTAGGTTCATCTTGTTCAAACCCAAGTTACCCCTTGGAATTTGCACCTAAGAATTCTTTTAAAAGATTATATGCAGGAATTGAATAAAATATTATTTTAGAAATGCAGCTTTTGTCGCCCATTCATGGAATGGTATCATGCTAGCTGCCTTAATTATAAAATATACTACATGGGGATCCAAGATGGGCACTTGGTTGATGGTATTTGGAGATTCGTTTGTAACCCTAGTATTTGTCATTTCACTTGTAGCGATTGTGTCCACAATGTTATTGGCAAGTCCTACCTTCACGACCTTCGTAAATTTCTTCTTCAAGACCATAGTCTTTAATCACAAGATTGAGAAGGGAATTTTTGGCGAAGGAGCTTGGGGTTAATTAGATTGATTGAATTTTGATTGATGGGGGAAGGCTATCACCAAGAATTTTAGAAAAATCGAGAAGAGTCTTGATTGCAAAGAGAAATTGGATAGAAGGGATGGAAATTTGATTCTGAGAGTTCACGGAATGTCCTTCCTGTCTTTGTGATGAGGGTTCCCGTCCTTGCGCTTCTCTTGCTCCACTTCCTCTTACTCCATACTCTTGAGAAGGGCCTTTGCTCTCTTGCTCGAGCTGCCCTCAATGGCTCCCCATGCCTCATATTTATAGCTAAATTGAAGAAGAAGGGTTGTGGCCAAGAAAAAGAGCTCTTTGTGGAGAGTATCTTGGCAAATCAACAATCTAGAAGCTTTCAAGATGCAATTTGATGTTGTTGATTTGATCTTTGAGGCCTAGAGAGGCTGTTAGAGATGCTATGACTAATTCACATGGCTCTCGAACGATCTTGCTTCAATCTAAGCCTCTCGTTGAGCTGAGAAGAGGGGGAGATCGCTCGAGTTAACTGCTGAATTATTGAAGGAGAGTTCATGATTTTTCATTCAAAATCAGGAATGCCAAAATTGGGGGTTCATGGCGTCGTTTTTTTTTCAATAAAAAAAGAGGGGAGAGGGGGGGGGGGCGGCCTGTTCCTAACATCTTCTTCTCCTTATTCTTTATTTCATAAGCTTTTAAGCTTTTAAAGCTAAAAGTTTTTGTAATTTATCTTACTTGCCAAGTTTTAAATGGGTTTGGTCTGATTCAACTTATGGCCTATGACTCATGTTCACGTGGTAACTTCCGTAATGGATGGATACAATCCTTATCAATTTAGAAAAATGTTGGGTTACGAACCTCAGACCATTTTTCTTAAGATATTCTCTATTTAATGATTTAGAGTTCTTCAAGTCCATTGAGAAGTCAAGAATATTTGAAATTAAAGTTAGGATATCACATTATGATCCTCATATGGTCACTAACTTATCACTTATTATATTTAGTTTGTTGCACCTACCTATAGGTGGCTTAGTTATAACACCAGTCAATTAGTATAGTCAGTTATGTAATGTTTAACTTAGTAGGCCACTTTCCTCTATATTGTATCTTATATATACTTTGTGTATATTGTATCGTGGGTGAAAGAAGAAGAAGAAGAAACTAGTAACACTACAAGATACATGCCTCATACTGACCTTCAAAGTGACAAAAATGTTCATTAAAAAATTTACCCCCGTCATCGAAAAAAATGTCAGTATTAGCGATGCCATAGAACAGTCGCTATTATCGTTACTATCAGCGTCGCATATGTGACGTCGATAGCAGCACATATAGCGACGATTTGCAATGCTAATAGTGACACGTGTAGTAAATTTGCAATGCTAATAGCGACGGTTACAAGGAAAAAATAAAATTATGGTAGGGCAGCAAGTTGGCCTGCCACAAATAGCACTATGTGCTTTATTTGGGCCATACCAAAGAGTTATAGTAAAGTGTACAATGCTTGTCTCCATGAAGGCAAAGTGTACTTGAATCCATAAGATTGATACATAAAATAAATACAAGATTGCGTAATGAAAGTGACAGTACAATCATGGCAAGATACAAAGGATGGTAATAAGATAGTGCATAAAAAAGGCCTACATAAATCACATGACCAAAAAAGAAGAGGATGTGCCTTCCATGGATCCAAGGGCGAGCTATAGATCCTCGCCATTCGAAACCTCGTCCCATCGCAAAGGAGCATTGAACGGACTCTGCAAAAAAAGAAACAACTACACATCAGTCCATCGTACAATAATGCATTTTAATTAAAATTAGTAATTATGGACAAGAAGGATGAGTGACTTACTGGGCCGCCGGTTTCATACAATCGGTCGATCAATGCAATGAGACCGTGTCTCTTTGCATATTGAGTCTCTAGGCTGGTGGGATTATGGTTTGTAATGGAGTGCTGCAAAGAAAACAAAATACAACTGTTAGAAACACGATTGTCAATACAAGGATTATTGCAAAAAAATAAGCAAGCAGAACAAAAGAAAAACTTACAAAGTTCTCTAGATAAGTCTTGTGACCGCCACTTCCAAGATGATGGACCACTCCTGCCTCCAGTCGTGCCCTCACCGCCTCGAGCTGCTGCCTCCAACGTCCTAGAGAATCTGTAGCCTCCTCCCCGAGTCAGCACCAATCATCTGCATTTAGCCTTTGGGCTTTGAGGCCCCACTCTTAAGTGCCTTGCGTGCATCCGATCATTTGTGTGACATGTATGCACGTATACACTCCATCATCCAGCCTGTGGAAAACCTATCTGTTGCGGCGGGTACCGAAAAATCATCATGCAAGGATGCTACTATGTAGTCTTTGCTCCCCTTCGGTATGTTCTTCCAATGATCCAACACGTTGTGCCAAAAAACTTGTTGGCACAACTCTCTCATATGAGCCATCACCCTCCTCCCCTCATCATTCATGATGATGGCTCCTATCCTATCATCTACAAGGTATCCATACCCCTCTGGGGTATGCCTAAGATGTGTCCTCTGCAACCACACTCCTGGGCATATCCATGAGACCCCTGTATATTTGGTGTACCTACAGGGGTAGTATCTTTCGGAGTAGAATCCATAGGGGTGCCACCTGCGGACGGCTGAGCAAGGTGTCACTAGAGTGGATGTCCCCACAGGTATGACAAATCCCATAGGTGATGTAACTTCGACATAACGACGAGACGGAGACACTGCATTGGTACCTCCACAACAACCACCTGAGCCATGCTCTCTCAAACCTATACGAGAGCGAGGAGTAGCACCTGTATCCCGAGTCGACCCACGGGCTCACTGTATCCACGTCTCCGCAGCATTCCCCAGAACCACTCCCTCCATTCAGCCCAAGTCTAGAGCATCGACCTTATCTACTGGAAACTGAAGCATCACAGTGCACCTAAGTAGATCTAGCAGTCGGCCTGATGGTGTCTGAGACAACGCCATATCTCTGAATCGAGCCATCTGACCTGGAGACATACGTGTGATGATCTCCTGTAGCTTCCGCTCATCCCTCGACTTATCATGCAGATCCAAATATCCACAAAGGTTGCCTGCACATACAAAAATTGATGTTAGCATAATCAATATAAATCAAGCAAATCATGGTAATATAAATCTTCACAAAATAATCTTACTTAAAACACATATCTTATGTACCTTTATAAGTTATTCATCAATGAATTGAGTAGGTGGATGCTCCAAGTATGAAGTACCCTATGGCCCCATATCAATCTCCTGACACAACTCCGCATACATTGGAAGGTCGATAGACAGGTCACCACAAAAGGATGAGTCTACCTCGTTCTCAAAGAATTCTTAGACTCTTGTTTTTCCATCATTGTTACCCGATTTTGCCTCCTCTACATGCTCCAAGCTACCCGTTGGAGTATGGATAGACTTGATTATTTACTTCACAAGGTGCTCTTCTTTAGTGGACAAAACCCAAGGAGCACGAGGTAACTGCAAGTGACCATTAGCACTCAACTACAGCCAAAGCGCTTCCATCTTGCCTACCTCCTTCAAATCCATTCATGCCCTTGTAGTGTTTCTCTTTCCTGCGATGTGGTCCCATAGTAAGCTATCCACATTCTTGAAAATATATGTGGGATCCAAAAAGTGGTTGATTTGTAAGTGGGTCCAATACGACAACTCGTAGAAAACTGAGAACTATCGCATTCCATTTGGATGTGACTCCGTGTGGACCATTTTTTTCTCGTACCAGCTTTGGGCGTTCATTCGTATTGGAGGTCATCCAAGAAAACCTTCCCTCAATTCATGACCCTTTGGCAACAAGAAAGCGGCGTGTCCTTGATATGCCATCTTCTTTATGGTTCGTGACCTTTAGGACTCTAACTGTGGCCCACTCAATGGACATGCATGATAACCTGAGATAACTAGACCTGTCCCAACACCTCTATCTAGTGAATACAAACTTGAACAAGCTATGATAGATATTACCAACAAGAACGGAAGCCTACTTACCTGAGCACTCCTCGAATCTCAAAAAATCATGAATGGTCCACATGAGAATGGCTCGAATATTGGCGGATTGTCAACCATCGCGCTTGCTCATATCTTCCATCGCGACCCTCTCCTCCCACAAAATCTCAAGCACATAAACTAATGGATGAAGATACATGTCCATATTATTGACTTTGTAGCAGCCGGGAACGAGCAAGCTAAGGATGAGGTGTCCTTTCTTCGTAGAAAGCCATGGAGGGATGTTGTAGTTAACAAGGAATACAAGCCACACACTATAAGAAGTTGAGTGCAAATCGAATGGATTCACACCATCCATAGCAAGGCCAAGCCAAAGATTCCTTGGCTCTCGGGCAAAGCCTAGAAAGGTAGAGTCAATGTAGCCCCATGCACGTGAATTCGCTCATATTCGTTGGACTCCATTTGTGGATCTATTTTGCGCATGCCACGTTGTTAAGCTCGCCATGCGAGATGTACGAAACATGTGATGTGTATGGGGGATAAGCGAAAAGTGTCTAAGAACTTTTTGAGGGATGGTTTACCCTTGCAAGTTCTATTAATATCTATGAGCACCACACTTTGGACATGTCTCCATAGTCTCGTATTCTTCTCGAAATAGTATGCAATCATTGATATATGCAAGGTTGCTATTGTAGTCCATGCCAAGCTTTCGTAAAACATGTCGTACATCATCACAAGACTCAGGAATGGTATTTGTAAGTGGTAATATATGATACTTTAGTAACTTGAAAAAAATTTATAAAGCACCTTGAAAAAACACAATTTTTTTAAATGATAGTGCCAAAAAGAAATCAACAAAGCGTATGTAGAAGGTACTTGAATAACTCGGTCACACTTGCATCGCTTTACTCGTATTTTGCTTGCATACTTAGGAGTGCAATCAGTATCTTCAGGTGAGATACTTGGCACCCATCATATAATGGTATGAATGCTTTCTCTCTAAGCAGATCAGATGTCTTGACATCCATAGGCATCAATGCATCAATCATTGCCTCCATCTCAGGCTCCAAGATTGTAGAAATTTCTGGAAGGCTGTTTGTCTCCTCTGGTATTGACGGTATAGATTGGGTAGTACCTTCCAAGTGGTAGATTGGCTCAAGCACTCCATCCATTGCATGTCCACGAACTCTTCTAACTGGCCGCAAAGGGTGCACTCCTCCTTGGGATGAGACGTCACCTTCCTGTAATAAATTTGACAACTATATCCAATGCTTTTGTATATGATATTCAATTAGATTCAATTAGTTTGCGAATACAATGCATGATTGATATACACTTTTCTTATCGTTTACTCAAAATCTGAGATCGCCTGATCAATGATCTTTGATTGAAACTTACCAAAGCGTTGTACGTGTTCCATAGACAATCGACGTTTTCATCTAATTGCCAACTTACATTGAGAGCAAGGACATGGGACACGTTGATTAATATACATCTCACGATCTTGAACATCCCGGCCTTTATCATTTTCCATTTGGTCTACGTTACGACAAACAATTTGTTTTTGTTATCATTCTTTTTTTCTTTCTTAAATTGTTTGAAGATGGATTTCTTCTCTTGTAACTCAACAAAATTAACGTATATAAAGTTTCCACCTGGGCCTACAGTATGTAAAGTCTAATATACTATGCATGGGGATGAGGGAGTAGCTACCCTATGTCGAAGTGTTTCTCGTCCCACCATGGTATTGCACCAGACCATTACTACTACTGGTACCCACCTTGAACACATCAAAGGTGTACCTTTAACAAAACCTCTCTCTCTCTCTCTCTCTACTACCACCACCACCACCACCGCCACTGCTACTACTACTACTCGCCTTCCCGAAGCATTGAACACACCCAATGTGCACCTTTAACAAAACATATATATATATATATATATATATATATATATATATATATATATATATATATATCTCCCTTCTTCTACTACCACTACCACTATCACTACCACCACCACTACCACCACGTCAAACATACCCAAAGGTGTATCTTTAACAAAACATCTCTCTCTCTCTCTCTCTCTCTCCTGCTACTACTACAAAAAATAAGAAAATAAGAATACTACTACTATAAATAAATAAATAAATAAATAAATAAATAAATAAAGACCACTACCACTACCAGTACCACTATCATAAAAAACAAGAAAAGAAGAATTTGAAGAGCTGCTACTACTACTACTACTACATAGTGTACATCGGTGTATTCCAGATGCTCCTGGCCTGCGAGGTGATGGGACCAAAAATGGGCCGTCACTGGCTATGGCACTAACCGGACCTCATGCACACAAAAGAAAACTCCACCACCACACGGCCTCGCAGGCCAGGAGCGTCTGTAATAAATAAATGCACACTAAATACATCTAATATTGCATTTGTAGCTGGATAAGAGTCCAATGTCACCTTCCCCAAAACCCCTCAAAGAGGGTATCCCACACATATTGGCAATAAGTGTCATGTATCACAGACATAGGAGGCACCCCATCAGCTAATTTCCGTGACCCCATTGCAACTCTCCTACATCTTGGGCATTGGCCCCTCAATGTGTTGCTTTTATATATAAACACATTTGCACAAGACTCCTTTTTTTTTTCAACAAGATCCAAGAGATACCATGTTTCCTCACCAATAATTTCCCCCAAGAAACGAACGGCTAACCTATGACAAGGGGAATCTCACCCTCTCAAGTGTGGATCAACTATAATTCAAACAATTGCTATGCATTTCCAAGAGTTGATACCATATGTATGATCAATGCAATAGTGGATGCCTCATCGTGCACAAACAATTATGTTTCTAAATCAGCCTATGTGCTAGTACGCAAATAGTCTTTTCATGAATTCCAACTAATACGTATATGCTTCGTTGCAAGAATCTAGCACCAAGGTGGACCTTGTGCTATTAGAAGTCCCATTTGACAAGCCGAGAAATGTGAAAATTCTTAGGCATCCGTCTCAAAGTCCCCCACTACTGGGCATCTCTAGAAGTCCCATTTGACAAGCCGAGAAATTATGAAAATTTCCCAATTGCTACTTGGTGGGTCTTTAAAGCACTTTTGAGCATTGTTGCTTAAGATCCTACTGATTGCAGTTGCCGCTTTCGACGAAGTCTATTTTTCCCTTGAAATTTAGATTTTTTGGCTATTTTTAAGCACTTCTCAGTGTCAAAAATCAGTTGTCACGAGGCCGTGTGAAGGGGTTGTGGGAGGCTTCACTCAACCGCCAAGACCCTTGGACCGCTTATTGTTTCAAGCGTTCCAAGCCAAGCACTAATGGCTACCTCTCACATAACCGACACGCCATCCATACCTACAGGTGTAGTGAGCTTACCTCCATGCCGTTCAAGTTACCTCCTCTCCCGTGCACTCCGGTAGCTCCACAATCCAAGTGTAAGCTTCAAGCAAGCTCCATCCTCAAGCTCCACGCTCCAAGCTCCATTGCCGCAAGAAAGAGAAGAGAAGAAGAGAGGAGAAGATGGAGAGCTTCTCCTCCTCAGTCCCTCACCCTCACACACTCACTCTCTCACACTCTCACACTCCCTCTCTCAAGCACAAGCTCAAGCAAGCAAGAACAAGAAAAAGAAAAAGAAGAAGAGAGCTACTTTTGGCCACACACAAGAATGAGCTTCTCATTCACTTTTCAACTTTATATACAAGACCCTAAATCCCTTTTGGGCGGTCATCCCCTTTTCCTCTTTTTTACATGGCTGGTTGTAGCCTAGACCCTTTTTCCCATTGTCCTTCTATCTTTCTAGATTCCTTTCCACCACCCGTCTACATTTACAAATTGCACGGGTGAGAGCCCGGCGCTCTTTTACAAGATTTTAGGGTGCACCTTTTTATTTTAAAATGTGCCTTTCCCCTTTTGCATTTGCCTTGGACTTTTAAGGTTGCCCTTGCGCTTTTGGCCTTTTTTCCTATTCTTTTTTTAGTCGGGCTACCTTTTTTCCGCCTTTGCCATGCATCTTTTTTATTTCCTTTTGCTTTCTTCGTGTTGGGGTTGACATTACCCCCCTCCTAGACAAGTGCTAGTCCCATGGCACTCACCGTCGTAGGTAGCAGGCGTTAGCATGCACCGAAGACGTGGGTAGCAAGGGCGTCTGTGGTTGCCATCGCAGAGTGTTGGTAGTGGTGGGAAGGAAGGTCGTTGGGGGCATGTCGATGGGTTAAGTGGTAGGTGGTAGGGAAATGGGAGTTGGTGGTAGGGCTGTTATTTTGGGGGGATTGCACTGATGGAGTACAAGTGGCGGTTTATTGGGGATTTTGTACATGATGATTCTTGGCAGGCTTACAGGGTGATAAGGATAGGAATTCAGAGTTGAGTGTTGATGAAGAGTGAAGGACACCTTCGTTGGAGTCTTCAATACGTGCAATTGAAAAACCTCTCATGTGGTCTCGCCCTAAGGGGTGGTGCTAGTCTTTGTATCGTGCACAAGACATATTTTGATTAGTTTGTGAGACAGATTGAACTCTAGGCAAGCCTGGAGTATTGTCCTGCACTTGAGGACCCAAACCGTGTATAGGTTATAGTGTGAATACTAAGTGAGTACACGTGCATACTTAGGTATTACTTAGTTAGAAGACTGTCGGCCTGGTTCCTTGTATAGCAATGGGTCAGTGAAGCAAGGGCTTAGTTGATGGAAAAATTTGTGGATGAAGACGAGGAGTACACTTGAAGATTGCTTGAGACATCATTATGGTCTTGTCAAGGCAATGTAGCACAATTAACCTCTGTGATGTCTTAGCTTTTGGTAGCTAGTGGCTACTCGTAGTGCTTGAAAAGTATGGTGTACTTTTTCATTGTCTTTCATACCGTGCTTACCACTGTTGATTGTAATGGATGGAGATGGAGTGCAAAAGAATTGTGCAAGTGGTCCAGGGTGACAGGTCTAACCATAGGTGAGGCGAGCTCCCTAGGTATATCCTGCCCTTAATATGCCCTGAACAATTGTGGGGGATGTACAAAGGGCTAGGGGATTAGGGACAGAGCCAGCCGACCAAGGTCACTGGACATACCTAATTTGAGGACCCCTAGGTGTGGTGATGTGATCGTGTGTGCTTTTTTTTTTCTTCTTTTTCTTTTTCTTTTTCTCATTTTCTTTTCTTTCTTTCTTTCTTTCTTCTTTTTTTTTTCTTTCTTTTTTTTTGTGGAAAAAATGAATGCAATCAATGCCATACATTGAGGCTATTAGCCTTTCATTTGGATTGAGAAATGTTGGGATTCAAAGGCTATGAAGAATTGATATTACAGAGATGATTGTGTTACCAGCCTTGATGCTAGAGGAACTGTTGTTGAGATGAAGAGATACACTTGAGATTTTGCAAACCTCTTCGTAACATGTGAGACATCAAACAATTGAGGTAGCACTTGGAGTGTGCTGTGCATGGACAAGGGCAGAGCATATTGCGAATTGAATCCTGGATGATGAAGAGATGTTCACCCTTGTTGAGAGTGTGGCTCCTGCCCGAACATAGAGTTTAGCCAAGAAGGAGGAGGTAATCGATGATTATGCTTTGGCCATGCTTCAGGTGCCATATGTGCTTTTTCTGCAGAGGTGTCATTGGGTTCTCATCCAGTGGCGTTTTCGTCGTGACTTTTGGTTCTTGGTATTCCTGTCACTTCCTCCATAATGGTTCTTTGTGGGGTTGGTGGTCTTGTGGTGACTTGGATATCAAACGCTTCTAGACCTTGACCTGTGTCATTCTGCATCCACTTGTCACTTCGTGAGAGTATATGCTCACTTGCGTTAAGTACATCAAACCAATGCAATCCTGTTAAGACATAATTTTTCAGAATGCTATGATGCCTATCTCATTACTTGTTAAGATCGCATACATGAACGGTAGGTGAAGGAAGTGTGTACAAGTGGGGATCTTGCCCCTTTACTCATCAAGAACAAAAAGTTATGGCATGATGACTTGTCAAGCTTCTTGTACATCATAGTGGCTTAGTCGATAGGTGATAGGCGGGGTGAGTCCGGTTGGCTAGGCGACCGGGCCGTTGCTAGTGCGGGGCTCCCGTGAGGTTGGGTAGGAAACATGTTGGCTGGGACATGAATGGTGTAGTCCCGGGCCACGACCATTTCCAAAATGTCTTTAAACAGTTCATTAAATTCTTCCCTGTCTCGGGCCACCTTTTCTGCCCTTGAGCATCTGGTGCCTGAGCGTACGTTGGGGGTTTGTGCCACTGGTGTTGCCACATTGTGTGCGCCTCCTTGAGCATCCACTCCCCTGGCGCGTGGATTCTTCGGCCTTCATCCGGGGCTATGTCGCTTGGGGCCGCATTTCTTAGCGTACCTTTTAAGAGTGGGCACATAGTGCACCGGCGGAGGGGCATGTGCTGCATGTTCCCATCGGCTACGGAGAGCGTCCTTGCAAGCTAGCTACCCTTGGTTCTCCATGTTTTCCTCGTGGGGGGCCTATAAGATGCGAATCAAGGATTAGGATTTGTCACATGATAAGACCATTCATATGTAAGGGATTATAGTGCAAGTTATCAAGTGCATAGGACAAGAAGGGGAGGGGTGGGGCATGCAGACCTTGTTGTAGAGGGATGGCCCCCATGATGTATATTTAGCCTCCTACCATTAGCAGATATTGGCTCATGCTGAGTTACATCGGCTGGTGGTCATGAATTTAGGTAGGGCTCAACCTTGGAAGGATAGATCGGAAAGGGAAGAAGGTGTATAGAAAAGGGGCTGCACCCTGTCTACACCATCAGAGTTTTTGGTCAAGGCTTCCTATGGTGGTAATGTGGGTTGTATGCCCTTCACTTGGAGGTGGGGGTGGTCACACGGCTTTTAAATTCGTGATGAGAGAAGGTCTTGAGGAGCTTAGCCTATCAGACCCAACTCTTCTCCCTGTGCTTGACTATCATTGCTTGTGTGTGTTGATATTTTTTATACACGGTGACACACAAATCAGTATTTATTTATGTACATATTTATGAATCCATGTCACTTCATGAGGATAAGAACCAATTGTAGAACTCGGGGTTGTAATGGAGCGTGGCACACTCATCCAGCACTCGTGGTAGCTTACTTAGTACCGATAGATATTTTGCGACATCGAGCAGCATGGACCCTTGTCCGAGTCTACTGGCAACATGTAACTCCTCCTCAGTGAGAACCTTATTAAACAGAGAGTTTTCTTGGCTAGGTTCAGCCAAGTCCGTACCCCGAATGGCAGTCAACACTCGAAGGGAAGTTGGTGCCACATAGGTTGGGTCCCTTTGGGATCACCATTTGGCCAATCGCTCCTCAGAGACTGTCATGATTTGAGCCCCTAGTTCGGCCATTACAATGCGGTTCTCACACCAATGTTGTTCAAATTGACTTCGGCCCTCTGTTAGTCGCTTTAGTTGCTCTATCTCTAAGGGATTTGGTTGGTAGAGCACATCATTGAATGTGACAATTAAGCGCAGTTCGTCGGCTTCCTCATCAAAGATGAGTCACATGTGTTCATGCAGGAGCGTATCATAGTGCTCGTTAAGATGTTCTTACTCTTCCCAAGATAGAGGAAAGGGCAAGTAATCTCCAAGCTGCTCCTTGGGGATTGTGCCCATGTCCGCAAGGACGTAAACTTATGTGAACACCTTGAGCTTAGCATCCAACTTAGCTAAGCATTCTGTGATACTTCTCTGTTCAACGAAGGCTTTCTTAGTTGCTATCTCATGCGAGGTTCTAGGAGTTTGTCTAGGCTTTAGCATAGCTGGGGGTTTAGGCCTATATGAGCAAGATTGGTCAACGCTAGGATTGCTCATGCTCTTGGGGTTTCCATGTTTCTCTTGAGGCTTCGTTATTGCGTCATGGTTCTCCTTGGGTGTGACTGGTGTGAATTCGTCATCCCGTCGTGACAGAGTGTTGTATGCACTCTTGATTGTGCAATGTGAGTTCTATTGTTGGTGGATTGAGTGTTGAAAGCAACTGTTGATGGCAACAGCTGCTTTGATTTTTCAGAGCACACGGATGTGTCTGAGGTTTCACTGCTATTAGGAGAGACATCAATAGATTCACTGGTGGATGGACTTGATGCTTCATTCCCCAACTCTCCAGCGCTCTTGGTCTCAACATTCTTGGGGTCCACAACCACCTGTAGCTGCTCTTGTTTTCGATGCTTTCTCCTCTTTTTCTTGGTCAATGAAGGTGCATCTCTCAACGACTCAGGACCCTAGACTAGGTCAACTATTGATGTGCTTGGTTGGGCCTCAGCATTCTCTTGCTCTAGTGTGTCCTTACGAGACATGGATGTGGCCTGCGGAATAGCCTTGCCAGGTTGTGAGGGTACAACTACCTCCCTTTTCGGAGAGTCTAGCTCCTCAACCAACTCCCTTGTGTTTAAATCCTCCAGCCTAGGCTCTAGGCACTTTGAAAGTGCTAGAGTTGTCGAGGAAGTTGGTTGCGACACTGTAAAATATTACACGGCGCAACGAATAGAATCTGAGAAAGAGATAGAGAGTACACAACAGATAAGAGGAGAATCAGTAAATTCTTTAACTCCAAACAACTGATACAAAGATGGCTCTGTCCACCCGTGCGCTTCCACTGTGTGAAGCTTAGATGGCGATCTAGATAGAAGATAGGTGAAGAGCTTAAGGCTAGCTGGAACAACAACTCTGACTGGGTGAAAGATGAGTGAGAGATGGCTGCGAAGGGGTTTAGCTTTTATAGCCCGCGAAGGTCGTTAGGTCGGCCTGCTGATCGACCTACCATATGAGCCTCCACTACTCGGCCAGGGAATATTCCCTTTACCATCTCGAGTTGCTACCAGCTTAACCACTCCGTCTAACCCAAAGATTAGACCCACAACAGTCACCTTTTTGCCATTCGGTCACATAGACCTCATCTGATATACAAGTCAGGACTCAACCAATGTCCGGGCTCACATTTGGCTTCTCCTCATAATGGGGGCCTTACAACTTTGAGCACCATGGATCATTGGTAGCACCTAATGAGGGTGGGGCATTGATCATATCTAACAGACACCTCCTCCACAGGTAAACTATTAAGGACACATTCCACAAGGGGCATTGTCACGGCCAAGGGCTGTGACTGCTGTGATCCCTGATTGGAAGTAGTAGCAGCTAGTTTAGTGGACTGGATACCCTTGGTGGATTGCGGTGTCAAGTCCCTAAGGCAATCAGAAGTGGTCGTGTCTTTTGTTTCCATTTGAACATTCACCTCTGTAGATCAAGCATGAGTTGATCTAGTCACCTTAGGTTGCATAGGTATATCCTTGGGCCGAGAGCTACAGATGGTGTCATGTCCCACCTCTTGGACATTTGGAAGCTTAGATGGAGATGGAGATTGGGATTGAGCAGCCGCCCTTGACGATTGCTGTTGTGCTTCCTGTGTCCTTTTGGAAAAAGAGAATGTAGGAGATCTAGGACTCTTAGGTGGGCTTGGCACTGGCTAAATGATTTGCTCGAGGCTATTAGATGATTGTGCCATTTGCTTTGTTGAGCGATCAGCCTTGCCTTGAGCAATGTTGTGCTTATGATGCTTGTTCTCCCCTTGGGAAATCAAAGGCTCTTTGGGCACTAATGATTTTTGTGCATGCTCAATGGCTACATATGGCATCTGTCTATTTAGCGTGCTAGGCTGAGGCTCTTTCTTTCGAACAATCATGTCTGGTTTTTTGCCTCGAGACCTAGAGTTTCTCTTAGATTTTCTCCTGTGCTTCATTGCTTTTGATGCACTCTGGCCTTCAGTTGATGGAGGCGGTTTGGCAAGCGATTTTGGTACCCAAATCCATCGGTTACCTACGTAGTACCCTTGAGCACGTAGCAATGCTTTGGATCTCCATCGCGGCGTTGTGCTGACCCTCCATCGATGCCTACGTCTATAAGGCTTGGGCTTATTTTGGGGTCTTCTACGATATTTGTAAGTCCAAAGCCCGTCCTTGGCATTGTCTCTTGACCTTCTTGTTTCAGGCATGGCCTCACTCACTGGTTCTCGTTGTTCGACCTGTGCTTGTATAAACTCTTCCACAAGTCCTTGCTCTCGTTTGTAGGCTTGACTGTTATGTCATCACCTTCCTTACCTTTCCCTCGAGGTTTGATGAGGTCACCCTTGCTAAAGGTGGTGACTATCCTCACACCTGGTAGTGTCAAGTGTATCCTTTGTGTCAGCCTCATACTTGGTCACCATTTTGAAGGGTCTTCCTAGGAGGGTTTCTTTCCCGTAGTTAGTACTTTTTGGAGGAACATGAAATAGGATAGGCAAGCTTTCCGTTTCAATTTTCGCAAGGATTTTGCACTTCCCTATGAGTGCTTGTGGGTGTCCCCCATAAGGACTAAGAGTTGCACTAGTCGGTGTGAGCTCTAGTTGGCCTAGTAGGGTCCATGATTCATAGGTCAAGATATTAAAATCTGCTCCTTCATCAATTAGAGCATCGATAGTATGCTCTCTTTTCGCAGTGAGCTTGACCCTAAGATAAGCAGGTGGTACTATGTCTTCGTCTTCTGGTTCTTGGCTTGTAAATTTAAGCCTTCTGACAAATGCCCTTGAGTTCTCAACTGCACGACTAGATGTGGATTCTCCACTAATGTCTTGGATTGTCAGTGCAGTGCTATTCAGGATACATCTCTCGTCAAGAGTGTCATGTCTAGTCATCTTGGCATTTGTAGCTTGCTGATGTTGCATTTCACTCTGACTAGACATGGTATGAACACAATGTCTTTTTGTTTTCGTGGTGTGGCATTTTTGCCCTTGATGGCTAGATTGGCCCATTGACATTCTAGGGTCTCTGTTTCTCTCTATTCGGGTATGGGCTTTTGGTTGCTCTTTTGCAAGTGAGAATCCATGCTTGTGTAGAGCCATTACTACACTAGGGTCCAATTTGGAGGACCTTTCACAGTGCGCATTTTCCCTCCAACCTACTTGGGGGAGGTGCGGAGGGGGCAGAGTCCCCTCTGCGGGGGTCCAGTGGGGGTAGTCCCCCCAGGCCCGCGTGGTCGTTACGGTAAACACCATGCGCAATTTTGAGGACCATTTATAGCCAAATTTTGAACTACTTGCTCTAAGTTTCAGCCCAGTGTGATCGATCTATGATATGGTTTCAGCTTTGTATGGTTCTGGGTTATTTTCACTGTCTTCAGGTTAAAATTTAAGAAAATCTAAATTCGGCCCAACAGGTCCGAATTACAGGGGTCAAATGCCTGATTCGGACCGTCCGAGGGCCGAGTAGGAAGGGCCGAGATCCGAATCTCAAATTTGGCCAGTCCGAGTCTAGATGTCCGAGGGCCGAGTCGGCTGGGCCGAGTCGGCTGGGCCGAGTGGGTCGCTCGGACGGGCCGACTGAGTTTTTGGGCCGAGTCGGCCAGGCCAAGTGGGTCGCTTGGATGGGCCGAATGTGTTTTTGGGCCGAGTCGGCCGGGCGGGCCGAGGACTGAATCAGGTGGGCCGAGTCAAGTGGTCCGAGTGATAGTGGGCCGAGGGCCAATTCTGGGACTCGGCTTAGAATCGCCGTCACTCGAACAGGCCAAGTGTGGCGCGTTTTTTGCCGGCACGATGATAAATCGCCCAAATCACATGATTCAGGTCACGGCCTGTCATACACATCTCCAGATCAAAGCTATGGATGGAGGGGAAGAGTTGTATATACCTGGAATAGCCAATAAACTCCAAAATGCAAATCGGCAAGCAAATCAAACCCTCTTTTCCTGTTTTGACAGCAGAAACCCTAATGCTGATTTTCTTTATTTTCTCCTACTCTAATGCATCCAAATCACAAAGTAAATGCCTACACTACTCCATCTCACAACATAAATCTCAAAAAAGAAAAAAACCTACTTGCCAAGGAGATCAAATGCCATCTTCAACCCCCTCACTTCCTATCTATCTCAAGCACTGGTTGGGGGAAACCCTTACTTTGATGCTCGATTCAAAGCGTGCAAGCACTCAAGGCTTGAATCCGTTGGTCCCGGCAATGGAACCAAAATGTGGGAGCCTTCACTCAACCGCCAAGACCCTCGGACCGCTTATTGTTTTAAGTGTTCCAAGCCGAGCACTAATGGCTACCTCTCACATAACCGACGTGCCATCCATATCTACGGGTGTAGTGAGCTTACCTCCATGCCGTTCAAGTTACCTCCTCTCCCGCGCACTCCGGTAGCTCCACAATCCAAGTGCAAGCTTCAAGCAAGCTCCATCCTCAAACTCCATGCTCCAAGCTCCATTTCCACGAGCAAAACAAGAGAAGAGAAGAGAAGAGAAGAAGAGAGGAGAAGATGGAGAGCTTCTCCTCCTCGGTCCCTCACCCTCACACACTCACTCCCTCACACTCTCACACTCCCTCTCTCAAGCACAAGCTCAAGCAAGCAAGAACAAGAAAAAGAAGAAGAAGAAGAGAGCTACTTTTGGCCACACACAAGAATGAGCTTCTCATTCACTTTTCAACTTTATATACAAAACCCTATATCCCTTTTGGGCGGTCATCCCCTTTTCCTCTTTTTTACATGGCCGGCCGTAGCCTAGGCCCTTTTTCCCATTATCCTTCTATCTTCCTAGATTCCTTTCCGCCGCCCGTCTACATTTACAAATTGCATGGGTGAGAGCCCGGCGCTCTTTTACAAGATTTCAAGGTGCACCTTTTTATTTTAAAATGCGCCTTTCCCCCTTTGCATTTGCCTTGGACTTTTAAGGTTGCCCTTGCGCTTTTGGCCTTTTCTCCTATTCTTTCTTTAGTCGGGCTATCTTTTTTCTGCCTTTGCCCTGCGTCTTTTTTATTTCCTTTTGCTTTCTTCATGTTGGGGTTAACAGGGGTTGTCTGTTGTGTGCATGAGGTCCCAACTAGTGACGTAGCATGTGCTAGCCCATTTTAGGTCCCATCATCTTTCCTCCCAATCCTTGGGATTTTAGGGTTCTGCCTTACTCAGTCCTTACCTCCCAACTCACCCTCCTTACTCATTAGGCTTGAAAGCCTATCTTTTTCCCGCTCTTTCATGGTTGTGCCTTATTTATAGCAACAAAACCCTACTATTTTCTCACAATCTTTTAGTCCTATCCTACCTTAATGCAAACAAAAACCACAAGACAATGCTTGGGCTAAATCATCCTACTCATCTACACATCAGAAATCCAAAATACTTACTTGTTTCATAGATTAAAATGCCTAAATATCCTGTCTACCTCAAGCACTATTTCAGGGATGAAACCCTACGTCCACGCTCGATTCGAAGCGTGCGGTGCTCAAGGCTCAAATTCATTGGTCCCGCCAATGGAGCCAAAATGAAGGGAGGTCTCTTGCTCAACCCTCGAGACCTATGGACCACTTATTGGTCAAGTGTTCCAAGTGAGTAGCCATGGCTACCTCTCACATAGCCGATGCACTATCCTTACCCATGGGGTGTAGTGATCTTATAATGATGCTCAATTGGGTACCTTCCTCTCTCTTACACATCGATAGCTCCACGATCCTTGAGGCAAGCTCAAGCAACTTCAATCCCTTTCCGTCAAGCTCCATCCTCCATAGCCGTGAGAGAGAAGAGAAGAGAAGAGATGGGGGGGACTTCTTCTCCTCAATCCCTCACTCTCACACACTCACTCCCTCGCTCTCTCACACTCACTCACTTCCTCACTCAAGCACAAGGAAGAAGACAAGAGAAGAGAAGAAGAAGAAGAAGCTTTTTTCCACTTGCCTAGAATGAGCTCTCATTCACTTTTTAAACTTTATATACAAAACCCTAAATCCCTTTTGGCCAGTCATCCCCTTATCTCCCTTTTCTTACATGACTGGCTATGGCCACATGCCCTTTGTGTCTAGCATGTCTTATATTGACTCTTTCATGGATCTCTTAGCCCAACCATTTCTAGATATTCTTTGAAGTATTACTTGTAACACATCCACAAACTTGATCAATGAGCCACTAAAAGTAAAACATACACATCATATGGACTAAGGGTATTATATTTGTCACTAAATTGATTTCTTATTTTCTATTTAATAAATTATGTCAATAAATTAATGACTCACTTTTCTTTAAGCATTGATGATGATCTAGCATGGCCATGAGACCATTTAGAGACTAATATTCCTAGTGCATCACTTAATGGGGTGATCAGAGCATTGTGACGGGGATATCTAGTATAGGTAGTACAAGTTATGAAGGGGGAAATAAGTGTTTGCCGAGTGTAAGTGTGCACAAGAACCAATGAGTTACACATAAATGAAGATGGATTGAGTTCTAAGAAGAGGAAGTGTATTAGCATTATGTATATGTATTTATGTGTGCATCCGAGGACGCCTAGGAATGTTTACTTGTTGTAAATGAGCATTGTATTCATTTGGGGTTGGGAAGTGAGGAGAGAAGCGATTTTCTCTTTCTAAGGTCTAAAATGACACAAGCTTTTGTGTGGAAGTCAATCTTAAAGTTGAGGCCCAAGGCAATTTAGTGAACTCTCCTTAAGGTGGTTGCATGGACCACAACGAGATCTACAACTTTTGTGTTGGAAGTTTTTTCATCCGAGCAACACACAGAGAGATATCCTGAAATTGATGCTGCAAAGTAGGTCCTGAAACAACCACATCTCGTAAGAAGATCAACTCAAGTCTCTCTCCAAGAAGAGATTCCCTTGAAAGCCTATAAAAGAGGACGCTCTCCTTGGGTGTGAGAGAGGTGAAGGAAGCATCACTTTGCATGCATCCAAGAGGAGAAGAGAGGTGCAAGTGCTACAGAAGCCCTACTGAAATCAAGTGCTACGCGGAAACTCTATTGAAATCAAGTGATGTGGAAGCTCTACTAAAATCAAGTTCCAAGAGGAGAAGAGAAGGTGCAAGTGCTGCAGAAGCTCTGCTAAAATCAAGCTCCAAGAGGAGAGCCCTACACATATTCTGTAGGAGAGAAGAAGACTCAAGAAGGATCAAAAGGTGCCAACTTCTAAGTTGTGCAAGTGTTAGCCGGTTGTATACCGTGCAAGGAACCGTGATCTTATTTCCAAGATCTACAAGTAAAAGCTAGTTTATGTGTAACGGAGGAGCTTGCTCCTTGTCAATAATATAACTCCACAAGGGGGGGACTGGCCCATCTTCTAGTCCCTAGTGTGTTGTCAATTTCTCTATATCTCTCTCTCTCTACTTCTTTCTTTTCTCTCATATGTTCTCTCTCTGCGCCAGCATAATATTCATCGTATAAATATTAAATATATAAGAAAGTCGAGCATGTATCTCTGATATTATAACAATATTAGATTTTTTGTTTGAACACCTTTCTTTGCATGCTAGTCAAAATAAATGTATTAAAAAATATCAAAGTTTAATTTGAGCTACATACCTTAGAATTTTCCTTGAGATTGGAGGGCTAATATTGCTACTACTAGAGACTCCAAGAATAAATAAAAATAGGAGTACTCCTTAAATCTTTATTATGCCTCAAGTCACTATATCCCTCCCCCAATAGTTGGATGCAAATATGATTGTCTATTAATGTAGTAGTTCCACTGTACTCTTTTCCCACCTACATGCTACTTGGTAGCCTTCTATTTGATAACCCCTATGGGTCTTCAAATAACCTTCAAATTATTGATGGTGATATCTTTGGATATGGTGATAATCACCAATTCATAAAAACTCTCCTATAGTTGTTTTGAGACAGGGTGCATGCTTGCATGGTCTCATTGGTGCTCAAGTCCTTACGATTGGTTGTAGCTTCCTTAATTAACTAGCTCATGCCCTAGATGATACTAGTCTAGTCCCATTCTTTTGCTTATTTTGGTTGTATTTACATTGCTTATATAATTTGTTTTGCTAAGCTCAACTATATATTTCTTGGGAGGATTTCTATTTATATCCATGACTAAGAGGTGATAATCAAAGTGATATGAGGTTGCATTCTAATGCGATTAGGATTTACACCTCTTGTGAGTCGTGAATACACATACTAATTCAGGTTGATTAGTTGCTTGTTTATAAAAACAAGGGCTTTTGATTCTTTGGTTTTGAAGAACCAAAATACTTCGACCAAGTTAAGTTATTCGAGAATTTGAGGTCTCACAATATCATGCTCAATGTGCTTGACCTTTTCAACATTGACTAGATATTTTCTGTTATGTAATTTCTAACTTTCCTATTGGATTGTCAGCCAATCCTATCTTAAAAGTAATCAAGACAACATTATGTATAAATTGAAAATTATTGAACACCATATTAGAGAATTTGGGAAAATTTCAAGTCCCAATTTCAAACAAGTGATAAATATTTGATCACATGGCTAAATCTTGATCCATATTTGAAAGTGGGATTTGGGAAGGTAGCTTATATAGCATTTAGGATAGACTCCACCTTTACATAAGACAACAATATTTGACCATGTGGTCAAATAATAAAGGTATTGGGAATTCCCAAAGTGCATGGAAATTCCCAAATTCCCTAATATAGTGTTATTGGGTCCATAAGTCCTAGAATATTTTCCTCAAAATATCTCCTAGCCTAACAGTTGGTTAAGAAAATTCTTTTTTTAAAAATCCAATTTTAGTCCACTAATTATAGCGCTAAAAAAACTTTAAAGTCCATATCAAATAATTTTGATATCATCATAGTGATGGAGTATAGTTAAAATTTTATGCTCTAATGCCACGTGAAACATACCAAACCCTAAACCTCTTAGGAAGGGTAGTTTGGTAGTCATTTAGGGACCAACCCTAGTCAGCATCATTAGGGCTATTTTGAGCATGCGAATATAGGTGACTATGTGTTATTGAGGTTTATCTCGCAACGAATTGTCTAGCCTCATCCCATGAGTATTGATTCGTAGATTTCTAAAGACATAACTACAGTATCTAGAAATATTCTAATATCGAGCTTAAAATGAATACATTTTGTGAATCATCAAAGAGTGAGGTGGGTGAGCATATGCACTTGGCTTAATGAGAGTGAGAAACGAGAGGAAGTAGAGTGTCGATCCTCTATCCATTAGGTATAGTCTCACACTAGCCCCCTATAATGGTGCTTAACCAATTCTAGGACTGACTCTTAGGAAGGTTATTCTTGTCAGTCTTTTTATAAGCTTAGGACAAAGCCACCTAGCTAACTGAGTCCACCAACAGTAGGAAATTTCATCACGAAAC
Source organism: Lygodium microphyllum (assembly GCF_053477565.2). Classification (NCBI taxonomy): domain Eukaryota; kingdom Viridiplantae; phylum Streptophyta; class Polypodiopsida; order Schizaeales; family Lygodiaceae; genus Lygodium; species Lygodium microphyllum. The sequence continues at coordinate 97,571,198 of NC_141143.1, forward strand.
CATCTATCTACTTCTCATAATGTAATGGCATAATTTAGTGTTTTAAACAAGTATGGTACTACATTGTGATAAATATAAGTTACTATTTACACAAGCTTCATTGGCACGTCTTTGTGATATCGACATTCAGTATTCTAATTGGGAAACATAACAATTTTGTATTTATTCTCATATATACCCTCACTTTAAGAGCAAACCAACCCTAAATGGGGTTACCACCCTTGCCTTCTTCATCTCAAGCCTTCCAACGCTCAACCACCCTGGGCGCGTATAGGTTTTCAACCTATTTTGGGACTGGGATTCAAATTACAACTGAAACCAAAGCCTTGTTAATCCTCACCTATCATAAGGGTGAGCCTTTCTATAAATGTACCTAAGTGATGGTCAAGCACCTTAGGTAGTGTATATGTACTCTGAGTAAAGACTAAATGAGGTAGCCTTGGGGATGGTATCATGCCTCATTCTTGGTTGTTGGCTCTACTACTGGAACCATGAACGTAATTAGTATAATTATTTTCATACTTAAAGCAAACACACTCAATTTTTAATTTGTCTAATTATCATTATTTTCAAAACAAATTTTTTAGTAATCGAAATCATCCAGTAGAAAAATTCCTATGATTTCTCAATTTATTAAATTCAAAAAATTTCATATTTATACATTTGAACATACTTTAACACTATGTGTATGTGAAAACACTTTATTTTCCTTTTTCAATTCGTGAAAGCATACTTTAGTATTTTTATAAGTGTGAACATACTCTAACAAAAAAACAAGAGCTAAATAAATGTATCATAGAAAAAATTACAATTTACTATAATTTGTGCATATATCCTATTTTTTCTAAGTAGATAAATGAAATGAAAATTTAAATTAACATTATATAGGGAAATACATTTTTATGAAACATCATTTCAATTTATCATGATTTAGTACTTTAAATAACTAACTATTTTATATGCTATTTTTAATAATTCTAAGTGTTAATAAGAATTTTAAATTTATTTTTTCATTACTTTTTTGAACGATAAGTTTAATAATATTTATAGCCATACTTAACTAGTTTTAACTTTTAAATTTGTTTATTTTATTTTTGGCTCTATTAAATATTTCTACAAATTTTGATATTATTTTGATTATATTTTTAAACTAAAAATATAAAAAAATTCATGAAATAAAAATGAGATTTATTTTTTTAATGATTCTTATGAATAAAATTAAAAATAATTTAATTTAAAATAAAATAATGTCATTTCTTATGAATAAAATTAAAAATAATCTTATTGATCGTATGCACGATCGTATTTTTGGTATTACGATTACTTGAGGATCTTGTCATGCTAATATGCTTGTAAAGGGCCATTGTGAATGGAAAGAGCAAGAAAAGAAAGGATTTTTGGATAGGATGTCAATGTGTGAATTGTCGCTAACTCCTTTTTGTGAAAATTTATCATCTCTAACTCATTAATTCTCACTCCCTCCCACCCCCTCCCTCCTCTCAAGAATAGACTAGTCATTATCATATGTTGAAAATATGGAGAGAGGCCCTCCTTTAAATAGTTTCTTAGGCCGAAGGAGAGGGAGGGGTTTTGCCTTTTAGTATGGATTAGTAATGAGAAACTATTTTTCTTTTATTACTTGAGAAGGGTTTTCATTTTTAAATTTGTTTTTAAAAGAAAAAATTTCTAATTAATATAGTATAAAATGGTTCACTTTGTTTTTTACTTTTTATGAGAATGGGGGATTTTTTATTTTTAATTAAATTTGGGGGAAAGATAGGAGATCCATTGAATTGCTAAAATAACAGGAGAAGGGGGAGATTTGTAGATATATCGTGGCATTGCCTATAAAAACAGCTATATAAGGAGTCGTAGTGACATTGAGCTTTGCTTGGTTTCCACTCTACGTGTGATTCCCTATACCCAATGGTGTTGCCTACGAAACAGCTATGACATTGAGCTTTGCTTGGTTTTCACTCTACATGTGATTCCCTATACCCAATGGTGTGCAACACTATGAGGATGGACTTGGGATGTGCATATGTTGTACAATTTCTTTCATTGAATAATATAAGAGTATACCTTGCGCTCACACATCGTGTTCCCTTTCTATATCATGTTGAGTGAGTGATTAAGTGTAGGTGCTTTACACTTCATATCAAAGCAACTCTTGCTTAGAGTTGAGTGCTCATGAGAGCAGGAGAGAAGATCCACTTTTCCAAAATTGTGTTGTGATACACCACATGGAAATGTCCCACGCTGTGTCACCCCACATCGTGTCAACCCAAATCACAATATCATGGTGCCACACCCCATGACACGATGACCTCAGCACACCACAAGTGCCGTGCGCAAAAACACAACTATAAGGCATAACACCAATCACAAGAAGAGAGATGGAGGCCAAAATGTTTTCTTGTTGGTTTCTTATTCTTCTTTCACTCATAAGACAATGTATATATAGTATAGATAAAAAACAACATAAAGAAAAGTGGCCCACTAAGTCAAACAGTGCATAACTGACTATATAATCAGCTAGTGCTATAACTATGCCAACTATAGGTAGGTGCAACAAACTAAATTGGTCCCATCTAGCTAGGGGTTCCATCCTCAATGTTTGTAAGTGGTGAGCTTGCCATCTCAACACTCCCCCTCATGCTTATATGTCTCTCTACAACTCCAAGTAAGCTTAAAAACTTTCGAAGCTTCTCTACATCCAATGCCTTTGTGAAAATGTCAACTATCCGATATTGTGTGTATGTTGACATATACTAAGTTAACTATTCGATCATGTTTGTGTGCTGTACCAAGTCAATCTCTCTTGCAAGTACCTTTTCTCTTACAAATTGGTAGTGCACCTCAATGTGTTTTGTCTTAGCATGGAACACTGGCTTCGTAGCTAACTGTATACTGTTCATGTTGTCATAGTGGATGACAACTGCTCCATTTCCCTGCACATCTAAATTAGCCAATAACTTTTGTAGCCATACCACCTCACATGTTGCCATAGCAGCACCTCTATATTTAGCCTATGTACTCGACAAAGAAACTATAGGTTATTTTTTGCTACTCTATGTAATTGTTGCACTACCAAGGAAAAACATGAATTTGTTGGTAGATCTTCTAATTGACATGCTACTAGCCCAATTTGCATCTCTGTATCCAAATACTTGTACATCCTTATCTACCTAAAAGAAAGTCCATAATGTAAAGTGGACTTCACATATCTCAATATATGTCTAACTACATCCAAATGAGGCTTTTTAGCATCTGCATAAATTGACTAACAAGGCCAACAACATAGCTCAAGTCCTGGCCTTGTGATAGTTATATAAATTAGACTCACTACTATCCTTATGAACATAGTAAGGTATTCTAACTCATCCCCAACATAGTAAGCTATTCTATCCTTTTGAACATAGTAAGGTATTCTATCTCATCTCCAACATTAGCACTCAACTTCACATTTTGCTCCAATGGTACTAAAAGAGGCTTACATACTATCATACCATACTTGGATAACATATCCAAGCCATACTATCCTTGATATAGCCATATACCATCATCACATTTGATCATCAAGAAAGTACCTCAACTCACCCAAATCCTTCATCTCAAACTTCATCTTCAAAAACTTCTTAACTTCAACAATGCCACTATCCTGTCAGTTGTAATAATCAAGTCATCCACATAGATGACTATGATTACCAAGCCTACATCTCCCTTTCTCACATAAAGTGAGTGGTCAGCATCAAAAACATAAAAGCCAATGTTAACAAGATACTCTTCAATCTTTTTAGAACATGGTCTAGGTACTTGTGTCAACCCATAGAGTGCTTTCTTCAACTTGCACACATATGTGGGATGCTCTAGATCCTCATAACCTGATGCCTACTTGTGGAAAATCAGAGTGGAAGAAAAGATTGAAGTGCGCACAAGAGGGAGAGAAGAGCTCATAAGTACAAGAACAAGTCTTGCTTATTCAGATGCTCATGAAAGTACCACTTGGGTGTGGAAAATTAGAGTGGAAGCAAAGATTGAAGTGTGCACAAGAGGGAGAGAAGATCTCACAAGTACAAGAACAAGTCTTGCTTATTCAGTTGCTCATGAAAGTACAACTTGGGTCATTCTCACTCAAGAGTTGATGTAGACGCATGGGCTATTTATATAGCCCGAGTTAGCTAGGGTTAGGGTTTCCCCTTCCCCTTAAGACCATTCACACTTAGCTACCCTTATCCCCTCTAGTATAAGGAGATTTCACATGCTTACATTCTCAACACCCCCCTCAATGCCAAGTGGCATTGGGAAAAAACATGATAGGATGCCCCCCCTTAATCCATAATGAGATGCCTTTATAAATCAGACTACAAAAGATGGTTATAGGTAGAGAGTTTACAAGACTTAAAAGAGTTGATCTTCAGTGGATTGGGATGCAAAGTTAGCCTCCAAATCCTTAGGTGGTTTTGGAACACTGGGACACTTACTGGTGATATGCCCAGTCTTTTTACATTTATTTTTCACTTCTTTTCTTCAGGCTACTTCTTCTAGCAATTACTTACAATATGCTCTTTTTTATGAAAGAAGGAGCACTTTGTAGAGATTGTATGGACTAACACTTGCTCATAGGAAGTAGATGCTGGAGTGCCTTCATTATGGTTTCTCTTCTCTTCATCCAGGCATGACTAGATGGTACTTGCCAAAGTTGGGTTCGGGACATTAGTAAGGGTAGTAACAAGGTTTGGAGAGACCTTCTTTAGAGACTTCAAAAGGATGGCAATGGCATTTTCATCATGAATTGGTGCTTGAACGGAGGCCAACTGTGCCAAGAGCCCCTTCATATGTGAAATAAACTTACTTAGATCTTTTCCTTGTTTATACTCCAAGCTAAAAAAATTAAATCTTTAGAAAAATATTGGAGTTCTTTCCTATAGTGCCATATAGCCTTTCAAGCTCATCCCACTTCTCCTTGGCAATGGAGAGTTAGTCAATATGATGAATTAAGGATTCATCCAAATGAAGCATGATGATGGCTTGAGCTCTTTCACTGTCTTCTACATCAAGGGGATTTGATGGATCAATAACTTTGGTCCCTTTTATGAAGGGCCAGTAGCCCCGTTCCATCATTTTGTATTTTACTAGGACTTGCCATGGATGGAATATTTTACATTAAACTTGTTGATTTGAGGCCTTACATCTACATAGGCCATGGCAATTATAGGAAGGTCTTACCTATTGCCTTAGGCAATGGCAGTGTCTAGTCCTTTACAGGTGGCCAAGTATGAACCAAATAACAGAATTGATAGCCCTATAAATGATAACCAACTTTAAAGCTGTAAGGATGAAAACGGTTGGAAATCATACATATGTAATATCTCAAGGTAAGATTTTGGCGGTCCTATCCTTCAAACAACCCTTGATTTAAGTTTTATTGTTTTCCTAGGTTTCAATAAGGTGAACTTTTACTGGACTTTTGGCTCCTCCCCACCTTATGGTTTAGTGAACAAACATTTGGTTGAGTAAGGTTGATTAATAACTTTGACACTTGATGAAGAGTCCAAGGAGATATCAATCACATCAATATTCGTGTTTCGACATAAGGCAATAGTACTAATGTCACTAAATGCCTTTTCAATGCTTAGAAGCACTCATCTCAAGATTGAGATGTTTAGGTATTTTCCTTGTCAAGCTTGGTGAGATACTTGACTCATTATCGGTGTTGAGAGCAGGCTTCTTTGTGAGATTTTGATGTCCTTCGAGTGTTGAAGCTATTCAAAAATTAGGAATGCACTTTATAGCATGTGCTTCAGTGATTAAAATCATTGTAATGATTCCCAGATTGAAAAAAGTGGAAAATAGGAAGCTTGAAGCTTCTTGGCTATGGTTGCCAAAAAACCCACAGTTAGGGATTTGGTCATAGCAGCCAATAGAGGAGGAATTAGTTCAAACCCTCTTAGAGGGAGATGGCTCACTAGGGGAGACTAACAAAGCCCCATGGTAGCTGCCAACATTGCGCCTTTGTCAGCACACACAGCACCTCGAGATGTGTCCCCTACAAATCTGTGCCAGTTTCAGAAAAAATGCAATGTTCCCCTCCACATCGCCTAATCCCTACCTTTAATGTGCCATGCTGAAGCACTCAGAGCTAGGAAGAAGATCTCCAAAAGGAATCATGAGCTGAAATTCTCTCCTTTGCTCTCCCCAGGTCCTCCAACAGAGGTGGGTAAAGTTGGCTATGGTGGAAGGAAGGTAAATGAGAGGGCAATAGTTCTTCTTGTGCACTTAAGTGTGTAAAGAGGCTGAGGGAAGTTGAAGGATCCGAGATGGCTCTGATACCATGTGGAAAATTAGAGTGGAAGCAAAGATTGAAGTGTGCACAAGAGGGAGAGAAGAGCTCACAAGTACAAGAACAAGTCTTGCTTATTCAGTTGCTCGTGAAAGTACAACTTGGATCACTCTCACTCAAGAGTTGATATAGACCCATGGGCTATTTATATAGCCCCAGTTGGCTAGGGTTAGGGTTTTCCCTTTCCCTCAGGATCATTCACACTTAGCTACCCTTATCCCCTCTAGTATAAAGGAGAGTTTACATGCTTACATTGTCAACACTACTTCATATACACCTCTTCTTGCAATTCACCATGCAAGAAGGTATTATTGGCATCCATTTGCCGCAAATTCCAACCTTTAGCTACTGCCAAAGCAATCACACATCTAATAGTTTCCATCCTAGCAATTGGGTTGAATATCTCTCTATAATCTATGCCATATATTTTAGCATAGCCTTTTGCAACCAACCTAGCTTTATATGTGTTAATCAAACCATTTGCATTATGCTTGATTTTGTAAACCCACTTATAGCCAATAGCCTTCTTGCCCTTAGGCAAGGGTACCAAATCCCAAGTCTTATTGGCTTCCAATGCAGCCATCTCCTCATCCATTGCTTCATCCTAATGAGCATGACCAACAAAATCCTCAAAACAAGTGGACTCAACATCCTCAACTACCTTTACCATATAAGCATAATGGTGAGCTGTGTAACCTTCAAAACCAAATCTTTTAGTAGTGTACCTGACCTTGCTAGACATGCATACCATTGGATCAGTTAACGAAGCCTTTATATTACCATGTGATCTTTGTACACCTGATGTCTTGAATGAAGGAATACCAAGCTCATCAACAAACTCTCTGAACCACTAGAATCTTCATAAAATCCCAAATGACTAGTAGATGCATCATTACCATCCAACACTTTTTTCTTTCCTTTGTCTATACTTGCAGCACTTGTAGATCCACTTGAAGATGTGGGGCTACTCAGTCTTCCCGGACCAAAGGCTAACTGTAGATGTAGTACTGGATGATATTTTTGGTCCACTAAGGCTTTGTAATTCTTGTGTTTCTTCCTACACATAACTGTCATGTTCATCATCATTATCTAATGCATCACCATTAGATGCATACCAACTGCTCATCTCATAAAAAATAACATTGCTACTCACTTTGAACTCACCTGTGATAGGGTTATAACAATGATACCCATTTTTTTCTAAAGAGTATCCAAAAAAATTACATTTTTAAGCCTTTGGATCAAGCTTCTTTCATAGCTCATCTAGCACATAAACATATGCAATACAACCAAACACTTTCAAGCGTGACACATAAGGCTTGTTGCTTGTAAAGAATTCTTTGGGGGCCATCCCATGAACTGCAATTGTGGGAGTTCTATTCATAATATAGACATCAATATAAATAGCTTCAGACCAAACATGTTTTGGTATATTCTTTATAGCCATCAATGTCTGTGCAACTTATGCAATATTCCTATTTTTTCTTTTCATATAATCCCATTTTGATGTGGGATATACTTACAAGTAAACTGTCTATTTATCCCATGAGACCTCAAGAACCCACTAAACTCATTAGAGAGGTACTCTTCCCCTCCGTCTAATCTCAAGTACTTAACTTTCAAGCTTGTTTCTAATACAACAACAACCTTGAAAGTTTTAAAGTGCTCAAATACATCACTCTTTTCCTTCATGAAATATACCCATAGTTTCCTTGAACAATCATCAATAAACATGATAAAGTATTTGCTGCCACCAAGAGATATGTTCTATGTAGGCCCCCAAACATCTATATGTATAACATTATGTTTTCACTCATATCTTTGTCATGAGAAAAGGGTTGTCTTGCATGCTTATCAAACTAATATGTATAACATTAAGCATGTTTTTACTCATATCTTTGTCATGTGAAAAGGGTTGTCTTGCATGCTTATCAAATTGATATGCTTTATACACTTTATGAAATTTTGCAGCTCTAAAAGTAGACAACCTTATAAATAATACTTTGGAATTTTAGTATTTGTATATTTTCATGTCCAATGCATTTATGCAATATTTCAATATCTACAACCACTCCTTTTCCTTTAGCATACAAAGCAACATTCATTATACGAATTCCAACATCTAAAGTGAACATGTGACCAACTCTACTTCCTTTTGTGACCAACCTACACTTATCTTTAAAGTCTTCTACAAAACAACATTTTGCATTAATTTGAACCTGCACCCCTTGCTCTACTATTTTTCCAACCCACACTAAATTCTTTGTGATTGATAGCACATGCAATACATATGATAAACTCTTTGTCTAGCTATCATGCAAGGACAAAGAAACCTTTCCAATGTGTGAGATTGGGTGACATGTATCATCACTTGTTTACACATAACCTAGATTTTGTAAATCTTGCATCTCTCCAAACCATTCAATATGGTTGGTCATATGATTAGATGCACTTCAATCAATATACCATACATTATCATGTGTCCCTTTCCTATAGCAGCTTTTATCATATGCTACATAACAAATTGATGCTCACTTTTGTCTCATTCTATCATGAAGACAATTGTCACGTGCCTACCTAGCAATTCCTTGGCAGCACATTTTAGTGGTCCATCGGGAAACTATCCCAGATGGCTTCACCCGGCACTCACGAGAATGCACAAGGTCTATCATCTACTAGGTTTCCCAAAGTCCACCCTGTAACAGAAGGTACCGGTGGTCCCCCCCACAAGGATCAACTTGCAAGCTCAAGGTCCTAATTTAACAACTGAGGTCTCGATAATGAGCTAGCTCCATCGAAGGTGTCCCACAAGGACTTCTTGTCCAACTAGAGCGATCGTAGTTACCCTTGGTTCATGGAGTGCAACACTTTTTTCCAGTAACTAGTTAGGATTCAGAGAACCTTAATGAAGTTCTGGCATAATCGTCGCACCTTTCCCCTAAGATAATTTCTGATTAGGGTTTTAAGACTTGGCCCTAGGTAAGTCAGCGCTTGGCTCTACCTAATTTTTCCTAATTAACGCTTCATTCAATCTCTTGAGAGAAGCTTCCAGCTTACTGGGACCACCCACTCGTAGGACAGATCCGCCGTAAGGGATCTTGCCCACCCTCTTCCCGTAAATGGTTTTCTTTAATTTTCTAATTATTTATCACATTAATTTATGGCATATAAAAGCAGTTTCATTAATTAACACATTATCACAGGTTCCTTTGCATAATTTTACTGCACAACACAAAGACAGAGAAAATAGTCTTTTGACAAAATATATTTATTTTATTATTTTACAAAGCTATTTACAATTATTTTCTCCTTTTGTGTCTACGTAGAAGATAAACCTCCATTCAGTGAAAAATCCCTTCTATCTGTGTAGAAGAAAAGAAACCCTCCAAGATTTCCATCCCTTCTCATTAGTATACCGAGGACTCTAAGATCCCATCTTGATTCGTGTCAGGGTCAAGCAATTCCTAGGAGCAATCGAGTGATTTACGGCCAGAGCCCCCCTGACACTCCCGCCCCCTCCTCCCTGACGGATTCCTCACCAAGTGACCTCTCGCCCCATCGAGGCTGGTCCAAAGCTCCTCGCAGCAGTACAAAACAATCCCCCTTGGCACAAGGTTCCGCATCTAGTCGTGGGGGAGACATGACGTGATCTTTCTTATTATTATCCTGATTATATATTTACAATCAGATCTAATTGTTGTAACAAGCACAATCAATATTTCTTGTGTAACCATCAATTCATGCACAAATAAAAAAGAAACAACAGCAAGTGTTTTTAGCGTAGGAAGCATCCCCACCCAAATCTAGGGTTTCTCTTTTAAGGTCCCACCTTATTGCTAGGGTTTCACTTCCTACTTGCAACTCTTTTTTGAGATCCACAAGTTATTTCACGAATCTGAAGTCTATTTTATCCTTATGAAAAATTTGGTATTTTCACCCTAAAAGATAATATGGGCATTTATACCTATGGCATGCAATTCATGCGCTGCCCTACCTTAGCCAGTGCTTAGCAGGATTTCAAACACTTTTCCAAGTCTCTTTAGACTTTAGAACTTGTATCAACAAATTCTTATCAATGTCCAACAAGTCCTACAAACCTCCAATTATATTCATTTGATTTTCTGATATTGATAGTTTTAGGGTTGTTGAGTATTTCATAGTTGTTTTTGCTTCAATATTCTTGATATTTTAGGTTAGGTTTTCTCGTTGATTTATATATGGCTCAACTCATGATATTGACGATCTTGCTAATATATAATTAATATTAACATTGCGTGTATTTTTAGTAAGAAAATACTTTTTATTTTATTCTACTCATATTCTATGGTTTAATTGATGATGCCCTCGAACTTTCAACGTTATCTAGAAAGATCAATTTTCATTTAGCTATGTCCTAAGTGCAATGCTGATTGCTTTTCTAAAAACTTTATTCTAGGCATGCAAAAATCATAAATGTACTTTTTTTTCATCTTTCACATATCGAATTATATTACTATGCACCTAATTTATGTGTGTCTAGTATATATTTTTCTATACAATTTTTTATTGATTTAATGCATTGATTATTTCATGATATTATCTAAATGATTTTCCATAAATTATTATAAAATTCATACGTGTCTATTTATCATTAGCAAAATGAAATAGAGAGTCATTTTTGGAAAAAATTCATAAAATATTTCATTTTATAACATCATCTACCATTTTTTTGTTATTTTGATCACATGTGTCATTAATGAAATAAAAATAAATATCACAAAATAAAACATAATTAATATATTTTCTTAATGATAAAAATATAATTATTTTCCAAGTGAAAGAGTCTTTTCATTGAATAATTAATTATTGTATTACTTAGGTTATTTTCTTAAGTGATAGTTCATATGCATTTTCATTAGAATATGTTTATAATTGTTTAAAGCCAAATATAGCGATAAGCTTACAAAACGTTAATTTTTTTCAAACCGATGAGATGTTACTTCTTTTAGATTTGCTATAATGAGTGTTTTGCCAATTCCTATTGTATCATCTTCTCCATCGATCGCGTTCCTTGCTTCCCTTGCTTCAAATGGACTTTTTGAATTTTTGCAACCTCAGGGAGCCATGGATGTCAGGTGAAATTGACATGGTAGTTCAGGGAGAGTTGGTGTCATCCAAAAAAATTTCGCCAGTGTTTTTCTTAGTGGTATGGTCGTATGGGGCATAGGTGTGACAGGGGATATAACATGAGGTAGAAGTTTAGCAAAGGGGAATCAAAATGGCCTTTGCCCCTGACCTTTGAGAAGGCCTATCTCTCTCCCATACTCTCTTACTCTCCAATTTTCACAATATGATAGCCTATGAATCTCTCTCTCTCTCTCTCTCTCTCTCTCTACATGAAGGGAGAGGGGTATTTTTCTCTTTCAAACTTCAAAGATTCAATGGATAAGAGAAGTAGAGAAATTTTACTAGCAACACGAGGTCTTCATTCTTGCCTTTTTTTGTGAAGAAGAGGGGGTGTATTTATATACATGAGAGGGAGCATACAATCAACTCATTCTTTTGGCTACTTGTCAAGACCCAGTTGAGCTTTATTAAAAATGTATTTTGATTGCCTACCTGTTGGATGGTGGCATAGGGATGATTATTTTATGCTTTCTCTCCATCTAGGTGTAAAAAAGTCATAAAATTTGGCCTATTTTTTCAAAAACGTCTTTTTTTTTTTTTCAAAATGACTTCATCTAGTGGTTTTTGGTCAAGTTACCTCATGACTTATCTAGTTTATAAAGTCATGTCATACTCTTTGATACTTAACTTACCCACTATCATGCTCGTTCTTGCACGGTCTTTGGAGCCCCGAGAAGAACACCAAGGAAAAGGGAATTCTCTTGCAAGAAAATCTATCTTGTAACATCAACAAGCTTGTTTTTCATATTTCATATTGTCACAATGAAGAAAAGAACACCAGGCACAACAAATCTTCATGCAGCATCATGTAAATCTCCCACGGTTTTTAATAGAATCAACCATATTCTTCAACATCTTCACAAAATCCATCAATAGAACAAAGAAATCAAAGAAATACACCATCTTTGAATGGAAATACATCACATAGTATTCATCTTCAATATCTTCATAGTCTTCTCTCTCAATCTCTCATATACAATCACTCTGTTTGAGTAGAATTGGCTATCTCTGACTCTCTCTATCTTACTCCATCAATAATACATCATATCCTCACTACAATCTCTCAAAATTCACTCTCAATAATCACTCTTAGGTCGTGGATACCCCTCCCAAGAGGTATGTCTGATATGAAGAGTCACCAGAGCCACTACAGTGTCTCTTCACAGCTCACTACTGTCACTTCACTCTAGTCTTCACTTGAGTCTTCAGCAGCTACTTCTTCCACTTCTTTCAGCTCTTTTGCACTTGTATTCACCTCTTTCCAAGGCTAGAAAACTTTCCCCAAAGTCACACATACATTCCACAGAACACTTACAGAAGCATACAGAACAGTCTACAGAACAGTACCAGAACAGAAACAGTACAGAACAGAACAGAAACAGAACAGAAGCAGAAGCTCTACAGAAGACCTACAGAAGGTTACAGAAGGTCATCAAAACTACATAACTCATTCTCAACCCATTCCAAACTCTCACAAAACATTCACTAAGCTTTCACAATATCTCATTCTTCATCAATCAATACTCCATCCCTCCTTACAGAAGACAATCAGAACAAAACAGACCAAAATAGAGCAAAACAGAAGGTATACAGAACCTATCAGAACATCACAGAACATCACAGAACCATCAACAAACATCATGATCTTCCAAAACACAATCAATATCATCCAAAACACTCTCAAACCACTTCCTAATCAACCAATTATCCCATAAAATCAAACCATTCAGCTCTCAAAAACAACAAAAATCAGCCAAAAAACAAGTCATGTCAACACTCAACATATCCCCACACTTAATAAGGAAGCGTCCTCGCGACCCAGGAAAAAGGGAATACAAGTTCATAGAAAAGCTCAACTTTGATCTTCAATATCTTTTCAAAAAGAATCCATCCACCACGACCCCAACTTATAACCTGTTTCTGATATAAAAATACAAAGAAAGGAAAACTCTTTTGAAATTAACACCTCTTATCAAACTAAAAATCACCACAAATTTGTAAAGGATATAAGAGTTTGCTTCTTCTTCATCAGCATCAGCTTCAACTCTCCAACCACGACCCCATCTTACAAATCTCCAAAACATAGCTCGTACACAAAATCCAATAGGAAACCACCACGTTCGTTTGACATAAATGAACTCATAACACAAACACTAATACACAACATAACCATCTGAATGACTTCTTCAAAAAGAAAAGTTTGGCATTAAAAGCTTTCACCATACATTGGAAAGGTATCAATGAAGATGATCCCTCTTAAAAGATTGATGTTGTCGGAAGCGATCTATAGATAAGGATTCATCTACAAAGTTTTTAGGAGGATTTTGGAAAATTTGGAGACAGCACATCCTTTCCAACAGGACCAAGTATCTGCTAGGCAAACAAAGGGCATGAAAATACAGTATCTCCAGCTGTTGGGAATCAATGCTAACATTGACATTCATGCACAACTTTGGAATAGGCTTTGAATCAGTATGAGAGTGCCTATGCATATACGCCAGGTACCAAGCAAAGTGAGCAGTTAATCTCACTGAGGGATCTGCAGACTGTGAATATTGTTGGGCAAAATAAACATAGTTTTGATAAGCTTGACTGGAAGCTGTCCATTCTCCTGGAATTACTGGCCAATTAATCTGCGGTCCTGTAAGGCAATCATCCGAACTCCATCCCCTTCTTCTGGAAATCTGATTATCAAAACCGTCACAGTCACTAACCAACTGAGGTGGTTGAGATATGGAAGTGTTAGGAGAGGGTAGTGGAATAAGGGAAAGTGGATGTAGGGAAGGATAGGAAAAATCATAAAAGGAAGAAAAGGTTAAAGAAGGAGTGGCAGAAATTTGTAAGGAATCACTAAGGAACGGTGTTAACTGATAAATAGGAAATGTGGAGGGTACATTAATGAGGGGTGAAGGACAGGGTGGAGAAGGGGAAAATACCCTATCCTCAATAAAGGAACAGTAAGTGAAAATGGGAATTTGAGGGAAAGATGAAGGTTGGAAAAGAAGTGGTAAAATTACTGTGGAATTAGTTTGACAAAGGGAAATATATATAGCATAGCGGTGAGCCAATTGTTGGTAATAAAGGAGGGTAGGAACAGAAGGTCCTAAGAGAGATCATCTATGATAGGCATCAAAGAAAGTAGCATCAAACGGATTATGTTTGGAAAGATAGGTTAAGAGATCCAGCCTCAGTTGGTTAGTACTCTGGACAAAGATAGGAGCTGTGTTTTGTCTTTGATTTAGGACCACCGAATCAATCATGGAATGCCACGAATTATCCTGACAATCAGCTACTTTGGAGGAATAACTCTGAAACATATCAGCTATGCGCAACTCCAAATGATTGACATATAGAACAGCCTGTAAGACCACATCCCCCACATACCATGCCATATCTACCTCATCTGGAATTAACAAATCTCCTCGGAGATACATGTATGACAGCAACATGGTGTTTGGCGTGACAGAATCTTCAAAGAGCATTCTAACTACCTCTGTCAACAACTCAGCAGACCAAGCTCCACTCCAGCCATCCTCTGGAAAAGGTAAATCCATCGTGGAAAGCTTCATATAGAAGACCAACTTCTGCAAGTGGTAGTGGACAAAGAAAGAATGGTCTGGTAGGACATATTCCTGAAACTGTTCAAAGGTAGACCATAACAAGTCCATTCTCGACTGCAATCTTTCCACTTTGTCTTGGAATAGAGGGCACAAAGTAGCCTGTCTCTGTAGGGCAGCCAAGTCCTGCTGTGAAAGAGAAGGAATTAATGGAACAGGAGGGCTTGGAGGAACAGAGCGGGACTTTGCCAGCTGATCTTGCAACTGCTGGATTTGGGAGGCTTGGTTGGCCACTGTGTCATTAGCCATCTGTAAAGCTGAAAGCTTGTCATCTAAGAGAACTTGGAATTCTTTCGCTTCGCTGGACATCCTCTCCTTCTCTGCTAAAAGGCTAGTAACCTGTGACTGAGCCTCGAGTAACTGGGTCTTCAATGAAGAAATCTCATCGCTTTGAGTGGCAACCAGTTGGGTTTGCTGTTCCATTTGCTTAAATAGATCTGCGAGGGTATCCTTAGCAGAAGCTAACTCAGATGTTGCCTTATGCAACTGGTCTTTGGACTGCATGAGCTCCTCATAGAAAGATGCGTACAGCTGCTGAACACAGGCTGTCACTGACAACTCAATGGAACTTTGAATATCCTTGCAGAGGAAAGGAATGGCATCTCCTTAGACGAGACTGTTCAGGGAAGGAACTGAGATCTCTAAGGATCCTTCTCGATGTGCTCTGAACAGGTTATTGCAAGTGAGATACCCAGGGAGTTCACTGCCAGAAGTAGCAGGGATAGGCACTGAGGGAAGTACAGCAGGGGCTTTATCCGCTACCCGCTTCAAGCGTTTGCGCTGTATGACCAGGGGAGGCGGAGAATCATCATCCTCAATGTCAATAGGTGCTGACTCTTCTAAAGGTGGAGGAGGAGATACTGGATCTAATGGAGGAGGTGGAGGTACAGTCTTCTGTAAATCTGAATAGGTCAAGAAGGCAGACAAATATGATCCGTAGGTAACATTGGTAACATTACCCCTCGTGACTTTAACAAAATGCTGATCCATTTTATTAAGGAGGTATGTGCTCCAATCAATAGCAACTCCTTTCAGCACCATCCTGGAAGCTGTGAAAAGCTCTTTGGACAAATAGTGGGATGGCGTTTTGGCAGGCATGAACCTGTCCTGAAGGAACTGACACGTCGTCTTCCATACGGGATCAGTAATCATAGAAAAAGAAACTCCTGAAGAGTTTATCACTTTCTTAACATCAAGGACTTCCCTTGTCTGCTTCTGCAACAGCTTGAGAATCTCTTCATTAGAGAAGAGCTGACGAGTGGTCACAAAAGGTTCTCCTTTGAAGGGTAAAGACAGAGCCTTCCCTAAGCCTCGAGACGTCAATGTCATAGACATGCCTTGGACTACTCCTGTCTTCTTGCTGTAAGAGGCCAGGAACTCATCACATAAGGACGGATCCTCTGGAAGTAATGGAAAAGGAGTGGCCACAAAAGCAGCAAGTCCTGCCTTCGTGAGGGGCTCAAAAGTAAGTAGGGACGAGTAATCCCTACTAACTAATGGGACGTACTGGATAGGGGGAGGAGCATGAGAAGGCGCCATTCAGATGGTTACACACACACCACAATCACAGACAATCAAAGAGAATGCCTGCAAAGCAACAAACAAAAACCAAGGATAAGAGAATTACCAATCAAAACGTGACACGACCTACTAACCCCAAGCAAACCACATCCTAGAAAAAATTTGACATGACCTTGAGACAAGTGCGACCGAAAGCTTCATGCGATGCATCAGACAAACACCCTGAACCCCGTATCAGGCAAAAAAAAAAAAAAAAAAAAACTGCATACCGTACCCTTAACCGTAACTAAGACAGGAAACCAAAACCATACCATATCCGACACAAATCAAAACTAAATCTGTGATAGAACCAAGACTGGACCATGGAAAATAACACTAATAACTGCGTATACCCATCCCACGAAACGCTTCATTAAAAAGGGGAATTAAGTGCAGTGAGGGGGGAATTAATTTAATGAAGGGTTGATTTTAATCAATTATTAAAAATGGGTGAATTTTTATTAGGTGATAAACCTTAACAAGAAAACGGCGGTTCCTTATTATAAATTTAATTACCAATTATTAGGTTAAACGGTGCAGTTATGCGATTCCCGGACTTCGATTCCCGACTGGGTCTCTAAATGCAATTCATTGATTACAATTTAAGGTGATGTGGAGCGCTTTTTTGCCAGCGCGTGCTCATGTGACGGCTGGTTAATTGTAATTTAAAAATTTACAGTGCCTCTGTAGCGCACGTAGCATGTGCTAAGTGAACGGCTGGTTAATTGTAATTTAAAAAGTATGTGTGTTTAGCGCGAATGCACGTGGAAACTGTGGGTGAATTAAAGGGTTCATTTTAACAATTAATTTGTGATTAAGGGGGAAAATAAATAAATAAATAAAGCACATAAAATAAATACCTGAAAGGGGTGTGTATGTAATGCACAAATGCGCACGGAAGAGTTCCAGTAAAGGAAAAGTAAAGAACACTGGTGAAACAACAATGACAACACCTTAGCAGATGTGTTAAGTTGGTTTGTGTTGGTTTTTTTTTAATTTATTTTTTTATTTTTAGTTGTGATTTTTTATGTTTGAATAAATGGAAAATGAGCAAGGGAGGTGAGGGTAATTTTTTAGAATTTTTTTAGAATTTTTGAGGATTTTTCACAATTTTTTAAATGAATTTTCTATATTTATTGGCAATTTAGGGGTAAATTTAGGAAATGTGGAATTTTCAGAAATTATAGGGTAGGCAATTCCCAGCAGACAAATTTTCAAAAATTGAAAAAAGGCAAAAGGAATTTTTAGAAATTTTTCTGAAATTTTTTTATGGAAAAATTAATGTAGTGATTAATTAAGTCACCTAAATCACATTAATCACATAAGTCAATTAAGTCAGGTTAGTGGGATAAGTCAGGTTAGTCTACCTAAGTCTAGTCAGGTGATTCAAGGTTGATTAGGTTAGTCTGGGTTAGTCTAGGGTGGACTAAGTCAATTAGGTTAGTCTGGGGTCAGTTCTAACTAACCTAGGTGAGACTAACTAACCTAGGGTTAGTTAGTGGGGGTAGTCAACTAATCATGGTTAAGTTAGTAGGGTGTAAACTAACTAGGGGTTAGGTTAGTGGGTAGGGGTAAACTAACCTTAGTTAGGTTAGTGGGTAGGGGTAAACTAACCTTAGTTAGGTTAGTGGGACTAACTATAGTTAATGAATAACTAACTAGGGTTAGGTAATGACTAACTAAGGTTAGGTTATTACTAACTCGAGTTAAATGGTGGGGGTTTTATTAACCAAGGTGCAGTTAATGGGGGGGTTAATTAACCATACTAGAGTTAATTCTAACTAACTAGAGTGAAGGACTAACCAGGAGGTGGGTTGGAGGTGGAGGTGGTGGGTGGGGGAGGAGGAGGAGGAGGAGGAGGGTGGAGGGTGGTTGGAGGCAGCCGCGGGCGGAGGTGGTAGAGGGGGAGGAAGGAGTCCGCTGGCGGAGGTAGTAGAGGGGGAGGAGCCGCTGGAGGAGGTCGTAGAGGGGGAGGAAGGAGTCCGCTGGCGGAGGTAGTAGAGGGGGAGGAGCCGCTGGAGGAGGTCGTAGAGGGGGAGAAAGGAGTCCGCTGGCAGGAGGGTGGAGGAGGTAGAGGAAGCGCTGGAGGAGGTCGTAGAGGGGGAGGAAGGAGTCCGCTGGCGGGAGGGTGGAGGAGGTAGAGGCCGCGGGCGCTGTGGAGAAGGCTGAGGCCGCGGGCGCTGTGGAGAAGGCTGAGGCCACGGGCGCTGTGGAGAAGGAAGAGGCCGCGGGCGGAGACGGCGGACTGGGGGGAGGAGAAGGAGTGGGGGGAGCGCAGGGAGGAGGAGAAGGAGTGGGGGGAGGAGAAGGAGTGGGGAGGGCGCAAGGAGGAGGAGAAGGAGTGGGGGGAGGAGGAGGAACTCGGGGCGGGAGGCTCGAGGAGAAAGAAAGAGAGAGAGAAAGAAGGAAGAAAGAAAGAGAGAAAGAAAGAGAGAGAGAGAGTCTCACGGGCGGGTGGGGAAGGGGTGGCAGTTGGGGGGGAAAGGGTGGGGGGAAAGGGTGGTTGCCCATGGGGGGGCTATGGGATGGGGGCAAAGGCGCGTACCCCCGTCCCGGGCTCGTGCGCGGGGCGGGGTAAAAAAATTTGCCGTGACGGGATTGAAATGGCACGGGGAAGACGGTACGGGTTACGCGGACACGACCGAGGCGCGTGGAGACTCGTAAAATCGAAAAAGGGCGCGTTCACGCGTAAAACGGGCGTGCGAATACACATAAAAATAAAGAAAAATTAATAACTCCCAATCCGGACGTCAAAACGAAATAGCGTAAAAACAAAAAGTGGGCAGGACGACAGGGGAAAAACAAAGAAAATACGGGACGGGGGTTCCGGGAGGGGTAAAGGGCGGTCACGTGCAAAAAACACAAAAAACGAACCAAAAACGCAATTTAAAAATTAATATCGAAAGATCCGTGCATCGGAATGAGGTGTAGAAAAAAGGAAAACTGTGCAGAAAGATGTTCCCGACAATCCTATCATGTCAAAACATAATCTCGACTGAGAGAAGACGCGTTCACATGGGAAAAACCCAAAAAATAAACCCAAAAATGGGATCAGAAATTAATATCGAACAAACCATTCACCGGAATGACATGCAGTAAGAAGGAAAAATGTCCGCAAGGAGGAGTGGCACAGGGTAATCACGTTAAAACGCAGTTCCGGCAGAAATAGGAGGGGTTCACATGTGAAAAACTCCAAAAAATACGCCCGAAAACTCATTTAAAAATTAATAAGTAAAAATCCGGAAGTTGAAAAAGGGTGGAGGAAAAAGGAAAAAGGTGGGGGAAGGCACAGGGGACAGGGTTGTCAAATCAAATTGGAATTCCGATGCAAATAGGGCAGGTTCACATGGAAAAATGTCAAAAATACACACGAAAAAATCGTGAAAACCTGGAAAATTAATAACAGACAAACCATGTATCGAAATGACTTGGAGTAAAAAGGAAAAATGTCAGGGGAAAAGTGGTTGTCAAGGCTATGATGTCAGATCATGGTTCCGTAGCAAGAAAAGCACGTTCACATGGAAAACCGTCTAAATTGCGTAAAATGCTTCAAAAAGTAATAACTCAAAAACCGTGCACCGGAACAAAGGTAGGTAAAAAGGAAAAATGGTCAATTCAATGGAAGGAACAGGGCTATAAGGTTGGATGGGGACTTTGGTGAACGTAGGGTGCATTCTCATGAAAAAACCTCAAAATCAGGGAATGAAGAAAAACTGGAAGGGAACAGCCCCAAGGGTGGGTGGAACATAACCGGATGGGTGGGAAGGAATCCCATTAGGGTAAAAGCAAGGCAAGGCATTCATGGATGAACAGGTTAAGGCATATGCAGAGGGGTATGCAACATAGACGCGCAGGGACGCGTCCCCACACTTAAGACCTTAACGGATAGGGTTAACCAAGCAACAGGGACCTAGGACCACACCACAGACCATCCACTAACTTCCCCACACTTAAAACATGAACATCACTAAGAAACAGAAGTTTGTAGGGTTAGAAAAACTTGGCCCGTTTCGTCAAGAATCAAGGTTGAGTGTCGACGGCACGTCCAGTGTTGTTGTCGGCGCTGGAGGGACCAAGGCATCTTCTCGGCACACGTTCGTCATGGCAGGGACCACGCCGCAGCACCCAGGGAGGTAGCTGATGGAAGGAATCACAGGAAATTCGTCGATGATGAGGGATATTGCACTCAACTCACAGTCACTCAATTGGAATGAAAGATCAGTCACTCGCCCCATGACTAATATCTCTTGAAGAATAAGGATTAAGACCCATATCTCATACCCGGTTGAGGAATCATCAAGGGGGAATTGGTGCAAAAAGAGTATGCCAGGGTGCACGGTTGATGGTGCATTAGTGCGTCCAACCCGTCTGGCATAGGTGCAAGGAGGAAGGCAAGGGAGCCTTACAGTGCCGTGTACAGAACAGGGTGACGTGTCTTGTGTTGACAGTAAAGACCCATCCCGTGGGTGCATAGGGAAACGGGAACATACCTGACTCCAAGTGTCGTAACGTCCCTCAATCTCACCTCTCGGTATTTGATTGAAGAAACTCCAGTCACACTCAACCCACCCTCTGTCTCACGCTCTGTGGATAGATACAGGAGGGCAGCCTTTTCCTGAAACCCATTGATGTAATCCTCACAGTCACTTGTGCAAAGATTGTATGCCTTGTGTGCATTTGATGGTGCAACTGTGCATCCCGCCCTGTGCCGGCATACGGTGCGAGAAGGAAGGCCAGGGAGCCTTACAGTGCAGTGCACAGAAACAAATTGTGCTTTGTGCATTGAGAGGCCCATCCCGTGCGTGCAACACTTCATTCACACTTCTCACCTCTCATTTGATTTGAAGGGAAAAGACTGGTATCTCGACCCACCCTCTGTCTCACTCTCTGTTGATAGATACAGAGGGCAACCCATACGCACTTCCCCATCCGGTTAGGATGAAAGCTCACATCACTCAAGGGGTTGTCGATGAAGATCGCGTCATCAGTTGTTGAAGAGGCGTACCCAGGGAGGTAGCCATCAAATCGAACATTGTGTTGGATAGGAACATGTTGTCTGCTAGAGGACAGGTAGTCACTTTACAGAGAGATCCAGGACACAGCGTACCAAGGGAGGCAGCTTCGGAATTGGATCCTAGGAATATCAATTAATGAATCCACTTTCTGGACTGCTGGGTGTTACCACCTTTTCCACAGCCAGCTTCTCGCCCAAGGGTGTTTATCACCTTTTCTTGGAACGAGGCCTGCTATGACAGGGAATTGCTTCCTTTTCTCTCATAACAGATTTGTTTGTTTGTTTTTTTTTTCTTTTTCTTCCTTGGTTTTTTTTTGTTCTTTTTCTTATTTTCCCCTATTCCCGAGGGTGTTTCCACCTTTTCTCGAAGAATAGGTCGGCATGACAGGGACCTTAGTCCTTTTCTCCCATGACCGATAGGTTTTTTTTTTCTTTTTCAATATTGAGCAAGGGAATGGTAGAAAAACCATGTGTCAAGACCAACCTCTGTACTGTCGCTGGTGAAAAATAGAGGATAAGAGATCAAGGCTGAAAGGGGGTTTTGAGGGGACAGAGGGTTGCGTCCACTTCATCAGGACTGACTGAAGAACGGCTATCAGAAGTAGCATCATAAGAAGTACAGTGCCGCGCCAACGAGGGAAAGGATCAAGTGTCCGTAATTGTCAAGATCCCCAAGGAGGAAAGTACTTCTTCAAGCGATATCCATTGATCAGAAAGGGATCATCAGAGGCATCAACGGTCTGCACTTGAACAGAACCATTAGGGTTGACTGCAAGTACCTTATAGGGGCCCATCCACCGCTGTTGGAGCTTGCCAGGAAACTTGCCAAAGCGTGAATCATAGGCTAAGACCAAATCACCTTCTTTGAACTCCTTGTGCTTGATGAAACTGTCATGGTAAGCCTTGCGTCGAGCTTGCGTGGCTTCCATGCACTGTAGAGCCATCCGACGAATTTCGTCCAAACATTCCAAGTGCAGGAGACGGCGTTGTAGTGAATCATCATCCCCCAAACACTCTTTGATAGCTACTCTCAAAGAGGGTAGTTCCAGTTCAACAGGAAAAACAGCTTCTGTACCATACACCAGCTGGAATGGTGTCTGTCCTGTTGCTGCTTTATGGGAGGTTCTGTATGCCCAGAGGGCCTCTGTAAGTCGATCGTCCCAATCACGACGATGTGCGGCAATTGTTCTTGTCAGAATCGAGCAGAGGATGCGATTGGTGACTTCGACTTGGCCGTTGGCTCTGGGGTAATAAGGAGTGGACTTGCGATGGTGGATCTTATACAACTCTGTCAACTCTTCCATGACTTTGTTAAGGAAATGAGTGCCTCTGTCACTTACCAGCTCTAAGGGACTGCCAAAACGGGTGATGATATTCTCGTACATGAACAGGGCCACGATGTTACCATCGTCCCGCTTTAGGGCTTTAGCTTCACACCACTTTGTAACATAATCCGTACATACGAGGATGTATCGGTTCTGTTTCCTTCTGGTAGGAGGATCGATTGGACCTACGAAGTCAATACCCCACTTCTCAAACGGCTTCAACGGAAGGATAGGTTGCAGTGGCATGGCACTTGTCTTCGTGGGTTTCCCCATTCTTTGACAAGCATCACATCTTTTACAGTAATCATAGGAATCTTTGTGGATGGTAGGCCACCAATATCCCGCTAGCAGAGCCTTCCTGGCTGTAGCTTCTCCTGCAAAGTGACCTCCACATGGCTCGTCGTGGCAAGCCTTCAGAACAATCCCAATCTCTTCTCCTGCAACACATCTTCTGAGCACTTCATCTTTGCCTTTCTTGTACAGTGCACCGCCTAGCAGGGTGTATGGGGATGATTCTAGCATGAGCTTCTTCCTTTCCCGACTAGAAATACCAGGAGGGTACTGTTGGGTTGCCAACAGATTGGCAATGTCTGCATACCAGGGAGTTACAGTTTCTACCAAGAATAGGGAAGCATTAGGGAGGTCTGGATCATCTTGCTCCTCGTCTGCAGTTTGTGGGATACGCGATAGATGATCAGCTAGAACACGGGAACGACCAGGCTTAGTAATCACCTCAAAGTCGAACTCCTGGAATAAAAGGAGCCATCTCATCAATCGTTCCTTCACATCTGCTTTGTTCATCAAGAAGGACAGGGCCTCATGATCCACATAAATTTTAAAGTGGGTAGATAGGAGGTAATGGCGAAACTTCTCTAGGGCAAACACCATTGCCAAGCACTCCAGCTCGGTCACTGTATAGTTCCGTTCCCTATCAGTGACTTTTCGGCTTGCATAATAGATCGGTTGATCCAACTTTGAGGAGCCCTTTTGGCAGAGGACAGCACCTAAGCCTTCAATTGATGCATCAGTGTGTACATGGAACTCTTTCGTCCAATCAGGAGGTTGCAGAATGGGTGCCTCTATCAGACACTGCTTCAGAGTGTGGAAGGCTTTGTCACATTCTTCCGTCCAAGTAAACTCTGCATCTTTCCTCAGAAGCTTGTGCAAGGAAGTTGCCTTTGTTGCAAAATGGGCTATAAACCTTCTGTAGTAACCCACATGGCCTAAGAATCCCCTCAACTGTTTGAGGTTTATGGGTGCTGTCAGAGCTGCAATCTTTTCGATCTTTGCAGGGTCTGTTGATATCCCTTGTGCTGAGACAATGTGGCCCAACAGAACTCCAGAAGAAACCCCAAAGATGCATTTGTCGGGGTTGAGGGAAATCCCATACTCCCGGCATCGGTCAAAGCATTGTTCCAGGTGTTCCCAATGTTCACGAATCAAACTATAGACACAGAAGTCATCCAAATATACCTCAATAAAGTCGTGCAGATGATTTTGAAATGCAGCCATCATGACTCGTTGGAAAGTAGCAGGGGCATTGCAGAGCCCAAATGGCATCACTCGGTAAGCGTAGGTCCCCCATTCTGTGGTGAAGGTTGTTTTGGATTGGTCTTCTTCTGCGATTTGGACTTGGTTGTATCCGCTGAATCCATCCAAAAGAGAATAAAGTTCATGTCCTGCCACTGTGTCCAATAGTTGGTCTGTGAAAGGGATAGGAAAGTGATCCTTCTTTGTCTTGGAATTAAGCTTTCGAAAATCCACACATATTCGCAATTTGCCATTCTTCTTGGGTACAACCACGATGGGTGAAACCCATTCACTATTTGCCACTGGATAAATGAACTCGGCTTCTAGAAGCTTCAGCAGCTCCGCTTTCACCAATGTGGAATAATTCGGGTTCATTCGCCTCTGTCGTTGCCGTACTGGCTTGGCATCAGGCTCCAAGTCAATATGATGTCGACATATTGTGGGATCAATCCCCTTTAGGTCTTTGTAAGACCATGCAAACACGTCCAAATTTTCTTTCAACAAGTTGTACAAGGTTGACAACTCCTCTTCTGGGAGACTGCTACCCACCTTCAAGTGGCGTTCAATGCCATCTGAATCCTCAAAGGTTAACTGCCTTTCACCTTCTACTTCACGAATGAAGGTCCCGCGGACTGCTTCTAGGTACAGATCCGACTCCTTCAAGGGAGTGGTGTCCTCTTCTGATGTCCCACTAGAACCAACTTCTTCTTTTGGTGGAGACTTAGGTTGATCCTTAAGACGTTGGAATGGGATAAGAGCCATTTCGGGTTTGGTTTCAAAAGTAATTACCTCTTGGCTTGAGAACTCATCTTCTGAAGACACATCCAGGAACGTCACATAACAGGGACCCTCTGATGCCTGTTGGGTTGGTGGGACTGGTGCTTGTTGGCACGGTGCATCATCATCATCTTTCTTTGGCAAGGATGGGTTAGGACGGCAGGAGCCATACGTAAAAGACAGCTTGTTCTTCTTAATCCATTTCTTATAAAGGTTTTGCATATGAGAAGATCCATTTACCAGACCAAATGGTACCATCGCCATTCTGTCCCATAGCATGAGCTCATTGGCTTCTGATACTTCTGGAACTTCTTCTTCAAATGTATCCTCTTCAGGTAGGATAGATTCTTCTGGCTCACTTTCATAATCTTCTTCGTCCATATCATATCCATCCTCATCTGTCTCTGTCTCTGCTTCTGCTTCTGCTTCTGTCTCTGTAGGAGCTCTGTAACAGAAGAACAGATTCTCTGGTTCCTCTCCTGCCTCTGTCTCTGCTTCTGCTTCTGGTCCTGCTGTGACCATGTAACAGGGAGAGCAGTACATCCATGCTTCTATCTCACTGTCAGAAGTGATTTCAGAAGTCATTCCTGGTTCAGGCAGGAAGTATTCACCCATTGATAATGGCTTTGCCTCTTTTGGAAGTCGGCTTACAGTATCCACTGTTAAGGAATGTGCCATTATTTTCTTGGGAAGGATCTGTTTGACAGCATCTTCATCTGCTGATGTTCCATCTATAGCCTCATTAGGGGAATCAGAAGATAATTCCAAGGAGGTGGATCCATGTCCTTTTTGAGAACCATACAGTTTCAGCACCACTTTATTGGGTCCTCTACCCAAGGTCAAAGTTCCTTTGAACCAATCCGTCCTTGCTCGGGCTTCAAAAAGCCATGGTCTGCCCAGTAACAGAGGATAGGATGTACCATAAGAGTTTGGCTTCACCACCAAATAGGTCAGCCAATAATCTTTTCCAGCCACAGTAGTCTTCACATATGGAAGAATGCCCAAAGGCTTGATTCTACTCTGATCTGCCAGTCTGATGAGCCATTGGGTTGGTTGCACACCTTGTAGGCCTAGATCCTTCATCGTCACATCCGTCATAATATTCACTGACGAACCACCATCAATCAGTGCGTTTGAAATGAAACAACCTTCTATCCACACGCCAGTCTCTGGAGTACCCGGATCTAGAAAAGCATTAGCCACATCCACTTCTTTTACAGGCTCTGGAGCCTTGTTGGACTTTGTCACTATTGAGGGAGCAATCCTTAAACCACGTCTTTTTGTCAGTATACTTTTGAATCTTTTCCGGCAACTGGGAGACAACATCAATAATTGTCGGAATGTGAGGTTTGGTTTAAAGGTATCTAGATCTCTGACCAGATCGTATTCCTTAATAGGATCCACTGGCTTCTCTAATCGGTTAGGGAATGGGGCAACACCCATTTTCATTTTCCCTCTTTCTTCCATCAGAGGAATTACAGGAACTTCTTCTGCCACTTGTGGCACTTCCTCCTCTTCTGTCTCCTGGACCTCTGGTCCTGTCTCTGTAACTGTCTCTGTAACTCTCTGTGGCACTGTAGGGCTCTGTACGGCACTGTTAGGCCCTGTTCTGTTCTGTTCTTCTGGTGGAAGATTGAACTTCACTGTTCTGGCAGGAGGGTTATTCTCTTTCTGGACAGGTGGTTCCTTCTGCTTTGCACGCGTGATGGCAGCAACTTCCAATTCTACCAAATTGGAGGTAGGCTATTGGGCCTTAGACGGACTATCAGTAGCACTATTTTTCACTGGGGCTGGGCTTGGACAGTCTTTTGCAGTGTGGCCTTCTCCTTTGCAACGACTGCATAAGGGCTTGTAATCCACTGACCTTCGAGGATTTGGACAATTTGGTGAGATGTGTCCCTTTTCTCCACATCTGTAACACTCCACTTCTGATCTCTGACCACCGCCAGACTGTCTTCCTCTGTAACTTTGAGAGGGAAATCTTCTGGGTCCGAAATTAGGACCAAACTCTCTAGGCTTGGGTCCAATATCTTGTGTTGTCATTTTGGATTCCAGCAAGTTAAATCTTGCGTCTTCTTCCTTTCTTCTCCTATCATGCATCTCCTTCAGAGAGCAAATGTCCTCTGTATGATTCTTCCGCAAACAGTAGGAACAGAAGGCTCCAGGGATGGTTGGTTTCCGTGTACATTCAGTGGCTAAATGGCCTGCTTGATGACACTTACCACACCAAGTATTTGACCGCATCACATCTCTTCCTGCTCCTGCAACGTTGGATATGCTAGCGGTATTCACTTTCAGCGTCTGTAGTTGTTCTGTAATCACATCCATCAACTCCTTTTTGATGTTTGTAACTGAGTTGGATAAATAATCCTTCAAGCTTTCTCCTCCGGACGTACTGGCAGGAGGGTTTTGAGGAGTCTCTGTAATTACTGCATAAACGGGTTGGGCTGGTACAGAGGGGTCTCTGTTCTGGTTCTGATTCAGAGCTCCTGTTTGAACTGTTGGCTGTTGACTCCAGTTGGTAGGGTTCCACTGTTGCTGCTGATTTGGCATTGAGGAAATTGGTTGGGACCACTGTTGTTGTGGTTGAGCCATCATTTGAGGCATGGATTGTGGCCACTGTGGATTTGGTGCACTGTACTGTGATACCGGGGGCATCTGTTGGTAGGGATAGGGAACAGTCCCTGGAACTGCATTTGGTGGGTACATCATTCCTGGCATCAGAGGAGGTAAGACTCCTCTTCCTGTATTCATCGCCAATCTAGCTTCCACTTCATCGTACAGTCTTGCACCTTCTGTTGCAGCTTGCAGTGTGGCTGGTCTTTGCAGCTCCACAAACTTACGGACTTCTAGTTGTAATCCTTTGAGAAACACTCCCTTCTGAATGCCATCATCTAGATTATGGTTAGTCCATCTCTTCAGGATGGATTCCATTCGTGAGACATAGGCTTCCACTCTTTCTCCAGAGGACTGACTTAGGTTCATAAATTCCTCTCTCATCCGCTCTTCAAAACCTTCACGCCTGAATTTAGTGAGGAATGCCAACTTCAGGTCGTCCCATGTGCCAAAAGTTCCTGCTGCTTGTCTCTCATACCACTGAAACGCCGCGCCCTTGAAAGTGGCAGGGAATATTGCTAACCAATGCTCAGGGGTTCTAGCATTGTTAGCCACACATGCTACCATAAACTCTGCTACATGAAGATCGGGGTCTTCATTGTACTCTCCCTTAAAAACTGGCAATGGGACTACATTTGCTGGTCTGTCATCAATATTTCCAGGACGGATCTGGCTTGGAAGTGGACCTCCAGCAGGAGGAGGAAGGGCTTGATGTGCCATTGGGACTTCTGTAAAGAGTTCCGCAAGGGCGTCAAAGGCGGCTTCTGCTGCGAGCTCGCTCTCGGCTCTGATTCTTGCTTTCTCTCTTCTCACGTACCTCTGGACTCGTTCTAACGCTTGCCTTTTTATTGCGTCATTCATCAGGGGGTTGGCTCCACTATGTTGTTAGTGCTCCACAGAGGGTTAACAGAAGGCTTCAGTCTCTGGAGGACTCTCTTGCCAACATTTCTTCTACTTCTTTCCTCTCAACGTCCCTAAATTCCACTTTCATGCCACTGCACAGAGGAAGGTATTCGGTTCTGAAGGTGTCAAAATGCATACGTCTGAGCATTGTGGTGGTGCCATCATTATAGTAATGCCAGCTTCTGATGGTTTCAATAGTGTATGTTGTGAAAAACACTCTGTCTACCAACTTCCAGTGAGTTGCTAATTGAACAAACAGAAGATTATCAGTACACCAAGCATCCCATGTATCTTGCTGTTGAGCATCCACGAACAAATTCCAACTCTTTTCCTTCTTGTCCCTGTGAACCTCTACAGACCAAGACTCCTGAAGCTTCTTCACAATCTCCCACTTGATGTTGTCTGGAAACTTCTCAATGAATGCCAAATCTTCCATGGATGTTCATTCTCTCTGTTTCTGCTCTTCAGTTTGTTCCCAAACAGTTTGCCACCAAGATGCAAGTTTCTGCTGCTTCAATAGGAAGAGGAAACTGTCCACCACATAGAGCATGCATCATGATGGTGATGTGTTTCCACCATTGTGGGATGAACTTCTTGTGGAAAGTGGCTTTGATTATGAGAAATTCCAACTCTTCAGTGGAAGAAGGAACTTTACAAACATCCATTGAATTCTTCTCTTTTTGGCAATGCCATTTCCTTCATTTTCAGCCTCTTTTGGTGCTTGTTGATGGCAAGTTTCCCCGGCTGCGCACCAAAAACATGGAGCCCCGAGAAGAACACCAAGGAAAAGGGAATTCTCTTGCAAGAAAATCTATCTTGTAACATCAACAAGCTTGTTTTTCATATTTCATATTGTCACAATGAAGAAAAGAACACCAGGCACAACAAATCTTCATGCAGCATCATGTAAATCTCCCACGGTTTTTAATAGAATCAACCATATTCTTCAACATCTTCACAAAATCCATCAATAGAACAAAGAAATCAAAGAAATACACCATCTTTGAATGGAAATACATCACATAGTATTCATCTTCAATATCTTCATAGTCTTCTCTCTCAATCTCTCATATACAATCACTCTGTTTGAGTAGAATTGGCTATCTCTGACTCTCTCTATCTTACTCCATCAATAATACATCATATCCTCACTACAATCTCTCAAAATTCACTCTCAATAATCACTCTTAGGTCGTGGATACCCCTCCCAAGAGGTATGTCTGATATGAAGAGTCACCAGAGCCAGTACAGTGTCTCTTCACAGCTCACTACTGTCACTTCACTCTAGTCTTCACTTGAGTCTTCAGCAGCTACTTCTTCCACTTCTTTCAGCTCTTTTGCACTTGTATTCACCTCTTTCCAAGGCTAGAAAACGTTCCCCAAAGTCACACATACATTCCACAGAACACTTACAGAAGCATACAGAACAGTCTACAGAACAGTACCAGAACAGAAACAGTACAGAACAGAACAGAAACAGAACAGAAGCAGAAGCCCTACAGAAGACCTACAGAAGGTTACAGAAGGTCATCAAAACTACATAACTCATTCTCAACCCATTCCAAACTCTCACAAAACATTCACTAAGCTTTCACAATATCTCATTCTTCATCAATCAATACTCCATCCCTCCTTACAGAAGACAATCAGAACAAAACAGACCAAAACAGAGCAAAACAGAAGGTATACAGAACCTATCAGAACATCACAGAACATCACAGAACCATCAACAAACATCATGATCTTCCAAAACACAATCAATATCATCCAAAACACTCTCAAACCACTTCCTAATCAACCAATCATCCCATAAAATCAACCATTCAGCTCTCAAAAACAACAAAAATCAGCCAAAAAACAAGTCATGTCAACACTCAACAGTCTTTGTCTACCAATTAAGGCTTTTGTGATTTCTCTTGCGGTTATGAAATCAATGCGATCTTTGACACATTAAATTGAATCAAAAATTCTAAATCAAATATAATGTGGAAAATTTTATGATCGAGTCGTGGTAATATTATTTATGATGCATCTTTACTTTTTGTTGGCTGGGAACATTGAGGTGTTTTCTCATGTCGGATTGCGGAATTGATTTAATGAGAGACTTAATATTAAGAAAATTATGTGTGGTCACTTATGTGATAGCTCGATGAGTAAATTTTAAAATAGCTCAATCCTGAATTCATTTATTGATATGAAGTATTGTGGTAGGAATATTACAATGATGTATAGTTTCCTTGTTATAATTTACCACTATAGATATCATCCTTCTTAGCATAGCAATGGGCTACAATATGATTAAGTTTTCTATAATAATGAAAATAATACCAAAATTTCTAGAACCTTTGTTCTGCCATCCACCTCTTCCTTTATAGCCTCCCTTGCCTCTAAAGTTTCCATGGCCTCTTGAAACCTACATTTCATCGAATTGCTGATTTAACCCATTTTGTTGGTTATCACCAACATGTCCCATACTACAGCCTCTTGAATTTCCACATCCCCTTCTTGAACTCGAGTAAAAGGCTTGGACATGTTCACCATTTCTTTCAGATGAGTCACCCTGCATATTGATGTCTTTGGTTAATCATGAGAGAGACCAACTCATCAAAATCTAGAAATGGCTTACATACATATACAGAAGTGACAAATGATTTTCATGCCTTCTCATTATTAAGGCCACCCAAAGTAAATGAAATCAAATCATCATCATCAAGCATTGCATCAATCACTGCCAAAGCATCTGCAATGCTCCTCACCTTCAAAACATACTCATTGACAATCATTTTTTGTTTCTTCAAAGTATTCAATTATTGCTTGAGTTGAATCTTTTGTGCCTTTGTATTTACTAAAAACATGTTCTCAATAATTGTCCAAGTTGCATGTGAAGTTTCTGTGTTCCCTGTTGAGATATGGAGCTCCACTCGTGATATGCCAGGGTGACCGTTGTGCATTTATGTCACCGACTTGTTAGTTGCAGATGCGGTTGGTACACCGCCCATGAATAATAGTTAGATGACAGCTATTCTTATCTGCTCTAGTTCATGGTTCAGTTAGTATGCTACCTTAGTTAGTTGAGTTTGGTTTGAGACCCATATATAGGGTTCTTCTATTTCTATGTACTAGAGTTCTTTTTGGCTTACACAACTAAGAAGAGAAAAACTATTTTCAGCCTCCACCTGTGTGTGTATTCCCCCATTGTGCAAGCAAGAAAGCTACAAGTGAGACTCCTTCCTTCTCTCCCACAATCTTGACATGGTATCAGAGCCTTGTTCATGGTAAGGAGCTCAAGAAAGCAAGCCAAGTTCGCGATGTTCTGGTAAGAGGACCAGTGTTGCTTTCATTCTTCTGTTTTGGGAGCAAGTCTCTGCAGGTAGCACAGCCGGAAAGTGCAAGAGTGCATTGTCTCAGATTGAGATGCCCTTCACAGTGTAGCAAGAGGACAATATATGCTGCGGACTAGGCTTTAGGCCTTGGTTGCTCTGTTTTTTTTATTTGAGGCCATTTTGGGGCCTGTTTTGGAGGCGGAAGTTTTCTGCACGCACTCAGGAAAAGGCCCTGTTTTTTGCTGTGCGACCACTGTTCTACAAGTCGGTGAAAAGTTACTGTAGAAATTGCATCGTATGCCTGTGCGCAGAGACATTGGGAGTTATAGAATCATCCTTGTTGCCTGTTGATGCAAAATCGTCACTAGGAAGTGACTGTGTGGTCAAATACCACTTTCGTCAGTTTTGTAGATTTGCCCTTGTGAGGCTGAAGCTGTGTTTTTACAATGACAGGATTTTTTGTAGTGTTCTGTAATGGCGTCTGATTCTCTTTCACAGATTGTCACTGAAAAGCTTGACAAGAACAACTTCCAAGCATGGAAGTTTAGAATGACGAATTTCCTTATGGGAAAAGGATATTGTGAATTTATTGCAGGAAATGAAGAAGAACCAGTTCTTCCTTATGTTCCCAATCAACAACAAATGCAGGCATTTAAAGGATGGCATGAGAGAGCCAGAAAAGTTATGTACTCGCTGTATATCATTATTTCAGACTCTATGATTGTGTATATTCAGGATGCAAGTACGCCAAAGGAGGCATGGGATACTTTGTCAAAAATGTATAGCACAAATATGCAAGCTAGGAAAATGCAGCTCAAGTAAGAGTTGCACAATGTGCAAAGAGAAAGTATGAGCATCAATGACTGCCACATGAAGGTGAAGAAGATTGCAGATGCACTTGCTTCCATTGGGTCGCCAGTGGAAGATGATGATTTAGTTTCTGTGACCTTGAATGGTCTAGGAAAGGATTATGCACAGTTTCGAACATCCATTTCCGTCCGTGAAAGATTTCCTGATTTTGAGGAGTTGATTGCTCTTCTAATTTCTGAGGAGCAGAGAAATGGTGGTGCATCTTCTTCAGGAGGAACTTCAAAAGAAACCGTCTTCTACTCAAATGCTGGAAGAGGTAGAGGCAGAGGTAGAGGAGGCCGATCTGGAGGCCGTGGTAGAAATCAGAATATGTAGCAAACTCAAGAAAACCAATCCTATGGAGGAGGACATGGTAACTCTAGAGGCAGGGGGAGCCAAAGAGGTCGTAGTGGATGGCAAAGAGGCCAAAATGCAAACAGCAATGTTGAATGCTACTACTGTGGTAAAATGGGTCATATGGCTAAAGACTGCTATAAAAAGCAGAATGATATCATGAATGGAAAATTGTAACAAGGGAATTATGCATCTTCTAGTAGACAAGGTGATGACAGAAATGAGCATTTGTTTATGGTGCGGCACATGAACAATTTTGTGACAAGTGTAGAAGAAAGCAACGAAGTGTGGTATGTTGACTCACGTACGTCAAACCACATGACAGGTCATGTAGAATGGATGCAGGATACAAGGAAAATGGAAAAACCAAGATTTGTGGAGACTGGTGATGATATTGCACATCCTATTATGCAGATTGGAAAATTTCCTTTGTCTATGTGCAGGATGGGAAAAAGAAATACCTATCGGATGTATTTCATGTCCCGAATATCACCAAGAACTTGGTTTCTGTTGGTCAAATGGTTGAGCAAGGCTTGCAGGTCAGATTTAATCCTCATGGATGCTTTGTTGAGGATATGAAAAATAAAGTTCACTTGATAGCAAAAGGAAAGAAGAAGGGCAGAATGTTTATGTTGGATGCAGACATGGCTGAATTGAGTGCAGCAATGTTTGCTCATGGGACCGGTGTAGTTGCAGATATTGATATTTGGCATAAATGCATTGGTCATGTTAATGTACAACAACTTAAATCAATGCAAGCCCAAAATATTATTGTAGGGTTGCCTAAATTCAAGGTTGCAGAAATGCATAAGGTATGTGAAGCCTATCAGTTTGGAAAACAGGCAAGGAAACCATTTCCTAGACATGTTCAAGAGAGTAAGAAGCCATTGTAATTAATCCACTCTGATGTGTGGACTACTAAAGCTGCATCTCTTGGAGGCTGTCATTATTTTGTAACTTTTATTGATGACTATAGTAGAAAAATTTGGGTGTATTTTATGAAAAAGAAAAGTGAAGTTTTTGGGCATTTCAAAACTCTTAAAGCTATGGTTGAAAAAGAAACAGGCCTACAAATAAAATGCCTAAGGTCAGATGGAGGGGGAGAGTACCTCTCAAATGAGTTTGCAAGGTTCTTGCAGGAGCATGGCATAAATCAGATATATTCATATAGTCAGACCCCACAGCAAAATAGAATTGCAGAAAGAAAAAACAGGCATATTGGAGAGGTATCTCGTGCCATGCTCAACGAAAAAGACTTGCCAGATTTTTATTGGGCTGAAACAGTTGCTACAGCAGTCTATATAATGAACATGACTTCCACTGCAACAATACATGGGATGACTCCAGAGGAAAGGCATACTGGTAGGAAACCAGATATTTCTCATTTAAAATTTTTTGGTTGCATTGCTTATGTTCATGTGCCAGATGAGTTGAGATCCAAGTTGGATCCAAAAGCTGAGAAGTGCATCTTTATTGGTTACTCTTTGCGAGAAAGGGTATAGATGCTATAACCCTTCTACTCGTAAGTTTACAGTGAGCAAAGATGTTTTTTTTAATGAGATGAGTAGCTGGTATAAACCAGTAAATGTGATTGATAATGTAGATGCACAAAATGGTAATGCTGCACAGAATTCACAGCAGCAGTCACAAGATATTAGTGGACCTGGAGTGTCCTCTAGCAGTGGTTCACATTCTTCGCCATGGACAGGCAGATTGAGATCAGGAGAATCTTCTCAAAGCAATGCAGATAGTGGTATGTAGGTATCACGAAAAGAAAAAGAGAAGGTAGATCAGCCCATGTTTGATGTGAATGCAGGTCACTCTTATGTGGATGGTGAATCTAGTGGCTATGAACAGACCATTGATGATGAGTTGGGTATTCCTTCTGTTGTTACACCTAGAGTAAGGAAGACCAGGGATGTTTTGAGAGCATCTGGAAGTGAGCCTACTTTGCGCAGGTCTACCAGAGCTAGGTATCCTATGGATAGGCTGAAATACGATGGATTTACAGCCATTCACTTTGCCTATATAGTCAAAGTGATACAGGAACCAAAACCCATTTCTTTTGAGAAAGCCATGGGAAAAGAAAAATGGGAGAAAGCTATGGATGAAGAAATGGATGCTTTGGAAGCAAATGCTACATGGGAATTGGTACCTTTGCCTAAAGATAAGAATGCAATTGGTTGTAAGTGGGTTTATAAGGTGAAGCACAATGTAGATGGTTCTGTGAACAGATACAAGGCAAGATTAGTAGTCAAGGGGTATGCACAAACATATGGCATTGATTATGAAGAAACATTTAGTCCGGTTGCAAGGATGGCAATCGTAAGAGCAGTCATTGCTATGGCTGCATCAAAGGGATGGTCTTTACATCAGATGGATGTAAAGAATGCCTTCTTGCATGGTGATTTGCAAGAAGAGGTCTATATGGAGCAGCCACCAGGTTATGTGCATGCTGTTCATCCTGAGTTTGTTTGCAGGTTGAAGAAAGCCTTGTATGGCTTGAAGCAAGCACCTAGAGCATGGTCTGACAAGATAGGACAGTATCTTGTCACTATTAGCTTTCAGATTTCCAAGGCAGATTTCTCACTTTATGTGAGAAAAACAGAGAAAGATATTATGCTGCTTGTCATTTATGTTGATGATTTAATTATCACAGATGATAGTGATGAAGATATCCTTCATGTGAAAATGCTATTGAAGCAGAAGTTTGAGATGAAGGATTTGGGAGAGCTGTGTTATTTCTTGGGCATTGAGGTGATTAGATCACCAAGTGGGATATGGCTCTTGCAGAGGCAGTATGAATTGGACATGCTGTCCAAATATGGGATGACAGGCTGTAAGCTTATTTCAGTTCCTTTGGAGCAGAATGTGAAGCTGAGCGCAGATGCAAGTGAGCTTCTGGAAGACCCTACTATGTACAGGCGCATAGTAGGAAGTTTGATCTATATGACTATTACCAGGCCAGATTTGAGCTATGCTATTGGATTGGTAAGTCAGTTTATGTAGGCTCCAAGGAAACCACATTTGGATGCGGCTAGATGCATACTCAGGTATGTGAAGTCCACATTGCAGTATAGACTATTTTATGAGACTGGGGTTCAGATACAGTTGCATGGATATACTGATGCTGATTGGGCTGGTAGTATTTCTGATAGACGATCTACCAGTGGATATGCGTTCTCTTTTGGGAGTGCTGCAGTCACTTGGAGTAGTAAGAAACAACCTACAGTTGCCTTGTCCAGCACAGAGGCTGAGTACAGGGGTGTAGTAATGGCTGCATGTGAGGTAGCTTGGTTGCATAAGCTACTTTATGATATGCATCAGCCTACAGATGGGCCAATTGTCATTTGTTGTGACAACATGAGTAGTATACACTTGGCAAACAACCCAGTATATCATGCTAGAACAAAGCACATTGAGGTGCATTATCACTATGTGCAAGAGAGAGTTTTACTAGGTCTTATTGATCTAGTTTATGTCAGCACAGAGGATCAGGTAGCTGACATATTTACGAAGGCATTGGATGCAGAGAAGCTGCGCAAGTTCAGAGACCTGCTTGGTGTGCAAGAATTGGGATTGAGCTCGAAGGGGAGTGTTGAGATATCAAGCTCCACTTGTGATATGCCAGGGTGACCGTTGTGCATTTATGTCACCGACTTGTTAGTTGCAGATGCGGTTGGTACACCGCCCATGAATAATAGCTAGATGACAACTATCCTTATCTACTCTAGTTCGTGGTTCAGTTAGTATGCAACCTTAGTTAGTTGAGTTTGGTTTGAGACCCATATATAGGGTTCTTCTATTTCTATGTACTAGATTTCTTTTTGGCTTACACAACTAAGAAGAGGAAAACTGTTTTCAGCCTCCACCTGTGTGTGTATTCCCCCATTGTGCAAGCAAGAAAGCTACAAGTGAGACTCCTTCCTTCTCTCCCACAATCTTGACATTCCCGATATACGACCCCAGCATAATATTATTTGTAGATAGCCAATACATCACTTTTTTATCATTTTCATTCAATTCTTTCCTTGCCTTTAATTCATCTGTAGTCACATGGTTACTTGGCTCTAGCTTCCTTTTCCTAAGATGAAATGAACTCATAAAGTCATTTTCCAATAAGAAAGTTCGTGGCATGGAACTTCCATGATGGATAGTTGTCCTTGTCTAGCTTCTCAATGATAGGGTTTTTGTTGTTCTCTACCAGTATCACAAAAATTATACAAAATAGCAAGCAAGTCTTCTACAACCTTTCACAACCAGTACACAGTAATACACCAAGCAGCCTTTTTCACTAACTACTTAATAGTACATGTAATCTGCAATTGTTTGTAGATTAAACTTATGTTTGCTTCTTAGCAAACACCACAAAAATTACAGATTTGAATCTACAACCTATGCACCCACTTTTACATAATTGAAATTGCAATATTCCATGAAACTACTATCCGCAACCTTGTGTGTTTAAAATGGGGTCTAGAATAGCCTCATATGAACAAAAACCCTATGCGATAATAAAGAGTCAATTTTCATCATATACAGTGATGTGCTCACACACCAAATCTCATAGAAATCTAAGATTTTCACTCTCCCTTGCTTTCGATTCCTCCACGAGCACTATCCACCAAGAGAAAGAGTGGAAGAATGGGAGAGCTTCTTATCACTTGCTTGCTTGCTTGAATTCTTGCTTCTTCTCTTCACTTTAGCCTTCAAAACCAACCTCTCTCACTGGCACTGCTTTGATACCATGTCAACAATCATATCGTGAGGGGACTTACTTGAGTTGCTACACTAAACACACTATACACACAAGATAAAGCTCACTCAAGAACATAAGAAGAGAGATAGAGGACAAAATATTTTCTTACACTACAAGGATATAGGAGAATAGCGATGGCCATTTTCGATGCATATTAGTGGCGTCGCTATTTGCGATGCAAATAGTGACGGTACTTAGACGAAAAAAAGTGGGTCAAAACCAAAGCGTGGCATTTTGCGCGTAAGAGCGAAAGAGGGAGTGAACTGTATCGTGTGTTTGAGAGGGAGAAGGAGAGCTTCTCACCGCCACCATCTCCGTTTGCGAAGAAGAGAAGGAAGTGTATGAAGGGCAAAGAGGAGCCACCATTGCGAAGAGGAGCCACCGAATCCATCCGCAGACCTTTGGGGTGAGTGCGTTGCTCCCTCTTGGTTTGTTTTTATTTTTTATGCTTTTATTTTGCTTGTTTTTGTTAAAAATGATTTGTATTGAGAGAGAAAAAGAGGAAACGAGAGAGGGAAAGGAAGAGAGAAAAAGAAAGAAGGAACAAGAGAGAGAGTGAATAAACATGAAACA
The DNA here is from genome assembly GCF_053477565.2 of Lygodium microphyllum. Taxonomy (NCBI): domain Eukaryota; kingdom Viridiplantae; phylum Streptophyta; class Polypodiopsida; order Schizaeales; family Lygodiaceae; genus Lygodium; species Lygodium microphyllum. The sequence goes on from NC_141143.1 coordinate 97,609,907, forward strand.
TAATAAAGAAAGAGAGAAAGAGAGAAAGAGAGAGAGAGGGAGGGAGAGAGGAGAATGAATGGATAAAAAACAAAGAGAGGGTAAGATCTTATTCTTTAATTTCTTCTTTTCTTGTTTGTAGTAGTAGTAGTAGTAGTTATTTAATTTCTTCTTTTCTTGTTTGTAGTGGTAGTAGTAGTGGTGGTAGTAGTAGCAGTTATTTAATTTCTTATTTTCTTGTTTGTAGTGGTAGTGGTTCTTTAATTTCTTTTTTTCTTGTTTTTTAAGACTATTCCAAATCACATGGCACCACAAATTCTATCCAGTATCTAGAATAGGATCTCCCAACATAGCCAAACGTTGGGGGCCATGGAGGTCTTCAACTCCATTCTAGACCTAGCAGGGGGTGTCGAGAGCTCCACTTGACCCACAAGCTATCTAGGAGCGAAACATCATTCCCATGGTTTGGCCTTTTCACCACTCGACCTTCGGCCCATGAATTGACCAGTGCCATCATCGGGTTAATCCGTGGTGCGATCATGGAGGTGATCCACTCATGCAATATATCCTTCCTTAATTAAATCCTTTAAGAATCAAGCACAACAAGGAATTCAGCCCTAATATCATCTTCCAGGAAAATATTCATTTATCCCCATGGCAACTTGTCATCACAAACCCTTGTCATACATTCACCATAAATCACAAGCACTTGGAATAATCATCCAAACAACAAATCAACAACCAGTTGAATGTAAAAGCATTTAGGATCTTGTTCGATCAACCAACAAAAAACCAATTGTATTCTTCCCAATTAATGCAAGAATAGTTGTGATAACATTTTCATCTCATATATGCTCTCCCCCTTGGGATCAAATAGCAATTCTATATAAAATTTACTTAACACTTATATGCACAATTTTTATAATGTCATTCTTTTTACAATTATACCATTCATAACCCCTGACCGATTCTTCCTTCTAATAACTCTATCAATGAATAAGCCATATGCAACTAGGTGCAATTAACTTCCCTTGATATATGCACTTTGCTAGCTCCATCTTTTGAATATGTGAGATGAAATTTATCATTTTCAATGACCTATACTCGTGCATCATAGTATGGGGCCTAATGTATCTCATACAAGAATCAAAACAAGCATCTATCAATTTGGAAATACTTTACTTATGACCAGTACCACAGTTGGATTAACAGTGATGCCTTTGCCCGAAGCTTTATTGCTAGTTGTAGGATTGCCATATGCACATGACATTCTTCGCTTGGAGGCCATCGTCCGCAAGTAGATTCAAGAGGTAAAGAAGGCAGAATGGATTCGAGATAGGAGAGTGTAAGAGAAGATGGCTTAGTCAAAGACCAAGATAGGGGAGAATTGAGCTAACTCTCTCCCTTGCAGCCTCTCGGGATAACTCCTCTCTCTCTCTCTCTCTCTCTCTCTCTCTCTCTCTCTCTCTCTCTCTCTCTCTCTCTCTCTCTCTCTCTCTCTCAAGATCCTTCTTGCAATATCTTAGAGGGATATCCTTCTCTCTACCTCTCTCTCGCATCCTCTCGGGGTCTCCTTGTGCTTCCTTATGCCTCCCATGCCTCATATTTATAGTGAATTAGAGAAGAAGGATTGTGGTGGAGAAGAGGAGCTCTTTGTGGAGGGGATCTTGGAAAAATCAACGATCTGATGCTCAAATCATAAATTTGATGGTTCCATTGGCTCCGAAAGGGGAGGTAGAACACCAGGACACTTGGTTAGAAATCTTTTAGATAATTCCTTTCTCTCCATGTTCGAAGTGTTGTCTACTGCTGTAGACTACGATCGCGGCATGCGTGATTTCGCCAGTTTCTCTCTTTACCTTTTCTTTTTATAAAATCTCCAAAACTAACTAAAACATCACTTATCTTTTCTTTTAAATGGCATCCAGTTCTAGAAATCTCCATATCTTTTTAGGATAATATCTAAAATATCTAGAATATGCTAGTTTTGTCCAAAATCTAATATTTTTGGACCATCCATACTATACATATTAACACTAGTGATTAATATGGCTCATAACTCTTGTTCACGTTGTAACTTCCGTGAAGGGTGTTTACAATCCTTGTCAATCCGAGAAAAATATCAGATTTACAACTCTTGTTTTTTTAAAGATACATTTTTAATTAAATAAAAATAGTTAGTTATTAATGTTAGTTAGTTTTGACCGTAGTTGTAGTCTTTAGTTGGTAATCTTGCTAACTTATTAATTGACTAACTAACTTTCGAAGTAACCAACTAACTTTTAATTGCATGGAAATATTACATCCATGACCTCTAGATGTCAACACATGTACATATGATCATCAATACTTGTATACTCTTCAAGTGGCAGCGAGAGAAAGGACTGCAAATAGGCTGTGAGACCAGCCAGCTCTCTAGTAGAAGCAAATGTAGCTTAGTCCAGAACTAAGCATTCAGTGTTTAATCAGCCCATTAACCATTCTATAGACCTGTGGCATCATCCAAGCATAAGCTCTAGTGAGCTCCAAATATCAAGTTACAAGCTTCGTCACAGACTTAAGACCACCCTGCCTATATATCTAGTTAGTAGCTAACCTTCAAATCCTTTTAATAGCAACAAAATGCATGAGTATATTACCAAACTCAATGACAAGCATGCTTGTATTGTTTAGACATAGTAGATGAGTACCGAAACTAAGTATTCTATGTAGAGACATAGACACAATTTTAGCCTACTCATGTTGGTTTGGAAGGGATTTTAACCTACTATTTAATTGATGCATATTATGAACTTAGTGGTGCTTAGAATCTTCAGTCAATGGCCAAGGTTGTTGCTTAGTAAAAGAAGTGCAATAACTACACAATTCTTGCTGCCTGTTCTAGCAAAATGCTTTAAGATAAAATTAGGGTGCAAATCAGGACAGATCATCCCACTGATTTGATGCTACTGATGTTGACCACTATAATCACTTCTCGAAGCTCCAATGGATGCTAAATAAGCTAACTTTGCAAGCCTCAATAGGCTTTGTTAGGAGTAGACACAAAAAATCATTAATACATACCACATCAAGTGCAAGCTCTTGCTACTAATGTTGCAGAGCAATCTTCTTCATAGGCTGCAAGTCACCATCACTCTCCAGCTTCCAACTCCTTCAAGAGTAAGTTCCTTTTGTTGAGATATTTACAATCACACCTACTTCAGTCCCTTTGTGAGGAGCACTAAGGGCTCATGACCAGAATCCCATATGCACAGTAGGAGAAAGTACCACCACTCAATTCCTATAAAGCATTGTACTAGCACTCTTTTTCTAATGCAATGATTGTACTCTTTTCTTTCCAGTAAAGTGTCTTGTCACTGTCAATACATAAGATTGTGTTTATGAGTCCAAGTCTCAATCTTGGAACCTAATTCACTTGTGTGACAATTTGTCTTTGTTGAGGTCAATGTCTACATGAGTTTCTTCTTTCTCTTTCAACCCCCATAGCTTCAGCATCTGCCATGCTCTAGATCCTACATATTGTGACATGGTATCAGAGCCCAGTTGGGCATGGAAAAGCTTCTTATCTATTCTCTTTGTCCCTCTCCAGCTCAATCCAAGCTCAGGGTGTGTATGTAACTTCATCTCTATCCCTATCTCCAAGTGACCTTCCATGGCAGCCATAGCCTATAGAACCTACCTTGCTTGGAGACTCTTATTCTCACTCTAGGGGCGGTAATACATCATGATTTCTTCTATGAATATGTTCTTCTACTCAGGGAACATCATCCTATTACATTACATCACGACATTGGTGCCGTTTTGGTCCGACATTAGCGACATTCTCCACTGCAGCCCAGATCTGCGCCCTATTGATGGAACTACAAGGCGCAATCTCCCGACTGACCATAGGGCAATTGTAGCCCATGGCTTAATCTCCTTGGCCACCACTAAGTGTTTTGGCAAATGCCTTCGTCTGCGACTCGCTGCAATAAAAAATACAGACGGGTTTGAAACCCTAGAAACAGTTTGCCATATAGCCACTCTATCATAAGCTCATTCTCCACTTCTTCCTTCACTCCCATTGGGCAAAACTAACATCTTGTCATTCTGATCTACTTCAAAATAGAGGTCTCAGCAAAACTTTGGGCCATCCAATCATTGAGGAGGGGAAGTGCTTGAAGATCCTTTGAGGTCTTGAAGAAGTCAAACATCTTATTCTTCCCATTCTTCTTACCCTACTCAAAGTTTTGTCACTTTGAGTTCCCAACAAGCAGTTAAACAAGCAAATCAAGGAGGGGAATAGAAGACCAATGAAGACCTGTTGAGAATTTACCAAGCATTTGGCTCCACAACTATCTCTCGATACTGATCACTTAGTGTTTTTTGGCACTTTTGCTTGTTAGCATACTCAAGATTATCTCTTGTGCTGCTTAAATATGATAATTCTGAAGCTGATTTGCTGTTGTTCCCGCAAGTCTAACATGAGAAAAGACTCTCCAACTACCTGTTTCAAAGGAGTCGGGTTTCATACCTGTCAGACCTGCATCAAACTCATCCTAATGAAGAAGGGTCTCTGGGCCATTACTAATGGACAAGAGAAGAAGCCCCAAGATGCTGCCCTAGCAGCTACCTGGCAGAAAGCTGATGACAAAGCACATGCCATTATCAAACTAGAGCTAGACGACAATTATATCCACCATGTGGATAATTGTGAGACTGGACAAGATACATGGAAGAGACTTGACACTTTGTTCGGAGCACAGTCTAAATCATCAAAGCATGGTCTCCTAATTGAGTTTTTCAAGCTTGAAATGAAGTCCAGCACATCACTTGCCACACAACTAAACTACATGGAAGGACTTCTAACCGAACTTGCAAGAATCAATATTAAAATGGAAGAAGATGTTTGCATTGGTATTCTACTTAAGAGTTTGCCTCCTGAATATGATAATATATCAACAACTCTAATTAAGATGCCAAACCCTGAACTTGTTGATATCCAGGCATCACTGTTAGAGGAGGAAAATAAGCTAAAAACTAAGGAAGAACCAAGTACCTCTAGAGATGAACATGCATTATATGTTGGAAACATGTACAAAGGCAAGAAGGATCAACTCTTTTGTGACTTCTGCAAAAGGGCTGGACACACTGAGAAGTTTTGCCATGCTAGAAAGAGGTCCCAAAAGGCCTATCTAGTTGCAGTCAAAGAAGAAGAAGAAAATAGAGCAGAAGAAGAAGAAGAAGACCACCAAGAGAATGAAAAAACTCATCAGTCCTTCTATTCAGATAGAATTTTTTAGTTTTGTATTTCCTAGCCCTAATGCCTTAGACATAAACTTGTAAACTCCTCAGTTAGCCTTGTACTATAGCCTATGTACACTTTGTGAGGTCCCTCCTACAGCCTCTGGATGTCCATCATGTTTGTGGTACCCACACTTAGCCTTTTCTGCACAGCCTCTGGTGTTTTGCCATGTTTATGGTGTGCCCACACTTTGCAGGTGTTGCTTTTGCTAAAGCCTCTATGAGCTTTGTACTTTTGGTTATGATTGTTGAGGAGGGGTGTTGAGATATTTGCAATCACACTTACTTCAGTCCCTTTGTGAGGAGCACTAAGGACTCAAGACCAGAATCCCATATGCACAGTAGGAGAAAGTACCACCACACAATTCCTATAAAGCATTGTACTTGCACTCTTTTTCTAATGCAATGATAGTACTCTTTTCTTTCGAGTAAAGTGTCTTGTCATTGTCAATACACAAGATTGTGTTTATGAGTCCAAGTCTCAATCTTGGAACCTAATTCACTTGTGTGACAATTTGTCTTTGTTGAGCACCTATTTTGGAATTGCATCCATGTGATCCCACTTTGGTAAGAATTAAGAGGAAGATAGTTTAAATCAACTAATTTGGGGAACAACTTGGCATGACCATAGCCTTCTTTGTAGATCAAGTAGGCATGGATGATAGCAACTGGAGATTAGTTATTTTGTTATGTGGGGCAATTCTCAAGTTCATTTGGATCAAAAGAAACACTATGGTATTCAAGAAGCCCTTGGGGGGACACCCAGATGTTGGTGTTAATCAATTAAAAGTGGAAATTTTGGCTTTGCTAGGTCCCATTAAGCCCATGCATTGGGTATTTAGACTCTTTTGCAAGAAGTTAAGAGAGTTGGCTTAGTGCCATCTTGCATCTACAAGATGATATGAACACTTATTACTATTCTAAAATATAACTGAAGCACATGGCATTGGAATTTGGAGAGCGATTGGAGCAATGCTAATGAGAAGTTCACACACAAGGAACCATATGAACTTGATCTATGTTGCTTCAAGCAACACAATACATATATGTTTTCTTTAAACTTATGCTCAAAATTGTGGTCATAATGAGAAAAATAATTGGAGATGATATTCTGAAGTACTCACAGTCTATATTGGCAAATAGATCACTCAAGATAAAATGACTATACAATGTAGCATGTTTGTTGCTCTCTATCTTTTCTAATTGACATCCACAAGAAGCTCTATTGTAATTTTTTAGTTATGTGGCAATTTTTATCAAGGGCCTTTCTCTGTTGCAACTTGCATGTATCTTCTTCCTTGTGTTGCCATGTAGTAGCACCTAACACATATTGAGATGATTGACACGTGGTTGGATAGTGGCCATGTTGTCATCTTTTGCATGAATTTTTTGAAAAAAGAACATAACCATGAAATTATATTGAAAAAGTGTAAAAAATATTATATTGCTAATTTTAGGAAGAGTATGCTTCAAAACAAGGAAGCTCCTTTATCAAAAGGTGACAAAATAGAAACAACTATTTTTTTATGAGGCTTATTAGCCATTTAAATATGACTTCTTCTTGATCTCTAGTAGTATAGTAGCCACTTGCTTTGCCTTGTTGAGTAGCTTCATCGAGCTTTTGGAGTTTATTAGCATCCAATTCAATCTGCAAAGAAAGATTAGATTTAAAACCAATGATGTGATATTCATTAATGTTACTAAATACCTTTCTATTTCTACATTTCCAAATATTCCATAGGTAGTAACTTCTCATCAAGTTCCACATAGGTGGGGGGAATCCCATAAATTTCACCTAACAAAATCTATTTCCATGTCAGCCTAGTGGGATGATAAGGTATTATCAAGATTTGTAGAAAGCAAAAGGCATAAGTATTATGTGGGCAATTCATAAATGGGTGGGGAATAGTTTCTACCTAATTGTTGCATCTTGGGCATAGACCATTACCTATTCTAGTATTTAGATCTTTATCATTATCCCAAAGTCCTTTTAAAGTTATTAGCCACATTAGACATGAATTCTAGGTTGGATAGCTTGGGAACATAGATTGGTGAATTTGTAGTTGCATTACTTTTGCCTCCATTGGATATGTCATCTTTCATTGAGTTTGTTGCATAGGGGGGAGAGTTACTATTGATTAGGTAAGGAATGGAGAGAAGAGGTTTGTCCCCCACTAAACATATTCCTCTTTGATTGAAGGGTTGGTGCAAAGTAATGTGGCTGATAAGAGATGGGGACCCCACTATCCATTCTTTCTCTTAACAATTTCACTTCTTGCTACTTCAGCTTATATAATTGCTTGAGATGCTCTTCAAAGTTGCCAAATTTTACTTTCATAGTCCCATAAGTCCCCTCATTTTTTAATGCCTTTCTTATAAAGTTTATATGCCTTCTTAGGATCTTATTTTGCAATTGGTTTGTGGAAGAAATTGAACCACATTGAGTTTAAGGCACATTAGGGGAGAGTTTGATTTGGATGTGGGGATAGTATCAAAATTTTTAAATATTTGAACCAGGCCTCCCAAAGCCCTTTGGTCGAGGCTAAGCAATCCTTGGCTTTGTGTTTGATATGGATGATTATAATAGTTGGTGGATCTAGATTTTTCCATCTTGGACATCCATCAACCTAGAAATTCCTAGTGGCAATATACAATAGAGTGATCTAGCACTCCTCTTCACTGCTTAATTTCCTAGCAACTCATTTGATTGCTAGTTTAATGGCCATTATTTGCAAATTTAGGAAACCTAGGCCTCCAAATTTTTTAAGGGGGTGGAAACTACCTTAGGAGAATTTACGGATTTTAAAGCTTTCTCCTCCATCCGTGCTGCATAAAAATTCTTGCTTAACTGATCTAGTTGTTTCAAACTAGCTTTTAGTGTTTGCTAGTAGGCTAGGAATTATATGGTGGATGGAATGATTATTGTTTCAAAACTAGCTTTTAGTGTTTGCCAAAAGACTATGAAGTATATGGTGGATGGAATGATTATTGTTTCAAAACTAGCTTTTAGTGTTTGCCAGTAGCTTAGGCAGTATATGGTGGATGGAATGATTATTGTTTCAAAACTAGGCATCTCCCTGCCAAATTCACCTACATTCCTTTTCATCTTTCTAGAGCTTACTCCTAATCTTCTCAAGCACCCATTCTCACCTTTGTTTCATGGTGATATCAAAACCCATAAGGATACCCAATAGTCTAATGAGGGATTTAATTCCTATTTTGGCTAATTTAACGAGAGATCTTGAAGCTTTATAGAATGCCTATAGGCAATTCTAGAAGGCCACTAGTGACACTCAGTCATTGTTGATGATTGAACCATTGGTGTCAACTTGCAAACAGATTGAGAGCCATATCCTTGTTTTTTGGGAGTTTAATTGCTCCAACATTCCCTTTCTCTATCTCATCTTGCACCAACTAGCCTAGTGCATTAGCACAATAACGACAAAGAGTAGAGGGGCCAAAGGGCAACCTTGTCTAATAGACCTCCTGAGGGGAAGGAGTCTATAATTTCCCCATTGATGGTTATCAAGATTGTGAAGGCATTCCCAAATAGGGTATTTACATACTTTATGAATTTCTGTAATATTCTCGCCATAGCGCTTCATATCAAGAAACAAATTCGAACTTGAGAAATATTAAAAATTACTCATTGAGCCATCACATAAGTAACCGCACGTAATTTTCTTAATATTGAGTCTTGCATTAAATCAATTCCACAATCCAACACAAGAAGACACCTCAATGTTCCCAGCTAACAAAAAGCAAAGATGCATCGCAAATAATATTATGACGGCTTGATCATATAATTTTCCTGCATTATGTTTGATTTGGCATTCCCAATTTCATTTAATGCATCAAAGATCACATTGATTTTGTAACCCCAAGACAAATCGCAAAAACCTTAATCGGTAGATGAAGAATACACAAGAATGAGCATGATATTGAGTAAGTTAAGTGTCAAACAGTATGACATGACTTTATAAACTAGATAAGTCATGAGGTAACTAGACAAAAAACCACCAAATGAAGTTGTTTTGAAGAAAAAAGAAGTTTTTGAAAAAATAGGCCAAATTTCATGAATTTTTTATGCCTGGAGGGAGAGAAAGCATAGAATAATCATCCCCATGGCAATCAAAATGCATTTTTAATAAAGCTCAATTGGCTCTTAACAAGTTGCTAAAAGAATGAGTTAACTGCATGCTTCCCCTCATGCCCATAAATACACCCTCTCTCCTTCACAAAAAAAGTAAGAAGGAATACCTCTTGATGATGGAAAATTTTCTCTACTTCTCTTAACCATTGAAGCTTTGAAGCTTGAAAGAGAAAAATACCCCCTCCTCTTCATGGAGAGAGAGAGAGAGAGAGAGAGAGAGAGATTCATAGGCCATCGTATTGTGGAAATTGGAGAGTAAGAAAGTGTGGGAGAGAGATAGGCCTTCTCAAACATTAGAGGAAGAGGACATTTTGATCCCCTCTTGCTAAACTTCTACCTCATTTTTATTTTCTCTAGCCCCTGTTATGCCTTTGCCCCATACGACCATACTGTTAAGTGAAACACTGGTGAATTTTTTGTGGATGACCACCAACTCTCTTTGAACTACGAAGTTAATTTCACCTAACATCCATGGCTATAGAAATTCAAAAAGCCCATTTGATGCAAGGGAAGCAAGGAACGCGGTCGATGGAGAAAATGACGCAGTAGGAATTGGTGAAACCCCCATTATAACAAACCTAAGAGAGGTAATATATCGTCGGTTTGGAAAAAATTAATGTTTTATAATCTTATCGATATATTTGGCTTTAAATGATTATAAACACATTCTAATGAAAATGCATATGAACTGTCACTTGGGAAAATAACTTAAGTAATATAATAAGTAGCTATTTCGTAAAAGGATTCTTTCACTTAAAAAAATTATATATATATGTCATTAAGAAAATATATTAATTATGGTTTATTTCACGATATTTATTGTTATTTCATTAATGATGCATGTGATCATAATAATAGAAAAAAGGTAGACATTGTTAGAGAAGGGAATATTTTACAAATTTTCCCTAAAAGTGACTATCTTTATTTTATTTTTCTAATGATAAATAGACGAATATGAATTTTTTAATAATTTATGAAAAATAATTTAGATAATATCATGAAATAATCAATATATTAAATCAATGCAAATTTGTATAGGAAAATATATACTAGACGTGCATAAATTTGGTACGTAGGAGTACCAAACAACAACACTCCGTAGCACTTTCTACAACTGAAGCCAAATATGTGTCATGCAGCATGGCTGCCCAAGAAATAATTTACCTGAAGGAACTCTTGGAAGACATTAATTTTGGATATCGGCCTCAGCAAATTACAATCTTCACCGACAATAAAGCATCAATCTCTGTCATTCAAGGCTCAAAATTAAGTATTAAACTCTGCCATATTGGTATGAGATATCATTTTGTACATGAATTAGTTGAAAATTTCCATATCATCCTTCAATATGTACCATCATGTGATAATGCTATTGATTTCCTCACCAAATCAGTTCCTCACTTGAAGCACAAAATTACCATGCAAATCCTTTGCATGATCTGATGGGGAGAGGAAAACATTCTAGCTGAATTGATGAATTAAATGCAATCTTTTATTTCTCTACAAATACCTATGAAATCCTTTTGAGGGGGAATGAAAGATAAAGTTGTTGATAAGGATAAAAGTTTGGATAAGATAGGGACAAGTCAATATGTGGAGACAAAAGGATCTCATAGATATCCACTTTGTAAATATCTCAGATATTTAGAAATGAAGCTCACCTACCTCATTTAATGTACCATGTATTTATACAACTACTAGTAATGAAATGTTCAATTGCAATTCACTCCATTTCTATCTTGCCTCTATCTCTTTCTCTTATTGTGCACAATATTCTCTTATCTACAAGTTCCCGGTTTTCTCTACATTCTGAACACATGCCTTGAATCTATGCACCCAATTGATCTCCAAGATGCTTTGATTTACGTAACACCTCTTGTTTAGGAGATTCAGTCAAAGCCAAGGAATAATAGGCTTTGGAATCAAAACAAAGGGACTTCACAGGGCTATGTTAAGTGAGCCCAAGGTCAGTGTCCGCCTAGTCAAGGAAAGAGGGCCAAAACAAATGCGGTTGAAAACTTCATACCTACGAGAAGTAATTGAGGAGTACCTAGGTGTTTCCATTGTAATGAGCCATGCCACTTTAAAAGATAGTGCCCAAATCTTGGCCAAATTTCTCGCCAAGGACAATACAGAGGTCAGAACCAAGCTTCAATTGCAAGAGGAAAAGCATCTGTTGTAATTCTTAAAGAGCTTGAAGAAGAGGAAAACCCAACTATAGAAGTCGATATGGAGAGGGTATCAGTTCATGCCACCCTCCCATAAGAAATGCCCAAATCACTAGTTTTCGGTGACTCAAACACCAATAGAATATCAGGGTAAGTCCTTTAAAATTCTGATTGACTGTGGAAGCACACAGTCATTCATGTCACCAAAGTGTGCCAATAAATTAGGTATAGGCACAATACCTACATCTAGGTTGCTTGTGGAACTTGCCAATGGAAAAGAAATCTTATCTACTCAGCAAATTTGCAAAGTGACATTTATCCTAGAAATTAATCTCTTTGAAATGGAATTTAGGATCATGAATTTAAGGGCATGCGAATGTCTATTAGGTATGGACTAGCTAATCCCCAATGACACACATATTTAGTGTAGAAAAGGCCAAGTGACTTTTCAAAACCCAAAGGGGGAAAAAGTGATGATCCAAGGTGAGGTAGGAAAACCCAAGGTTCAACTAGCCAAATCATCTTGCATAATAAAAGGGTTAAGAAAAGGATTACTTGTGTATCTCATAGAATTAAATAAGGTTGAGTAGAATAATCAAGACGAGGAAGAGCCATATTGACTGAAGGAATATGATGACATCTTCTTAGAAGGGCTGATTGAATTACAACCTTGAAGAGAAGTTGATCATGAGATCATAGTTGAACCAAGAGCCGCTCTAATTGCTAAGAGTCCATATAAAATATCTATCACTAAAGCAATTGAGTTGAAAGAGCAACTCAAGCAGTTACTAGATCAAGGATATCAGACCCAGTAGTTCGCCATGGGGAGCCCCAATATTCTTTCAAAAGAAAAAAGATGGAACTCTTCACCTTTGCATTGATTACTGAGGTCTAAACCAAGAAAAAATCAAGAATAAGCATTCGATCCCAAGAATAAACAAGCTACTTGATAACTCAAGAACCGTCGGCCGTAACAGGGGCTGTAAAAAGGAAAAATGGTCAAGTCGAAAGGATGAACAGAGCTATAAGGTTGGATGTGGATTTTGGTGAACGTATGATGTATTCAAATGGAAAAATATCACAACAAGAAATAAAGGGAAAAAGATAAGGAACGGCCCCAAGGGTGGGTTGAACATGGATGGGTGGGTGGGGAAGGGACCCCATCAAGGTAAAATCGAGTCATGGCATACATGCATGATTAAACTGAGGCATATGCAAGGGGTATGCATCATAAACGCGTAGGGATGTGTTCCCACACTTAAAACCTTAATGGACAGGGTTAGATGCATCAACACAGCCTAGGAGTCGTCAACCGACTAGACTTTGGCGTCCCCACACTTAATACATGACATACACTTACAATCATAAAAAGTAGGGTTAGGAACAATTGGCCCATTTCATAGATGGTCGAAGGGAACTGCCACTGCTACATAAGGGTTGGAGTCGGCTGTAGGAGGTACCATAGCTTGCTCCAGCATTTAGCTAGCATGGCAAGGACCATACTGCAACACCCAAGGAGGTAGCTGGTTGATAAAGCCCATCGAGTAGGTGTCGTCGACGAAGGATAGTCACTCAACTCACGGGCACTCAGATGGGATGAGAGAACAATTACTTGCCCCATAACTTACATCACACGAGTGAATATTGATGGAAACCTAGATCTCACACCCGGCTTAGGAATCAACAAGGGGGTGGTATAGAGGAAGTATGCTAGGGTGCACAGTTGATGGTGCATCAGTGCATCCAACCCGTCTGGCATAGGTGCAAGCAGGAAGGCTAGGGAGCCTTGCAAGGGAGTGTACAGAACAGAGTGATGTGTCATGTGCTGATGGCAAAGACTCATCCCGTGGGTGCATAGGGAAATGGAAACGTATCTAACTCCAATTGTCGTAACGTCCCTCAATCCTCATCTCTCAATAATTGATTAAAGAAACACCAATCATGCGGAACTCCCCCTCTGTCTCACGCTTTGTTAATAGATACAGGAGGGCAATCCGTTCCTAAAACCCATTGATATAATCCTCACTATCACTTGTGCAGAGATTGTATGCCTTGTATGTATTTGATGGTGCAACAATGCATCCCGCCCTGTGCCGGCACACAATGCAAGAAGGAAGGCCAGGGAGCCTTATGGGGCAGTGCATAGGAACAGATTGTGCTTTATGCATTGAGAGGTCCAAAAACCCGTGCATGCAACACTCCATTCACACATCTCGTCTCTCAGTTGATTTGAAGGGGAAGATTGGTCACTCACTCCACCCTCTATCTCACACTCTTTTGATAGATACAGAGGGTAGCCATACTCACATCCCCATCCTGTTAGGATAAAAGCTCGCATCACTCAAGGGATTGATGATGAACATCACGTCAGCTGTTGTTGTCATCAGGATGTTGAAGATGAGACATACCTAGGGAGGCAGCCAACAAGTCTGGTACTTCAATGATTTATATGAAAGGTCGTTCGTTAAGGAGGGCGGACAGGCTGATAGTGCAGAGACAATGCACCAAGGGAGGTGGCTTTAGGGGAAGAATAGGTTGCAGTGGCATAGCACTTGTTTTGGTGGTTTCCCCATTCGCTGACAAGCATCGCATCTCTTGCAGTAGTCATATGCATCCTTGTGGAGGGTCGGCCACCAATATCCTGCTAACAAAGCCTTCCTGGCTATTGCTTCTTCTACGAAGTGTCCACCACATGATTTGTCATGGCATGCTTTCAATACTATGCCAATTCCATCTCTTGCAATACATCTTCGCAACACTTCATCTTTGCCTTTCTTATATAGTGCACCGCCTAGCAAGGTGTAGGGGACTGATTCTATTAGAAGCTTCTTTTTCTCATGGCTTGTGATGCCATGAGGATACTATTGAGTTTCCAAGAGGTTGGCTATGTCTATATACCATGGAATAACTGTTTTGACTAGAAACAAGGAAGCACCAGGAAGGTCTGGATCATTCCGTTCCTCTTTTGCAGTTTGAGGGATCCGTAGCAGATGATCGGCTAGGATATGGGAACGGCCAAGCCTAGTGACCACTTCAAAATCAAACTCCTAAAACAAGAGTAACCATCTCATCAGTTGTCCTTTGACATCTGCTTTGTTCATCAGGAAGGATAGGGCTTCATGGTCCATGTAGGACATGGGAATGGCCAGCCTTAGTGACCACTTCAAAATCAAACTCCTCGAACAAGAGCAACCATCTCATCAGTCGTCCTTTGACATTTGCTTTGTTCATCAAGAAGGACAGGCCTTTATGGTCCACGTAGGACTTGAAATGCGTTGACAGTAGAAAGTGTCAAAACTTTTCTAGTGCAAACACCAATGCTAAGCACTCAAGCTCTATCACTGTCTAGTTCCATTCTCTATCAGTGACCTTTCAACTTGCATAATATATTGGTTGATCTAATTTAGAGGGGCCCTTTTGACATACGACAGCACCTAGCCCTTCAACTGATGCATCTGTGTGCACATGGAACTCCTTCGTCCAATCAGGAGGCTGCAAGATGGGTGCTCTAATGAGTCATTGTTTTAGGGTATTAGAGGCTTCTTCGCATTCATCAACCCAAAGGAAATCCACATCTTTCCTTAAGAGCTTGTGTAGAGGAGCTGCCTTGGTTGCAAAATGTGCAATAAATCTTCTGTAGTAGTAGCCCACATGGCCAATAAATCCTCTCAGTTACTTGAGGTTTGTTGGTGCTGTCAAGGTGGTAATCTTCGCTGGGTCTATTGCAATCCCTTGTGTAGGGACAATATGGCCCAAAAGAACTCCTAATGAGACACCAAAGACACATTTGTCAAGGTTGAGAGAAATCCCATACTCACGACATTCGTCAAAACATTGCTCTACGTGTTCCCAATGCTCATGTATTAAGCTATAGATACAGAAGTCATCGAGATACACCTCAATGAAATCATGTAGACGATTCTAGAAGGCAGCCATCATTACTCGTTGGAAGCTGGAAGGAGCATTACATAGACCAAACTACATCACTCTATAGGCATAGGTCCCCCATTCTGTGGTGAAGGTTGTTTTGGATTGGTCCTCTTCTACAATTTGGACTTTGTTATATGCACTAAATCCATTCAAGAGGGAATAGAGCTCATTGCGTGCCAATGTGTCCAACAGTTGGTCTATCAACGGGATAGGGAAATCGTCTTCGAGTTCAACTTTTGAAAGTCCAAACATATTCGAAGTTTCCCGTTCTTCTTGGATACAACCACAATGGGCGAAACCCATTCACTATTAGCCACGGGATAAATGAACTCCGCTTCAAGAAGCTTCAATAATTCAACATTCACCAAAGCAAAAAAATTATGATTCATGTGCCGTTGTCTCTACCTCACAAGTTTGGCATCAGGCTCTAGGTCAATGCGATATTGGCATACTATGGGATCAATCCCCTTTAAGTCTTTGTATGACCAAGCAAACACGTCTAAGTTTTCCTTTAATAGGTCTCCAAGACCACTAGTTTGTCTTCTGGAAGATTAAGACCCACTTTCAGGTGACGTTCAGTATCGTCAGTACCCAAGAACATCACTTGCCTTTCATCTTTTACTTCACAGATAAATATCCCACGGATTGCTTCTGGATAAAGGTTTGACCCCTTCAAGGGAGTAGTGCCATCGTCTGATATTCCACTAGAACCAATGTCCTTCTAAACAGATGACTCATTTGTCTGTTGAGATTACTGGAAGGGTATCAGAGCTTTATTTGCTTCTTTGTGATTGGTGAATTCTTCTAGATTTAGGGATTCATCTTCAAAGGATGCATCCAAGAATGTCACATAGCACGGACCCTCTATAAGTCATGGCTCTGATGGCTCTGGCTTCTATTGACAAGGGGCATCATCATCATCTTTTCTCCAAAATGACTAGTCAAGGCAACAAGAGCCACTCGTGAACTTAATTTTTATGCCTTTGATCCATTCCTTATGCAGATTCTGCATACTTTGTGGTCCATTGGTCAACCCAAATGGAACCATGGTCATTCTATCCAACACCTCAAGATCTTCAGCCTCTGAGGTCTCTGTAGGGACATCAATAAGATCGCCCACTACTAGAGAAACTTCTTCATCTGCACTTTCATAATCTGTTTTGTTTTCTTCGTCATCATTTCCATCCTCTTCCTTTGGAGACTTTGTCTCTGCTTCTGTAGAGACTCTGTAGGAGAAGAACAAATCTTCCACCTCTGCATCTACTTCTGTTTCTGGCTCAGCCTCTGCTTCTGTCTCTAGCTCTATCTTTGCTTCTGACTCTGCGCGACTGCCATGTAATAGGGAGAACATTATATCCATGCTTCTATTTTGCTATCAGAGGTGATTTCAAAAGTCAATTCTACTTGAGGCAGGAGGTATTCTCCCATGGACAAAGACTTGGCTTCCTTTGGTAGTTGACTTACAGTGCCCATTGTTAGAGACTGTGCCTTTGTTTTCTTGGGAAAGATCTATTTAACAGCCTCTTCATCTCCTGATGTACCATCTATTACTTCATCGGAGGAGTCGGTTATGACTTCGATGGATGTGGATCCATTGCCTTTTTGAGATCCATACAATTTTAACACCACTTTATTGGGTCCTCTGTCTAGGGTTTGGGTGCCTTTGAACTAATCCGTCCTGGCTCTTGCTTCAAAAAGCCAAGGTCTTCCCAATAGTAGAGGGTATGAGGTCCCATAAGATTTTGGTTTGACCACCAGATAGGTTAGCCAATAATCTTTTCTTGCAAGGGTTGTTTTTACGTACGGGAGGGTGCCCAATGGCTTGATTCTGCTCTGATCTACCAATCTGATAAGCCACTGTGTAGGTTGCATACATTGTAGGCCCAGGTCCTTCATTATCACATCCGTCATTATGTTTACTGATGAGCCTCTATCAATCAATGCATCTAAAATAAAGCATCCTTCTATCCATACACTAATCTCTAGGGTTCCAGGATCTAGGAAGGCGTTAGCCACATCTACTTCCTTTACAGGCTCTGGGGTCTTATTAGTCTTGGTCACTGTTGAAGGAGCAATTCTTAATCCACGTCTTCGAGTCAAGATGCTTTTGAATTTCTTTCAGCAGCAGCTGGGAGAAAACATCAGCAACTGTTGGAACATTAAGTTTGGTTTAAAAGTATCTAGGTCTTTTATCAAGTCATATTCTTTGATAGGATCCAGGGGCTTCTCCAACCTGCTGGGGAATGGGGCTACACCCATTTTCATCTTTCATTTTTCTTCTAGCATGGCAGCATCAGTACTTCCTCTGTTTCTAGAGGTGCTTGTGTATCGTCTATCTCCTGGACCTCTGGTCCTATTTCTTCTGGGACTGTCTTTGTGACTCTTTGTGGCACTGCAGTGCTCTGTACTGCACTGTTCTGTCCTGTGCTGCTCTGTCTCTCTGTAGGCAAGTTGAACTTCACAGTCTTGGTAGAGGAGTTGTTCTCTTTTTGGAAAATTGGTTCCTTCTTCTTAGCGCGTGTGATAGCAAAAACTTCCAACTCTACCAAATTGGAGGCACGCTCTTGTGCCTTCTATTGGCTATCAGTGGCATTGGCCTTTACAGGGGCTGGACTTGGACAATCCTTTGTAGTGCGGCCTTCTCCTTTGCATCTACTGCATAAGGGCTTGTAATCCACAGATCTACTAGGCTTTGGACAATTTGGGGAGATGTCACCCTTTTCTCCACATCTGTAACATTCCACCTCTGATCTCTGACCAGTGCCAGATTGTCGTCCTTTGTAACTTTGAGAGGGAAACCTCCTTAGACCAAAATTAGGACCAAACTCCCTAGGCTTTGGTCCAATGTCCTATGTTGTCATTTTGAATTCTAGCAAGTTGAATCTTGCATTTTCATATTTCTGTCTTTGTTCATGCATCTCTCTCAGAGAGTAGATATCCTCTGTATGGTTCTTCCTCAAATAGTATGAACAGAAGGCTTCAAGAATGGTTGGTTTTCGGGTACATTCAGCAGCTAAATGTCCCACTTGATGGCACTTTCTACACCATGTATTAGAGCACATCACATCTCTCCCAACTCCCGCGGGAATGGATATATTTGTAGTATTTACCTTCAGCGTCTGTATTAGTCTATAATCACATCCATAGGCTCTTTCTTGATACTTGCGACTGAGTTGGATAAGTAGTCCTTCAGATTTTCACCTCCTAGAGTACTTGTAATAGGGTTTTGGGAAGCTTCTGTAATTACTGCATATATTGGTTGGGTTGATCCAGAGGGTCTTGTGTCCTTGTTCTGATTCAGAGCTACTATTGAGACTTGGGGTTGTTGATTTGAGTTGGTAGGGTTCCACTGTTGTTGAGTTGCCATTGGAGGAACTGTTTGAGGCCACTATTGTTGTGGTTGAACCATCATTTGAGGCACTATCGTTTGTAGCGATCACAGTGGATTAGGTGCACTGTACTGTGGCACTATTTGCATCTGGGAATAGGGGTAGGGAACTGTCCATGGGACTGCATTTGGTGGGTATACCCTTCTTGGCATGGGAAGAGGTAAGACTCCTCTTCCTGGAGTCATTGACAACCTTGCTTCAACTTCGTCATACAATCTTGTACCTTCCACTATAGCTTGTGGATTGACTGGTCTTCTCAATTCCATGAACTTGCAAACTTCTGGTTGTAGGCCTCTGAGGAACACTCCTTTCTGGATACCTTCGTCCAAATGATGGTTAGTCCATCTCTTCAAGATGGATTCCATTCACGAGACATAAGCTTCTACTCTTTCTCCAAAGGACACTTAGGTTCGTGAACTCCTCTTGCATTCGCTCTTCAAAACCTTCACGCCTGAATCTAGTGAGGAATGCCAACTTCAAGTCATCCCATGTGCCAAAAGTTCCTATTGCTTGTCCCTCATACCATTGAAACGCCGCGCCCTTGAAAGTTGCGAGGAATATCGCTAACCAATGCTCAGGGGTTCTGACATTGTTATCCACACATGCTACCATAAACTCTGCTACATGAAGATCAGGATCTTCATTGTACTCTCCCTTAAAAATTGGCAATGGGACTACATTTACTAGCCTGTCATCAATATTTCCAAGACAAATCTGACTAAGAAGGGGACCTTGAGTCGCCATGGGGACTTCTGTAAAGAGTGCTTTTAGGGAGAAACTTTGCAAACATCTATTGAATTCTCCTCTTCTTGGCAATGCCATTTCCTTCATTTTCAACCTTTTCTAATACTTGTTGATGGCAAGTTTCCCTGGTTGTGCACCAAAAACGTGGAGCTCCAAGAGAGACACCAAGGAAAAGGAAATTCTACTACAAGAAAATCTATCTTATAACATCAACAAGCTTTTTATTCATTATTTTGATGACCAAAATAAGGAAAACAGTAAATCTTCATGTGCCATCATAGTAGATATCTTCCATGGATTTGATAGAATCAACCATAATCTTCAACATCTTTATAGAATCCATCAATAGAACAAAGAACACAAAATAATACACCACTTTTGAATGGAAATCAATCACATAGTTTTCATCTTCATTGTCTTCATAGTTTTCTCTCTCAATCTCTCATAGAAATATACATTATTTTGATAGAATTGACTATCTCTAGCTCTCTCTCTACCAATAGTACATCATCTCCTCACTACAGTACTCAAGAATGACACTTAATAATCCTTCTTAGGTCATCGATGCACCTCCCAAGAGGTATGGAAGGTATGAAAGGGCACCAGAGCCACTACAGTGTATCTTCATAGCTCACTATCGTCACTATCACTTCAGTCTTTAGCAGAGCTTCTTCTTCCATTTGTTTTAGCTCTTTTGAACTTAGATTCATCCTTTTCAAAAGTTAGAAAACTTTTCCAAAGTCACATATACATTCTATAGAACACTTACAGAAGATCTACAGAATAGAATAGAGAGAGAGCAAAGACAAAGGCTCTACAGAAGGTTACAGAAGGTCATCAAAGAACAGTAGAACCTCATAACTCATACTAAAACCATTCCAAACTATCAAAAACTATTCAATAAGCTTTCAAAATATTTCAACATTCATCAATCATTAATCCATGCTTCATATAGAAGAAAAACAAAACACAACAGAAGCTAAACAAAAGGTATTAGAACCAATAAGAACCTCAACAGAACCTATCAGAACATCACAGAGCCTCATATTTCTACTAAGAATTATCATGAGCTTCCAAAACATAATCAATATCATCCAAAACACTCTCAAACACTTCCAAAAACAACTAAACATCACTCAAAATCCATAAAATCAACCATTCAAACCTCAAAAATAATAAAAGTCAACCAAAATTTCAGTCTTTTTCCACTCTCAACACTGTCCTTCCTGATGAATAAAGCAGATGTTAAAGGACGAATGATGAGATGGTTGCTCCTGTTCCAAGAGTTTGATTTTAGAGTGGTCACTAAGCCTGGCCATCCCCATGTCCTAGCCGATCATCTATCACGGATCTCTCAAACTGCAGAAGAGAAACAAGATGATCAAGACCTTCCTGATGCTTCCTTGTTTCTAGTCGACACAGTTACTCCCTGGTATGTAGACATAGCCAACCTCCTTGCAACTCAACAGTATCCTCTTGGCATCTCAAGCCGTGAGAAAAAGAAGTTTTTGTTGAAATCAGCCCCCTACACCTTGCTAGGTGGTGCACTGTACAAGAGAGGCAAAGATGAAGTGTTGCAAAGATATGTTGCAAGAGACAAAATCGGCATAGTATTGAAAGTATGCCATGACAAACCATGTGGTGCATAGTTCGCAAGAGAAGCAACAGCCAGAAAGGCTCTGTTAGCGGGATATGGGTGGCCAACCCTCCACAAGGATGCCTATGACTACTGCAAGAGATGCGATGCTTGTCAGTGAATGGGAAAACCTACCAAAATAAGTGCCATGCCACTGCAACCTATTCTTTCCCTAAAGCTTTTTGAGAAGTGGAAGATTGATTTATGGGTCCCATTGATCCACCCACCAAGCGGAAGCAAAACATATACATCATGGTATGTACAGATTATATCACAAAGTTGTGTGAAGCTAAAGCTCTGGAGCAGGACAATGGTAACAGCATAGCCCTGTTCATGTACGAGAATATTATCACCCGTTTTGGCAATCCCTTAGAGTTGGTAAGTCATAGAGGTACTCATTTTCTTAACAAAATCATGGAAGAGCTGACAGAGTTGTATAAGATCCCCCATCATAAGTCGACTCCTTACTACCCCAGAGCCAATGGCCAAGTTGAAGTCACCAACCGCATTCTCTCCTCGATCTTGACAAGAACGATTGCCGCACATCATCATGATTGGGACGATCAACTTGCAGAGGCCCTCTGGGCATACAGAACCTCTTATAAGGCAGCTACAGGACACCCCTTTCCAGTTGGTGTATGGCACAAAAGCTAACTTTCCTATTGAGCTAGAGTTGCCCTCTTTGCGAGTGGCAGTTAAAGAATGCTTGGGAGATTATGAGTCACTGCAATGCCACATCCTACACTTGGAATGTTTAGACGAGATTCGGCGGATGGCTTGCAGTGCATGGAAACCACTCAAGCATGGCATAAGGCCTATCATGACAGCTTCATCAAGCGCACGAGTTCAACGAATGTGATTTGGTTCTGGCCTATGATTTGAGATTTAGCAAGCTTCAACAATGGTGAATGGGCCCATACAAGGTGCTTCCTGTCAACCCTAATGGCTCTGTTCAAGTGCAGACCAATTATGCCTCTGATGATCCCTTCTTGATTAATGGTTGTCGCCTGAAGAAGTACTTGTCTCCTTGGGGATCTTGATAATCACAATCACCCCATTCTTTCCCCCATTGGCGTGGCAGTGTAATTCTTCTAATGCTACTTCTGACAGCCGTTCTTCTGCCACTCTTGAAGAGATGCATGCAACCCTCTGTCCCCTCCGGCCCACCTCCTGCCCCTAATCTCTTATCCTCTATTTTCAATCAGCCGCGATGGAGAGGATGGTTCTGACAAATGGTGTTTCTACCATTTCCCTTCTGAAAGCAACCAAAAAAAAAAACAAAAGAGGAAAAATATATGTATAACGATTATGGGAGAAAAGGACTGTGGTCCCTGCCATGCCGGCCTATTTCTTTGAAAAAAGGTGGAGACACACTCAAGAATAGGTTAAGAGAAATATATTTATTTATTTATTTATTTATTTATTTATTTATTTATTTTTAATTTTTTTTGTTATGAGAGAAAATGCAAAAATTCCCTGTCATAGCAAGCCTCATTCCAAGAAAAGGTGGCAAACATCCTTGGGCGGGAAGCTCATTGTGGAAAAGGTGGTAATACCCATCAGTCCAAAAAGTTGATCCATTAGTTGATATCTCTAGGACCTAGTTCCAAAGCTACCTCCATTAGTACGTTGTGTCATGTGCCTCTCTGCAGAGCGTCTGACGGTCTTCTAGCAGACGACAGGTTCTATATCTGATACACATTTCCAATATGTTGACTATCTCCCTGGGTATGCCTCTTCATCAACAAATGAAGTGATCTTCATCGACAACCCCCTAAGTGATGCGAGCTTTCATCCTAACAAGATGGGGACATGAGTATGGGCTACCCTTTGTATCTATCAAAAGAGTCAGAGACAGAGAGTGGGATGAGTGATTAGTCTTTCCCTTCAAATCAAATGAGAGGTGAAATATGTAAATGGAGTGTTGCATGCATGAGTTGGGCCTCTCAATGCACAACGCACGATCTGTTGGTGTGCACTGCACCATAAGGTTCCCTAGCCTTCCTTCTTGCTCCGTATGCCGGCACAAGGCGGGATGCACTATTGCACCATCAAATGTACACAAGGCATACAACCTCTGCACAAGTGAATGTGAGGATTACATCAATGGGTTTCAGGAATGGGTTGCTCTCTGTATCTTTCAATAGAGTGTGAGACAGATGGTGGGCTAAGTGTGACTGGTGTTTCTCCTCAATCAATTCCGAGAGGTGAGATTGAGGGACATTACAATAATTAGAGTCAGGTATGTTTCTGTTTCCCTATGCACACATAGGATGGGTCTCTATTGCCATTGTAGGACACATCACCCTATTCTATACACTCTACACTACAAGGCTCCCTAGCCTTCCTTCTTGCACTTATGCCAAACAAGGTTGGACGCACTAATGCACCATCAACTGTGCACCCTAGCATACTCCCTCTACACCATACCCCTTGTCAATTTCTAAACCGGGTGTGAAATCTGGGTTACCATCAATACTATCTCGTGTGATGTCAGTAATGGAACGAGTGACTGTTCGTTCATTCCCATCTGAGTACTGTGAGCTAAGAGACTATCCTTCTTCCACGACACCTCTACCAGACGGGATTTATCAATCAGCTACCTCCCTGGGTGTTGTTGCGTGGTCCCTGCCATGTTGGATGTATGCTATGAAGATACCTTGGTACCTCCTGCAAAGCCAATTGCGACACAGGACATGACATCAATCATCAACTACAATGCTCGGTGAAACGGGCCCAATTTTTCTAACCCTATCTTTATGATTGCAAGTGTATGTAATGTTTTAAGTGTGGGGATGTTAGAGTCCAGTCGGTTTACGATTCTTAGGTTCTCTTGATGCATTTTACTCTATTCGTTAAGATTTTAAGTATGGGAACGCATCCCTGCACGTCTGATATGCATACCCCCTGCATATGCCTCAAGTTGATCATGCATGTATGCCATAACCTATTTTTACCTCATGGGATCCCTTTCCCACCCACCCGTCTAACTTTACTCCACCCTTGGGGCCATTCCTTCACTCTTTCCCTTTCCCCCTTGTTTTGACGTTTTGCATGTGAACACATCCTAGATTCATTGAAATCACAATCCACCCTTACGCATTTCGCATAAATTCGACAATTTTCCATGTGAACGCGCCTTTATTGCTTCACAATCGTGATTTAACATGACAACCCTGACAACCCCCTTCCTCTTGACATTTTTTGTCTTTACTCTATGTCATTCCGATGCAAGGTTGGTCCGATATTAATTTTTGCGGGTTATCGGGTCCTTTTCGTGCGTAATTTTCACATTCTTTCCATGTGCACATGCCCTGTTTGCTCCAGCCTTTGAGTTTAATTTGACAACAGTGTCCATCCCACCTTTCCCCACCTTTTTTATTTTTTGTCCCCCGTTTTTCAACCATCGGATTTTTAGTTATTAATTTTTCCATGTGTTTTCGGGGTGTCTTTTTTGTGTTTTTTGCATGTGAACCCCTCCTAATTCCCCCAAAACTACGTGTTGATTTTCATTTTAACTACCCTTTGTTCCAGTGCCCCGCTCTTTTTATATTAATTTTTGTATTCCGTTTCAGGGTTGATTTTTGGGTTTTTTCCATGTGAACGTGTCTTATCTCCTTCGGAACTGTGTTTTGACATGATAGGCCTGTCTGATATAACTTTTCTCATAATTTTCCTTTTTCTCATGTTTCATTTTGGTGCATGGATTTTTTGATATTAATTGTCGTATGGGTTTTCGAGCTTACTTTTTGTCTTTTTCCCATGGGAACGCCCTAATTTGATCCCAGACACCCTGTTGTACTTTTTTGCAGCCTCCCCCTTATCGCCCGGCACATTTCTTCTTTTTATGGCATTGTGTTCTGGTGAACAGTTTGAGAGTCGTTAATTTTTCTTTGTTTTATCGTGTTCCTACGTGCCTCGCCTCGCGCGTGAACACTGACGTTTTTGAATTTACTTGCGTCGCGACACCCCATAGCCTTCACGCCCTTTCGTACCGTTGTCCCAGCTGTGTTCAATCCCGTCACTGCAAATTATTTACCCCCCTGTGCATATGCATAGAATGAGGGCGCCCTCTTTTTTTTCGGGCCTTTTTTTTCTTTCATTTTCAAAAAAAATCATAATAATAATATTTAAACAAAATCGCACACAAACAAATAGCAATTTTAAAAACACAAAAAAAGAACGGTTGGCCCTCCCTCCCCCCCCCCGGGCACCAACCGCCTCCTCTTCTTCTTCTTTCTTCTTTTCTTCTTCTTCTTCCTCGTTCTCCTCCCCCACCTCCCTCCTCTTGCGCCTCCTCCTCATTCCTCCTCCCTGCCTCCTTGCGCCCCTCCTCTCCCTGCGGCTCCTCTTCGACCGCCCATACGCCTTTGCCCCCGCCCTCCTTCCTTCTTGCTCCGCCCTCAGCCCTCCCCCCTTGCGCCTCCCCCTACGCCCTGGTCCCTCCTACGTCCGCCTCTGCCGCTTCCCCCCTCCCTTCTTCCCCCACCACCTTCTTCCACCGCCATCGCCGTCTTCTTCCACCATCTCCCTCTTCACCTCCTTCTCCACCCCCCGCCTCCACCCTTCAGCTCCATCTCCACCACCTGCCTCCTCCACCTCCCTCCTCCTTTGTAACCCCCCTTCCTATGCCCCTTCTAAGCCCCCCTCCTACCCCCCTTCTAAACCCCCCTTCCTATGCCCCTTCTAAGCCCCCCCTTCTAAGCCCCCTCTCCTACCCCCCCTCCTTTACCCCCTGTTAAGCCCCCCTTTCCCTCACCCCTCTTCAGCCCCCCTTCGTGTATCGTGGTTGCAGCCGTGTTTTTTTGGAGTGGGTTCCCTTTACGTGGTTGTGGTGTTGATGGTTGTTGCGGGCATTCACGCACGAGGACTCGTTCATGGGCATGTGTCATTGCTGCTGTTCAGACGGGATTGTTCACCCACACATCCGGGTATTCATTTTTTAAGATCCCGCAAATCATTCCACAAACAAAAACAAAACATCATTTTTTAACATAATAATAATAATAACATAAAACATAAAAAATTTCTCCAAAAGTACCCCAAAAAAATCACTGAAACTTTTTTCCACAGTTTAAAACTTTTTCCTCGTGGAAAAAGCCATTAATTAATTACTAAAAATTCCAAATTGCCTAAAAATATTCACAAAATGATGGAAATTGATAAAAAATCCAAAAAAAACCTAAAAATAAAAAAAATCCAAAAAATCACATTTACTTTTTTCATATTTTGGATTTTTTTGAATAAAAAATTACTAAAATATTTTTTGAAATTTTTTTCTTTTTGGAAAAATCTTATGACAATATAATTATCATAAACACATCCTTTGAAACTCCCAAACATGATAATAACAATTCCATCACATTGAAACAGAATGGTTTTCAACCCTCATAGTGGGACAAATTGGTTTCTTGGTTATTCTTTGAAAAAGAAAATCAAACAAAAACAAAACAAAATATACAAAAACAACACAAACCAAACCAATGAAACAAACAAAAACAAACCCTCCTTTTAATTTACTGTTTTTTTTTAAACAATAACAACAACAAACCAAAAAAATAAAATTTATAAAAATAAAAATAAAAATAAAAACAAAAAAACTATACAAATCAAAATATCCCACTAAAATTCCAATCCACATCTTCTCCTTTATTTTGGTCATGTGTATCATTATTATTTTTTAGCCAAGGTATTAATTAGTTTTCATTTTTTTTTTTCTATCTAACAAGATGACTATTGTCAGTCATCGGTTTTGTGGATTTGCGTGGATTGTGCATTCCATTTTGGTGGATGTGGTTTCAGAGCTTGCAAGTGTCCACCCACACATTGCCAAGTTTCTTTCTTTTTCCCTCTCTCACTTACACCATAACACACCATTAATTGTAAATAAAATCCATTGACCGTTGCACATACCCAATTAACAGAATGCACATCATAAAATTATAATTAAAATGAACCGGACATTAATTATAAAAGGAATCTCGTCGTTGAACGTACACCTTTGCAATTGAAGTCATGTAATTTGTAAATTAAAAACCATTCACAAGTGCATACACACACGCGTTACACACACATTAAATTGTAATTAAAATAAACCCCCCAAAGTCACGCATTCATGCACTCAAGTGACACACATCATGTAATTGTAACAATGAACTGCATCAGTAGAGACCAAGTCAAGTCAAGTCGTGTCAAGTCTGAGAGGGGCTAGGCTACGTTTCCGACTCACCATGCATTAACGAATTAACTTAACAATGAATTGTGTTTAATGGATTATTTACTAAAAATGAATCATTAGTTTCACCCACCCACTTCATGGCACTGTAGGATGTTGAACGTTATGTGGGATTTGGGATTATTGATCTGACCTTGGTCCATATGTTGTTTATTCTATTTTTTGTTCAAATATTTGGTTCAATCATGATTTTTAAGTCCGTGTCTGGGCTACGATATGTGTGCCATTTTTGTTTTATTTTGCATACTTGATACGGGGTCTTGGGTGCATGTTTGTTGCATAGCACGAAGCTTTCGGTCGCATATGTACGTAGGTCATGTGGAATTTTTTCTTCCTAGTTTTGTGTGTGTGGGTTTTTTGCTATAGTCTGAATGGCACCTACTTCTACCCCTCCGATTGTGGTACAGCATGTTCCCCTTATAGTCCATGATTATTCCCTCCTTTTAGGGGTGGATTGCATCTGACGTGCAGGCCTTCGTCCATTTGTTGCCCTCACATTGCCATCTGTGGATAAGAAACTTTGTTACTCCTTCTTGGCTTCTTACAAAAACCAGTCTGGTCCGATTTATAACCGCACCTTTTGTTTATCTGTAGCTAATATCAGTGAAGCACTGTGCTTGCCCATTTCTGCTTCATTTGTTCCCAGTAGTAACCAATTACTCACTGCTAAAGAGATTGTTACGCTAATGAAAAAGGAAACTTCTATCCCCTTGCTCCTTAACCAACTCATTAATAGTTCAGGGGTATCTATTGCCCATATCTCTTCTCCCATATGGAAGTAGCTATATCAGTTCCTCTAGGATCGGTTTATGTCAAGCAAGTCTGTATCCAAGTATCTATCCAAAGAACTGTTCACAGTTTCTGTGAAGATTCTAAAGGATGCTAAGTTCAATTGGGCAGGCTTTCTATTATCCAACATGGATCAACATTTCCAGTGAGTACGGAAGGGTCAAAACAGTAATTTCTCTTATGGTGCCTTATTATTATAGAGAATCCTCACTTTTGCACCTCCTCCTAGTGGTGTTCTAGTGCCCGATCTTGCTCCTTTACCAATGCAGCCTACATCTTCAGTTCCTTCTCCTCGGCCTATGCAACCTAATTCAGAAGATGAAGAGTCCCCTATTGTGTTTTCCCACAATAAACAACTTCGCACAAAGGGTCCTTCCAATCCTCTTGTACTAGATTCCCTGGTACAAACATCCACTCCTGCTATTTCTGGCAGTGCCCTTCCTTCATTCCTCTCCTGTACCAATCTATTTGCAGCCCAAAAGGAAGGACAATAAGATTTGCCGATTCCTTCATCTTTACAAACCATATTATCTGGACCTATGCTTCCACAAATGGTTTCAAATGTCCAATCTACTCTGGAAACCTCCCTCACTTCTTGTCTTCAGACACTATACACAAGTGTTTACACTTCCATGCAAGGCAAGGTGGATTCCTTAACCATTCAGTTGAGTAAGGCACTAGAGGATCTGTCTTCCAAAAGGGATACACTCAGTGATATCCATAACCAAATGACTATTGCCAAAGCCTTAATGAATTCACAAAAGGTAACTATTCAAGAGCTAGAATATAAGATAGCTAAATTGGAGGAGGAGAAGCATCTCTAATGATTGAGAATAATTCAACCCTTGAGAAAATGGTCACTTTGGCTAGTAAACTCGCTACTAGTGTGAGGAACTGTTGCAGCACTCTTAGAAAACTGTAGAGTCCCAAAAGAAACTTATTGAAGAACTTAACCAAAGAGTGGTTGTTCTTTCTGTTTCTCCTCCTGCTCCTGTATCTTCTGCTTTGTCTTCCAAAGAGGAGCTTGATCAGTTGCAACAAAAAGCTAAACTATGTGATGGGTTCTCAGCTAAGGTTGAACGCCTTCAGCAGCATACGGATTGCATGTAGAATGATTTTGTCCGTTATACTGAATTGGTATCACCTCCTCCTTCGTTTTGGGTGAAGTATAACCAACAATGATTTGCTTTATATATATCCTTAAGCAATGCGGATTTGGAGCCTCTAGATGATGGATTAGCCTACAGATCTCTTGAGAACTGTTTTTGATCGCTTTGTGGATGAGCTGATTTCCCGTGAGGTCCAGTTACTATCTTTCATGTATCTTACAGGCCATTTGCAGATCTTTGATAAAGAAGATTTGAATGTTTATGCGGGAGACGTTATCTTACGGGCAAGCACTGATGTATGTGTACTCAATTGAGCTTCTGCTAGCAGAGAGTTTGCAAACCTATCATGAGCAAACATTTTGGTGTAAGAGACATGCTTGGCATCCACCTTTGGAGGATGTTGCTTTGGAGCCTTGTCGACTTAGAAATGTTTTTCATAAATCTGATATCCAACCTCTACAATCTCAGTTATTGAGCTTTATTGCTGCTCATCCATTATTTACTGATTCCTTTTTTCAAGACCTTAATTTTTGTTGTTCTATTTATCCCTTAGATCATGTAGATCTTCTTTCTTATTCCCTCATGTCTTATCGTTTCCCTCTTTATGTTTCTCTTCTTTCATCTAGTCCTGATACCATTCATCTCTTATCCTTTACCCCTTCAGGATTTTCTCATATTCCTGTTTTTACTACATGTCCTTTCATTGTTGATCCTACATTATCTCCTACTCCTTCTTAACCTCCACCTACCGTTCCTCTTATTCACTCTATTTTTCTAGCAGAATCCCTTCATATCTTTTTTGTATTCTCCGTCTTTTCCACCTTCTTTATCCCTTCATTTACCTTCCTTTTATGATCTCTATCCTCCATTACAATGTTCCCCTTTTATTCCATCACCCTCTCCATCCGATCACATTAACCTTCCTCAGACAGTGCTGGATATACTAGGGTATGATAGTGACATACTTCGTCAATGACAATGGACACTACATGATTCTGTGACAGGACCAGTGTTTGGCCTTTTATTCCAGGGTCCTAGGATACCTTTGCAACATGTTCGAACTCTTACCTCTATTTTGCTAGAGTACATGTTACTTCTAGGGATACCACTGTTTGCATTGCAGCTTATTTTTGCTTGTATCTTGCTTTTATGCATCAACAATCCACCCTAAATACTCCAAAGAGTATCCCACAGTTGTTGATCAATCCAAATGAGGATGTAGCTATTGCTCACATGGATGTTCTGTATTACTTTTCACAGGCCTTCCCTACTAGGTTCATAATTTTACTGGAAAGGATGTGTTGTCTACAATTCCTCCAAAATGTACCTCAGTACTTTGTAGATGAGAACAAATCCTTAGACCGTCTTAAATTTAGTATGCAATTTAAAAAGAAATACCTTCATCCTACTTAGTAGGAGGGTTTTCATGATTATATCCTCTCTTTCTTAATGAAAAATTCTTCTATTTCTCCATTTTTTGGGGATTTGTGCCATTCAAACTATATTTGTATATTGGTATTTTTTGTGTTGGGTTTTGTTTGTTTTTTATATTGTGAGGAGCTGATGAAGATGAAGCTGTGAAGATTGCTAATGATGGTTATCACATGGTTGCAGTGAGAATTTGGATGCTGAACTCTTATATCCTTTAATAGTTTGAGTTATTTTGGTTTTATGGTATTGGTGTTATTGGTTTTTCTTTCATATGTGTTTTAGATACAGGTTCTATGAAGCTGATATGTTGGGGTCGTGATAGTAGCTGGTGATTTGAGCTGAATTGAAGATTATTTTTAGCAGATATTAGAGATTTTATTCTTTTTTTAAAAGGTTGCAGGGACTCTTCCTTTCTAAGTGTGGGGATATGTTGAGTGTTAAAATGAAATGTTTTTGGGTTGATTTTTTGTTGTTTTTGTTGCTGAATGGTTGTTTTTTGTGATGGATTGTTTGAATTTAAAGATGTTTTGAAGTTTTTGAAATGGTTTGAGTATATTTGAAGGGTTTATGATGGTTTTTTATGAGAATATGTTGTTTTATAGGGTTCTGTAATTTTTTCTGTTTGGTTTTGTAAGGTCTAATTTTCTTCTATTTTATTTCTGTTTTGGTAGTTGAGATGGTTGAATGAATGTTTTAAGAGATGGTTGAGGTTGTGTTAAAAGGTTTATGAAATATTGAATTGGTTTTGGTTTGGTTTTTATGGTCTCTGTTGATATTCTGTAAGGTTATGTGGTTTTGTTGTTCTATATTTATGTTGCTCTGTGGTCTGTTCTGTTCATTTATGTTGAGTGTTATGTTAGATGTATGGATGTTTTGGGAAGTGTTTTTGTTTTAGGAAAGAATGAATGGAAGCTCTATTCAAGATAACTGAAGTGAAGAAGTAGCTGATGAAGATTCACAGAAGGTTATAGAAGAATAGTGACAGAAGTCAGATCTCACAGGACACCATGATGTCTCTGGTGCCTCTTCGCATTAGATATACCTTTTGGGAGGTGTATCCACGACCAAGAGAGGAGAATTGAGTGCCATTCTTAAGAATTGTAGTGAGGCTATGATGTATTATTGAGAGAGCAAGAGTATGTGAGAGAGAGAAGTGAGAAAAAAATCAGTTCTATGCCTAAAAACAATGTATCTACTATGAGAGATTGAGAGAGAAAACTATGAATGTTTTAAGAGATTGAAGATTATGGTTGATTCTATTAAATCCGTGGGAGATATCTACTATGTTGCTACATGAAGATTTGTTCTTTTCTTTGTTTTGGTTCTCAAAAGAATGAAATAAAAGCTTGTTGATGTTAGAAGATAGATTTTCTTGCAATAGAAACCCTTTTTCCTTGGTTTTCCTCTTGGGGCTCCAGAAGCAATGCAAGGAATGTGCATGCCACCTGCATACAGAACTCAGAAGATGAATGAGCTCTTCAAGTTGAAACAGTTGAGTCTATCTTTGGAGGTGTACTACTCAATATTTGTCTCCTTGTTGAAATACGCCCCGACAATGAGTATTCCCCAACAAGTCTCAAAGTTCTATGATGGGCTAAACCCACCAATGAACACTCGGTTGGAATCAATGTGTCCTTCGAATTTGCAAAGATGCATTGATAAGAGCAGGACCTATTGCCCAAGAAGTCCAACCGAAGTCCAATAATAATAGACCTTTGTCTCACAAAGACCAGAATCGAGGGACGTTGAAAGCTCAATTTAAAAAGGCGCAAGGACAAAATCAAGGCCAACGGAAGAAGTCCCCACTCAAAGAAGTGACCAAAGTGTGTGATGTTTTCACTGCAATGAACCCAAGCACTTCAAAATGGAATGTCCCAAACTTGATGGAGATCGCCGTCAAGGAAAATCCAGTGGCCAAAGACAGGGATACCTATGGCCATGGTCGTGCAACAATGGGAAGGGCAAAAACTTCCAATATCACCACTAAGGGAATCAACGAAGAAGAAGACCCATCCATGGAAGCTGAGATTGAGAGGGCATCCATTCATGTCGCTCTCCATAAAAAGGGCCTGAATCGCCAATTTTTAATGATCCGGATTACCAAGGTAAGAAACTCAAAACCCTGATTGACTATGGCAACACTCATTCATTCATTTCACCAACTTGTGCAAGAAGGCTAGGGATAGCCACTGTAGCTGTACCTACTTTGTTTATCGAACTAGAAAATGGGTAAGATCACTTGCACTAGAAAAACTGCTAAGGTGGAATTCCTACTCGGAAACGAGCCCACATCTGTTAAGTTCAGGGTAATAAATCTAAGAGTCCATGAGTGCCTGCTCGAGATGGATTGGCTAATCCCCAATGACACTCACATCCATTGTGGGAAAGGACAAGTTTCCTTTTGAAATCCTAAGGGTGAGCAGGTTACAACTCAAGGAGAAGAAGGCAAACCAAAGATCCAGCTAGCTAAGGCAACGGGAATAGCTTAGGGTATAAGAAAAGGATTACATGTCTATTTGATTAAGCTAAACAAACAGGAACAAGTAGAGGACTCCAATGAAGAACCATCATGGCTAAAAGAGTATGCGGATGTATTTCCAAAAGAATTGACAGAATTACCACCGCCTAGGGAAGTGGATCATGAGATTAAGCTAATACTAGGAGCTGCACCAATCACAAAAAGACTCTACAAGATGTCCATTCCAGAAGCTATTAAGCTAAAATAACAACTCAAAAAACTATTGGACCAAGGGTATATACATCCCAGTAGTTCTTCTTAGGGAGCTCCAGTCTTGTTCCAAAAGAATAAGGATGGTACACTTCACCTTTGCATCGATTATAGAGGCCTGAACCAAGTAACCATCAAGAATAAATATACTATCCCAAGGATAGAGGAGTTACTTGATCGATTGCAAGAAGCAAAAATCTTCTCCAAGATTGATTTGAGGTCAGGATACTACCAAATCCACATCAAAGAAGAGGATATTCCTAAGACGGCATTCAACACTAGATATGGTCATTTCGAATTCACAGTAATGTATTTTGGATTGACTAATGTCCTTGTCACCTTTAACAAGATAATGCAGGACATTTTTAGACCATATCTTGATGATTTTGTGCTTGTTTTCTTTGATAATACCTTAGTTTATTTCAAGGAAGAGGAGGGTCATGAGTCCCAAGTTCGCATTGTCTTTGAGGCCATGAGGACTCATAATCTCTATACTAAGAAGAAAAAATGTGTTGTCCTCAAGAGGCAGATCAAATATATTGGGTTTATTGTGTCAAATGAAGAAATCTCTGTAGATCCTACAAAGGTTAAAGGTGTCCAAGGGTGGCCTCTACAAACTACTATCAAAGAAGTGTATAGCTTTCTTGGATTGACAGGTTGGTACACGATCTTCATTAAGGACTATGCCTTTATCGCAACACCCCTCACAAATTTGCTAAAAAAGCAAGTTGCTATAGTGTGGACGTCCACTGAACAATCAAGTTTTGATCAATTCAAGCATAGCTTAGTGACAGCACCAATTCTAAAACTCCCTGACTTAAGCAAGGAATTCGAAGTTGTCACGGATGCTAGCTCACTTGCACTAGGCTGCGTACTAATGCAAGAATGTCATCCTATAGCATATTCTTCGAGAAAGTTAAAAACCCATGAAAGGAATTATGCCACCCATGACCTGGAGCTACTAGCAGTTATTCATGCTCTCAAACTTTGGTGACACTATTTGCTTGGTAACAAGTTCTCTTTGGTCACGGACCATAAGAGTCTTAAATGGATCTTCACCCAGACTGACCTCAATATGAGGCAATGTCATTGGATTGAAATTCTGTAGGAATATGACTTTGAGATCAAGTATCAACCTAGTAAAGAGAATGTGGTCGCTGATGCATTAAGTCACAAGGGATTCCTCAACTCTCTTATTATGGAGGAGCCTTCAATGGTGAAATCATTAGCAACTATGGTGTCAATGTGCCTAGCAACCATATCATTGAGTTAGCTAAGGAAGAAGATAGCCATGATCCAGAATATCTGAAGATGCTGGGGGAGATTTTGAAAAAGGACCAAAACCCTAGACTTAAGGTCAAGTATCAAGAATTTTTTGTCAATGAGGGACTTGTCTATTTTAGGACAAGATTATGCATTCCCTCAAGCAAGAAACTCAAACAGGGAATACTTTGGGAAGCACATGAATCCCCTTTTTTAGGCCATCCCGGATATGTCAAGACCCTCAACACGGTTAGAAAGATCTACCATTGGAAAAGGCTTAAGGGAGACATGTTCAAATATGTCACGGAATGTTTGTCTTGCCAGCCCATTAAGGCAGAACATGTCAAGATGCCTCGAAAGCTGCAATCTCTTGACATTCCCCAAATGAAGTGGAAATTTATCAGCATGGACTTTGTTGTTGGGTTACCTTAAGTTCAAGGAGGGTACAATTCAATTATGGTTATAGTAGACATGCTCACCAAGGTCGCATGCCTCATTCCAATCAAGACAAATTATAAAGCTTCAAATATTGTCAAATTGTTCATCAAGGAGATATTTAGACTCCGTGGGTTGCCTAGAAGGATCGTTAGTGACTGCGATTCCCTCTCCACATCCCACTTCTGGAGAGGGATATTCAAGGCCGTTGGGACTCAACTCTATTTTAGTACAGCCTATCACCCTCAAATTGATGGCCAAATGGAGAGGGTCAACCAACTCATTGAAGATATCCTTAGAGCATATTGTTGTCGCGAACCCAGGAAATGGATCCAATATCTGCCATTGGTAGAGTTCACCTATAATGCTTCCTACCAACAAAGCATTCAAACGATACCTTTTCAAGCATTGTATGGGCATGATTGCCATACTCCATTGAACTTTTCATATCCTACCTTAAGGGTAGAAGCTTCCAAGAAAATGCTTGAAGAAATGGATGAGCAAGTCAAGGCCATTAGAGCTGCCAAGGATAGGCAGAAAGCCTATGCAGATCTAAATAGACAAGAGTGACTCTTCAAGGAAGGAGATATGGTTTTTATTCATGTGCAACCCAAGAAGATTTCCTTATCATTGGGAGAATTTAAGAAATTGAGTCCAAGGTATTGCAGACCCTACAAGATCCTCAAGTGCCTAGGGTCCTGCTTACAAACTCCAACTCCCTAAGAACGTAAAGGTTCACAATGTATTCCATGTTAGCCTACTAAAGAAATATGTATCCAATCCTAGCCATGTACTCAATTATCAACAAGTTCTAATGCCAAGCCAAGGAGTCCTTGAGCTCTGGCCAAATAGAATCCTAGACATTCTAGAAAAGAAATTGAGAAGTAGAACCCTCAAAGAGTACCTCATCCAGTGGAAGGACTATCCAGAAGAAAATACCACATGGATTGACGAGAGTACTCTCAACCAACAATAACCCCAATTCCTTTCGAGATGAGGACATCTAGATTCCTTAAGGGGGGAAGGATGTAACATGTCGCCATGAGAGACCCCCCTTTCAAACAAATTTAAATGAATTTTTTTACGTCTCCCCCCTGTCGACATTGCCAGCTTGTGGAGGGAGGGGGAAGCTGAACATGTAGTTGAGGTAGGTGAAGAGGATAACGATGGCGGTGGAGTTGTAGTGGGTGTCAACACCAAGAGATGGCAAGTACACGTGACGACGGATCCAATGGGGGGAAGGGGTACACGAAGTGAAAATTCTCCCAAGTAACCGGAAAATCCGTAGCCATGCAAGGAGGATTGAGCAAGGATGTCACCACTAACACGAATGGGTTTTCAGGTTTAAACACTAATTCAACACTCCAAAACCAAGTATTGTTACGATGTCTAGTCCTATGAACAGAATAGTAAAACATAATCATCGTAAAAAGAAATCATACTTTTGTATCACGTAAATCGCTTAACTAGGAAAGGTAGAGGCTTAATGACCATGATTTGCCACAAATCGATTAAGCATCTACAGGTTGTTGCAACACTAAGCCGAGTATTAGACTCGAATTTTTG
The DNA here is from genome assembly GCF_053477565.2 of Lygodium microphyllum. Lineage (NCBI taxonomy): Eukaryota > Viridiplantae > Streptophyta > Polypodiopsida > Schizaeales > Lygodiaceae > Lygodium > Lygodium microphyllum. The sequence continues at coordinate 97,646,745 of NC_141143.1, forward strand.
CAAATGCATCTTAGATTGCCAATATATATAAATATACTGTGTAAGTCAATTGCTTCCTATAGATCATTAGAGTGAATTAACTCACATTTACATTAGGTATAATGAACTCATGTACACCCGTGCTTAAATACTTAGGTCATACTTTATGATTTGTATAAATTCGCTAGAAGGAATTTTCATTAATGGGAATCCCACATCGTATCATCAATCTCAGGAAAGACTTGCATCTAGATTTACCTGGCATCATGGACAGTTTCAGTTACACTACGTAATAGGTATTTATCTTAAAAGACAGATTTAAGATGCGCATGTGAATTGCTAAACTTAATTGCAAGAGGCAGTTCCATAAATGAAGCCTATATGATAAGGCTAGGATTTAATTCGACTCAGTTAACATTTAATTGCAAATAAGTCAAATTATCGTTACAAGCATATGTTGACTTAGAGTCAAGTAAACACGCTCTTTGGTCTCTATCCTAACAACTCACTGCGATGAATCCAAAACACCCTTGAAGATATCATGTTTTAAAATATGATACAACTCAAAGCCAATACAAGAAAACTCGAATGTCATATTCACAAGGAAGAACGACCATTCACCACATGACTTTCAATGCTTGCAACTATTTAAGGATTGCAAAAGGGCTTAGTTTACTCTTGACTTGCGAGAGGAATGAACAAAAGTTCATGTTATCTTGAGGGAATGAAACCCTAGGGTAAACTTAGAAACCCCAATAAAGTTATAAAGTGGGAAAAGGGTTACCAACTGACTAATTGAAATCCTAGTTTGAGTCATATAAGACCTATGACCTTAAGATAAGAACCCCAAACTAAAGGCTAGCAAATTATAGGAACTACCATCCAAAAACTATCGGATATAGATCTAATAGTGTAATTGCTCACTCCTATCACATAGGATTGAGGTCGGAATGAGGGTATTCTCTATTCCTCATAAGGTTATGGAAATTGATATCAAGGCAAGAAAAACCCCAAAAAGGGGTAAACGCTAATCATTCAAAAATAGGAATTCCACCTTAGCAAATTTCTCGAGCACTTGCCTTTATTATTGTTTGTGCTTGTAACTTTAGGAACACCATATGTGAAAGGATTGTATGATCCCAAACTCACAAAAGAAATTGGAATAATGAATCGGGTTGAATTCATGGAGGGCATGCCAAACTACCCCCAGCTGGCCGCCAACTTTATCCAAGGGGATTCTAAACAACCATGATGGAAACATGGACCAAACCCGCCACCAGAGTCTCTCCATGGGTTAGTTTGAATGTAGGAGGACACTTAGATGCCAAGGGGGGCTCCGGCTGTAAATTCCCTACCTCCGGGTCCTATTCAAATGATCTACATGACTCAAGATGGAATCTCGAAGCCCTGTTACTAGTGCAGGAGCGGAAACTTGAAGGAAATAAGAAGCATCCTCACGGATTTCATGAATCATTCTTTTTGGACAAGACTTGTATCTCAGTTAAAATACTAATATAAAGTTTGCTTCCAAGGAACTTATTTGAATTGTTTTTCATGTCAGTGCGGTAAGTTATGTGAACGAACCATGTTTCCTAAAAGGCTTAATTAAGGAACATGATTTTAAATGTCACACATAAATGTGGTAGGACCTAATTAAATAACTAAAGAACACCTATTGAGGGAAGCGGGTGGGTGGAAACCTTGACGGGTCCGTCCTATGTAAGGGTAGTCCCAGAGGATTGGGAGGCTTCTCACAAGGTTATACAGTTGTACGATCTTTAGGTATTATTAGGTATTTTAGGGGACCGGAATGGAACTATGCCCTACAAGCAGAGAGGTTGAGCGGTGCATCCCTCTCATTTTCCATTCCCAAATGCGGTATGGGTCTGCTTCTGCTTGGGTACCTCTATGTAAAGTAGGATACTCAAGTCCCGACACTAGAATGTTGTCAGGAGACCTTGTCCACTAGAAACCCTGATTTTAGGTCGATCCTAGTGGGTTCGGTCATGAACGCTCAGTTGCGAGGCGGACTCGAGAAACTCTAGGCGCAATGAACCTCGTAACATTTCATGGGAGTACTGGGTAGCGTCGCTTAGATTTGTCTCTCGATGGACTACTAAAAAAACATACATGGATAGCGGGCACGTTACACTCTGGACTACCAATGTCATCAAGTTGGCTTCTTCACTACCACTTTTCAGTAGAGGGTGGAAAAACGTCTCCCTTTTCAATAGTTGGGTCTTTTGGGTGCACATCCTCTTAGAGCCCACCACCATAGATGCCGAATCTAGGAGGGAAGATAAGTATGTCCCGGCCAACTTTAAATGTATTTCTATAACATCATATGTATTGGGAATAATGTAGTGCAACAATAAGATACATATCTTGATATATGTATTGGGCCTTTCTAAATGTATTAATGTATAAAGATACATTATTATATTGGACTATTGTCTCGAAAACATGCCAAAATTATAATGGGCATAATTGGCAATACTAGCTAGTTGGTGGCATGTCACAATTGGCACAAAAGCTCGCCCACCCATTAGAGACATTTTGCCAAGTAGGCTTTATCCTATCAGTGCTACACTTCAGACAATGCCCAACTTCCAAGATTCTTTCCTCCATTGCTTGCCCTAAATTTAGATAAGGGCTTGTCCTATGCATCATGATGCACGGCTGTGCATCTTTAGACTGTTAAATAAGCATAATGTCACACCATGTGATGGAAAGGAGTTCCTAAATTTGATCTAGAAGTTCTTGAATTTGGGTATAAATCTATTTTTTCTCTATTTGGTCTTGAAAATAAGGAGCTTCATAAGGTGGTGAACTAACGTAGGTGGTACCACTTTTGGGTCTAGATTAGATAATCCCAATGGTAGATCTATTATGAAACACCCCCTATGTTTATCTAAACATTATTGTTGTCAGGAGCTAAAATTTCTTTGCATTTTGCAACCCATTGATTAGAACTAAATAGGCATAGTCTCTTTCTTAAGAAATATTTAGGCATGTGTACATAAGCAATAGATGAAACTTGGTTAATCCCTAATAGTTGTTCCAAGAAGTTTAAACTAAAAAAGCATATGCAAAAGTACACATTTGGATTAGATTGGTGGCACATGGTATACCCAAGCTCAAATTAGCTATTTACAAAGTAAATTATGTTTTTGTAAAAACCTATGTAGATTCTAGTTGCTTGATATGTTTTGACATATTGTAGTTAGTTTCCATAAAAGCTACTTTAACTTTATAGTTCATAGTTTGGTAGTTAGATATAATTGTTTGACCGTACCAAAGTAGAACCTTACATCCAAATTGATGAATAGGATCTCCTGGCTCATTGATAAGCTAATTTGAATATGTGTACACTAAGGTCATTTTTTGTATTGGCCCATGTTGGTGGACTTGGGCAGCCACATTTGGGTGTGTAACGGCCCTAATTATACAATGATTTTGTAAAATTATTATGCATACATTGATATTGTCTCATAAAGTTATGCATTCGGCAATTATGCATACACAAATTGTCTCATAAAGCCATGTAAAGAACAATACAGTTATGCATAGAATGTGAGTCTGTGTCTCGTAAAGTTATGCGTAGAATGATCTTGTTGTAGCGTGCTCGTCCAAGCACATTTTTAGCTGTCCAGCGAGAGACGAGTCTAAGTGACACCGCCCGGCACTCCCATGGAATGTCACGGGGTTTGTCGCCTAGGGTTTTCTGAGTCTACCTTGCAACAAAACGTTCACGGCCGTGAACCCACTAGGATCGACCTATGACTTGAGTCCCTAGTGGTCAAGATCTCCTAACAGCATTTTGGCATTGGGTCTTAGACATCCTACTTTACGCAGAGACACCCATTCCGACGCAGATCCATACCATACTTGGTTCAAAGAGAATGGGAAACGAGAGGGATGCGCCGCTCAACCTCTCTGCCTGTAGGGCATAGTCCCATCTCGATCCCCTAAAACGGCATGAATCGGGTTCTAACTTAACCATACCTAAAGATCGAACGATGATAAAACCTTGTGAGAAGCCTCCTAGTTCTCTGGGACCACCCTACTGTAGAACAGACTCTCGTGGTTCCCGCTTCCCTTGATAGCTTTAGTTTTCTAATTAGGTCCTACTACAATTACGTGTGACATTTAAAACCAACTTCCTTAATTAGACCTTTAGGAAACAAGATTCATTCATGTAATTTACAGCACAAACACAAAAATAGAGCAAGTAGTCCTTTTGGCAAACAAGTTCCTTAACTTATCTTCAAGTTGATCTCTGTCTCCTGTCCATACATGAGAAATTATATATCCCTTCTATCCAACAGAAGTACCTGGTCCAAATCACATGGCACCATAATTTCTATCCTTTATCTAAAATAGGATCTTCCAATGCCCTAGACGTTGGGCTCATAGCAGTCTACAACTTCGTTCTAGACTAGGTAAGGGGTGTCCAGAGCTCCACTGACCCCAAGTGACTGAGGAGTGAGACACAACTTCCGTGGTCGGCCTTTTCACCACTCGACCTTTGGCCCGTGAATCGAGCAGTGCCCTCTCGGGTTGAAGTGCTACGTGACCTTGGAGATGACCACCCGCACAAAATATCATTTCTTAATTAATCCAATTAAGAACCAAGCACAATCAAGGCATTCATCCCTAATATCATCTTCCAAGAAAACATTCCTTTATTCCCCATAGTAATTTGTCATCATAGACCCCCGCCATGAATTTACCATCAATCACAAGCACTTGGAGTAATCATCCAAACCACAATCCAACAATCAGTTGAATTTACAAGCGTTTAGGGAGTTGTTCAATCAACCAACAAAAACCAATTGTATTTTTTCCAAACAATACAAGAATAGACGTGATAACAATTCCATCACATATTTGCTCTCCCCCTTGGGATCAAAGAGTGATTCTATGCAAAATTAACTTAACACTTGTATGCACAATTTTTAACATCATTCTTTTTACTATTATGCCATTCATAACCCCCTGACCGATTCTTTCTTATAATTGCTCTATTAACAAATAAGTCATATGCAACTAGGTGCAATTAACTTCCCTTGATACAAGCACTTTGCAAACTTCATCTTTGAATATTTGAGATGCGATTTATCCTTTTCAATTACCTATTCTAGCACGGCAAAGTACGGAGTCTAACGTATCTCATGTGAGAATCAAAGCAAGCATCTATCAATTTGGAAATACATTACTTACGACTAGTACCGAAGTTGGATTGACAGTGATGCCTTCGCCCGAAGCTTCATTGATGGTTGTAGGATTGCCATCCGTACGTGACCTTCTTCGCTTGGGGGCCATCGTCCGGAAGTAGATTCGAGAGATAAGGAAGGAATGGATTTTGAGATGGAAGAGCATAAGAGAAGATGGCTTAGTTGAAGACCAAGATAGGGGGAATTGAGCTAACTCTCTTCCTTGCAGCCTCTCATGGTAACTCCTCTCTCTCTCTCTCTCTCTCTCTCTCTCTCTCTCTCTCTCTCTCTCTCTCTCTCTCTCTCTCTCTCTCTCTCTCTCTCTCTCTCTCTCTCTCTCTCTCTCTCTCTCTCTCTCTCTCTCTCTCTCTCTCTCTCTCTCTCTCTCTCTCTCTCTCAAGCTCCTTCTCGCAATCTCTTGGAGGGGTATCCTTCTACCTCTCTCTCTCGTAGCCTCTCAAGGTCTCCTCCTCCCTTGTGCCTCCCATGCCTCATATTTATAGCTAAACAAGAGGAAAAGGATTATGGCTAAGAGGAAGAGCTCTTTGTGGAGGGGATCTTGGAGAAATCAGTGTTCTGATGCTCAAATCATAAGTTTGATGGTTCCATTGGCTCCGAAAGGGGGGTAAAATCCCAAGACACTTAGTTAGAAATCATTCAGGTCACTCCTTTTTCTCCTTGTTCGAAATGTTGTCTACTGCCTGAAAACTATAATCACGACGCGTGCGATTTTGCCAATCTCTCTCTTTTTCTCTTTTTATAAAATCTCCAAAACTAACTAAAACATCACTTGCCTTTTTTTAATGACATCTAATTCTAGAAATCTCAATATATTTTTAGGATAATATCTAAAATATCTAAAATATACTAGTTTTTTGCCCAAAAATCTAATATTTTTGGACCATCTGTACTATACACAGTAATACTATTGATTAATATGGCTCATAACTCTCATTCATGTTGTAACTTCTGTGAAGGGTGACTACGGTCCTTGTCAATCCGAAAAAAACATCGAATTATGATTCGCGATTTTTCTTTTAAATATATTTTCAATTAAATAAAAATTATTAATTATTAACATTAGTTAGTCTTTAGTTAGTAATCTTACTAACTTATTAATTGACTAACTAACTTTCAAACTAACCAACTAACTTTTAATTGCATGGAAATATTACACTTGTATATGAATTATCTCATAAAGTTACATAAATAACAATAATGGATCAATTATGTAAAGAACAATAAACCTGTAAGTCCATCCACATATTGTAAATAATAGATCAATTTTCATGCGTAAGGTGGAGCTCGATGGATTCTCAAGAGAGCACTCCCATGGAGGAATTTCAACAATTCGTGTCTCAAATAAGCCAGGATACAATATGCAGTAATGACTTTATATACTTTTCAAGTCAAAGTGTGGGTGTTCCAAGCCATAGTGTAGCTAGTAGTATTCCTATAAATGTATTTCCAAACTGCCCTCCTTTGATCAATCCTCGTCCTCCTCAATTCACACCATTCCAACAATGAAGACAGTTAGGTATAGAGGGACCCACAACAATACACAATAATGTAATTCTTCATTCAATTCCACATAGTCCTCAACATGGCCCCTCTCGGCACCACCACAACAAGAACCACAAGCAATAAGTTCCTATGATGTAATCTAGGACACATGTGAAGAGGTTGACGTGGTTCAGACCCAAGTACCAATGGTGCCACATTTTGAAAATGCCAATAAGCAGCATCCACGGTGAACTTCATTGGAGTCTAATGCACCAAAACCTCCCAAACCAAAGAGGGTGTAGAAAGAAAAGAATCAAGATGACGTACCCAAGACACAAGATCATTCAACAACCATAAAAAACTATTTGCTCAGTGCAAGGATGCATAGAAACTACAACTCATTCACATCTGAGGATCCATGAGTGCGGAGTTCTCAAAGCCACCAAAGCAAGGAGTGGATATATAGTCCAAGGTAGCCACACAGCTAGCATCGCTACTTTTTGCAGTTCAACAAAGATGATGAGGCATACAAAAAACGTTGGGGACGCGTCTATGAGTCATATAGAAAGGATAAGACCCACAATGCCATATCAAGAAATTATCACAATATCACTTGTCAATTGTATGATATTGTGAATGAATATATATGGAATTGTGCCAATGTTGTCAGTGATGCACATGCCTCATCTATTGGTGGGTTGTCTTCTCTAGAAGACAATACTACATCAGTCTCTCCAATGATCCAAGTGAACACACTCAGAAAGACATTGGCTCCAATGAGCCTTTAAAGATTGAACAAGATCAAATGACCAGCCAAGGAACATGCAATAAGAAGGGTAGAAAGATAGAGGAGGCTCTCAGTGACATGGCTAACACTGTCCGATCAATGTTATCCAACCAAAAAGTAAACTTAGAGAAAAAGAAAGCATTTGAAGAGTGCAATCTTGTTATCATGGATACACTTGCCTCCTCTGTATATCTGACCTGTTAGATATAATCAAAATTATTAAAAAGTAATGATGGTTTCAACAGTAGATGAATCTGAAACTTTTTTTAAAAAAAGATTTTTAATTCTACTTATACATCTCTCTTAAATTGTCACATAAAGTTTCATCAAACCTTTTGACAGGTGAATGGACGATGAAAGTCTTCTAATAATGTGTGTCATCGATGTTGTAGTTGTTGTTATGGCAATGTTTCACTTATTGTTAAGTGATTTGGATGACAGAGACAATGACAGTATGCAATTGCATACTTTGATTGAGTGCATGGCTTGAGGTTATGTTGCACGTTGAGCTAGGATAGGTTATCGAAGGCACAATCGATGGTCATCATAGGCCTATCCTAGACCACACACTTTTATGGAGCAGGGGCTTCTAGGGAGTTATTCAAACCAAATGTTTAAAAGCAGGTTATGAGTTAGCATGAGTACATTTGAATATCTCATCATGAAGTTAGCACCACAAAAGCGACACAAGAACATGAACTATAAAAGAGCAATACATGTCGAGAAGTGGGACTGTGTGGCTGCACATCACCTGGCAAGCGGCTCAAATTTGGGACTCGTAGTTGATTTGTATAGAGTCTCAACTTCGTTTACATAGCTGGCTACTCTAGACTTTTGCAATGCACTGGTCACATCTGGATTGGATGGTATGTACATAAAGTGGCCAGCATCACAACAAATGCAAAAATATGCAGGCCCTTCAAGGTATACCACATATTGTTGATGTAGTAGATGGTAGTCATATACCTATCATAGCCCAAAGAGAGAACCACAAAGATTATTTTAATAGGAAGGGCTTCCACTCAATTATTCTACAAATCAATGTGGTAGTCAATTGTGTTGTTTGGGATTTTGACGTTGGTGGTTGGGCAAGTTTTATGCACAATTGGAATGTTTTTCAACATTCAAATCTAGGAAATCAATGCACACAACAAATCTCTATGACAATATTGTCTACTTGCATGCTTTTGGATGCTTCCTCCTTTCAAGGGTAGTAAGGATGGACTATCTCTGTATCTTCGGAATGTTATTATTGGAATTAAATACAATCAAGTACTCGTATGTCAATTGAAAGCACATTCGGCATCCTTAATGTGTGATTTCGTATACTGTTGAAGAGATGTGATATGATTTTACAAAATGTCCTGAAGATGGTGGCAGTACGTCTTGTTCTACATAATATATGCATTGTGCATGGAGATAGTTTTGATGATGCATGGATATGTGAAGTGGCAATGAAACTTGAGAGAGAAAGTAATGCACCTGGTCAAGACATGGGCCAACAAAATAGTTTGAGGAATGGATTAGCAAAGGTTGCTATGCTAACAAACACAGGTACCACGCAAGCAATTCAAAGAGCTCAATCAAAGGAGCCAACACCATGGGCAAGCCATCCTAGGGGAGCATCTCAAAGAGACAACGTTGCTTGAGCCATGTTTCGAGAGAACACAAATGTGAGTATAGTCTTTGGTGATTTTCACTCTGCATCGGCAAAGGATATCGACGACAAAGACAATGGTGAGTAAACTTCTATAGCATATGCATTGCAAGTGGAAAGGTGGAAAGAGGGGTGGTGTGCTAATAAATTTTCCCTCTTTCCACCTTTTTGCAAAGAGATGGGTAGAGTCATGCCTTAACAGCATGGTGAAGGGGTTTAACTCCTTTGTTCTCTTTTTCATTACTAATTTGTGTTAGTTTTATTAGTCACCTTTTTTTTGTAACATCAATTTGTGATACTTATAGCCAATGATTATGTAAATCGTGAATTGCAATAATAATTGCAAGTTTTCCCACCGTTGTGTTATCTAGCATCAATGATTGTGTTTAATTAGATACTCAAATAATAATTATAATGTCAATAATGATCAACATCCCTTCATTCACATGTGATCTAGGATAATTCAAAAAGTGTCCAATGCATAGGTCGTGGTCGGTGTGTAAATGATTGCAGATGAAATATGGACGGATACTTATTGACCAAGAAAAGTGTTCGCCACTCAGTGTGTAAGTAAGTGGCCGCCCAAGTCAACTTTTCATGTGCCCACCCATTGGGCATAAATTGGGCAGGTAATGGCAGTGCGTAACCAATCTTAGATTTGCCTTATCTTGATAAGTATTGTTAAACCATCTGCAAAAGTCATTTGATAAAGAAGGTGGCCCAAGAAGTAGAGGTAGAGCTCTAAAGCTAGCACTTTGGAAAATTTTGGAGGTGAGAGACTGCATAACGGAACTCCCTAACGGGAAAGAATGAACGAAAATCCACTACGTCTGAGAGCTCCAAATGAGGAACTCTTAGTTTGGTCTGCATGACCGAAACTAAGACCTTCCCCCTCTCAACCCTTGTCACATTAGAGCTCTGCAGAATTTGAGAAGGATAATCAAGGAAGCTCTCCCCCCCTTCAAGGGAGGGGAAAGAGGCATGGTGATTCCCCCTCTATGAGTTATGAATGTGGATATCCCCCCGAACGCGCCATAGTTCGAGATAGTTTCTACAGGACTAATGAGCTCATCAGTAGTCGTCTTTAACCATGAAGGCTTGGGAATGGGAATCGCAAACTCTCTGAAGGCCTCCTTTAATCCTCTCTACAACACAAGCTTATTGAATAACTCACTCAGACAAGAGTTTTGGCATCTAGTAAATGGATGTTGGGGGTAAAGGCACCTCTGCCTAGCCACCCGTGTATTACTATATTGATGGTCACACATTGTGACTGTTGGAGTTTCCATTTGGTCTCTCTCTCTCTCTTGCTCTTGCTCTCCCGCGCATAGCTCTTCCAAGCAAGCTTTGACCCTTCTCACCTTTCAACTTGTATCAGAGCATGGTTGCTCGAGCATTCCAACTTGGTTCGTGACTCCTTCAGCTTCCTATCGATTACCTACACTCATTGGGTCTCCTTCCCGACACCCATAGCCGACTCTCCCGAGCTCCCGTCACTCCTCGACTTCTCGAGCACCTACTCGTCCCATTTGGGCATCCTCAGGGCATTCCTTAAGAGGTATTAGAGCTCTCTTTTGTTATTTTACTTCATTTCACAGGTTTTGTGAAGTAGGGCAACCATGTCCTCTTACTTCTTATGATATGTACTCTCTACCGATGAGTTTGCCCTTCAAGAGGGAGCTCCTATGGGTCCTTGACTACTCCCCCAACCTTGCCTTAACCTTGCCTAGTCATTCCACATGCCCCAGATCAGTTTGGGCGAGCTTGAAGACCTATAAAAAATTTTACTTTTTACTTTAGCCCTCCCTTGGCACTCATTGGCAGCTTCAAAACACTTCATTTGGCACTTGGGAACACCCCCTTAATGCTCACATTGGTGGTTATCATTGGCATTGATTTGTGGAATGATTTACCTCAGTCCAGGACTGTTTTCCACAATCCACAGGTAGCCATAAACAGTGTTCCATCAGCCCTTTATGTTTATGCTTGGTTGGCATTGACATTGGTTGCTCGGTTGGTCTCGAGTGTGCCCCAAATGCTACGGAAATGTATATCTATGATGTGAGATGCTTTTGGGGCTGAATTTACTCAGTCATTGACTGTTCTACATAGTCCACAAGCAGCCCTCTATCATTACACTTTATGCTCATGCTACATAGTCATTTGATGTCCGATTATGCCCGGTTGGTACCTATACATATGGAAAAGTATGCTTATGGTCTATCTATGGTTTTGAGCTTGGATTGAGCCGCCGTTTGCTTAGTTTTGGATGTTTATTTGGTGCTGGAATATTCAGGGCTGAAGCTCATTTACTTATGTTTGGATATGGCTATGTCTTGGATGTATACATTGATGAAGTGACTCTCAAGGATCGACATAGAGCTTGGATTTGCTCTCGAATCATTGGTTCAGCTTGAGCTCACTTCGCATAGCATTTGGATCTTCATCTCTGATGTACTTATGGCATGTACTTTGCTTATGTCTGATCAGTCTTGACATGCTTGGCCTATGCCACTACTACATGCCAATTGCATTATTTGGCGTTGGATGCTACTAAGCCTTACTTTGGCTTGACTGCCTAGAGCTTACTTTGGCTATTTCTTGGCTTGCCAAAGTTACAGTTTGGATGTACTTGATATTTATGGATGCTATGTACGGATGCTACACGGCCTATATGCTCATGAGGCCTTATTAATGCTTGATCTTGGATCTTCTAGCACTGGTACTATCATATGCTCTTGTTGAGCTTCTTTGCTTGATATTTACGACTTTTGCGCCAGTGGGAGCATCTTGATATTCTTGACAGACATTGAGTAGACGATTTATGCTACTTGAGCATTCAGATACTTGAGACTGGGATCTTCACTTGGATGTTGCATGGTTGATATGCGGTGGTCCTCACAAATATAGTTGGGCTGATTTGGGCTTTGCACTCCCTAAGCATATACCTCTTTGTGTCAAATCTTGCTAGTGTTGTGTACACCTTTCCCTATTACACAGGAAATGTGACGACTTACTGACGGATTCATTTGACATGCTTGGGTATTTCCTTGATGTTCATATGACTGTCACATGTTGATTTATGCCCACTTGATGCTAGTTATACTTTGACAATTAGTGGTTGACTTGGTGCATTCATTTTGCCTACAGTTGCTCTCATTGTACCTGGCTGTAATTTATTATAGCAAGCAGTTATGCATGGACTGACGTGGAATTTTCATACTAAATCATCTTGATTTTATGTACTTTTTATGGTACTTGGTGGGCATCATCAGTAAGCTATCAGTTCGTGGTCATTTTGCCTTGGATTTGGTGGTATTTTGGCTATTTACAGCAGAAAATAGAAAGCAGTTTTGAACTGTCTGCACCATTTTGAACTGCAGTATGGCATCTTCTTCCATTGAGAGTGCTATCTTTAACATCACTAAGCTTGATTGTGCGAATTATGCCCATTAGAAGAGCCAAGTTTATCCAACAAGTCAAATGTATTGGGCTGAAGCAGCTTATGGACCTGTGCATGAAGGAGAATATGACAATGTCTGCTCATTTGAGCCAGTTCCATGCTATTCTCAAGAACTTAACTTCACATGGTATTACCTTTAATGATGAGGTTACTCTATTGCTTTTGCTTGGGACTCTGAATGAGTCATGGGATGTATTCCGCACTGCCTTACATGCTCCTGCTACTATTTTAAACTTACCTGATGTAGATAGTAACCTTCTGTAGGAAGACATTAACTGTAAGAACTTGGATGCCTCTCATGTGTCACATGCTTTGATTGCTAGAGGCAGAGATGGTAATGGAAAGAATGACCGTGGGTATGGACATGGCAAAGACTCGCAGAAGTGTGGGTCTAAGTCGTGTGGTAAGTCATGCAGCAAGTCTCGTGGAAGAAATGCAAATGTGACATGTCATCATTGTGGCAAGAAGGGTCACATATGCCCACAGTGTCATGAGTTGCGCAATGAGAAGTACAAAGAGAATGGGAATGACAAAGTACAAGAAAATTCCTCTGATTGTAGTATTATGCCTGCGAAATCCAATGTGAAAATCGAGGAGATAAATGTCATGTAGACTGATGACTCCAATGGGGAATACATACTTGCAGCTAGTTCTTGTGATGCTACACCATTAACCGAGGTTCACTCTATATGTGTGCAGTGCTAGCTTTTGGATTGTGGTATTTCGTTTCATGTTACACCATGCCATAAGTGGTTCCATTCCTACCGCACCATCTCCAATTCAGTCCACTTGGGTGATGACACATCACTTGCTATTGTTGGCATTGGGGATGTATGGTTGCAGTTCTCTACTAGCAGTACTTTTTTGTTACAAGATATATGTTATGTACCTATGCTTACATGCAGTCTCATATCTGTAGGAGGGCAGCTTGATAATGTTGGTTTTTATGTTTCATTTGGGGATTCTGCTTGGAAGATCACACATGGCAGACTTTGCTTGCTAGAGGTGCCAAGGTTGGCAACCTCTATTCCATGTAGTTGATGGGTCCTCTATTGACCATGTTTTGTTAGTCAATTTCATTCCACGTGTATCTCTTTGGCATGCCCGTTTGGGCCATATGTCCTTGAAGGAAATGAAAATGCATTTTGGTTTGTAATACTTAACGTCCGTTGACTATGCATGTTTTAATTCATGTGAGCAATTTCTTTATGATAGACAGATTAGGAATACGCATGAGAAGTCTGGTAGGGCACGCATGAGTGAGCCCCTGGCATTGGTACATTCGGATGTTTATGGGCCCATGCCCTATAAATCTATGGGTGGTGCAAAGTATTTTGTGACATTTATTGACAATTTTTTGTGTAAAGTCTAGGCCTATCCCATTAAGCTTAAGTTAGATATCTTGACTGTGTTTTAGAGATGGCTTGCCTTGGTTGAGAACCAGACTGGGCATAGGCTAAAATGCCTTAGGACTGACAATGGGGGGGAACATGTGTTGCGTGCCTTTGAGTAGCTATGTGACGAGAGGGATATTAAGCGTCAGTTGATCCCCTATGCCCCACCCCAGAATGGTTTGGCTGAGCGGATGAATAGAATCATCCAGAAGCATATACATAGTATGCTTAGCCATGCAGACCTACCAAATGGTTTGGATTTCCAAGTTGTAGAGGAGGTATGTACAGTTGTCTTATGCGCATCTACGTGTCTTTAGATTATGTGAGGCATTTTTTCCATGTGCCCAAGGACAAGCATAGTAAGCTGGATCCTAAGAGTATCAAATGCATTTTCCTTGGCTATGGAGATGCAGGTGAGATGGATTACCGTCTCTGGGATCTGCCGGTGCGCGGAAAGTCATCCACAGCCATCATGTAGTCTTCCATAAAGACAAGATGCATAGGAAGCCTGAGAAGGTGGTAGAGATACGCATGGTTATATTCTAGGAGCAGCCCCATGCTCTAGTACAGCCTACACAACTAGATGGTCAGCCTTTAGTAGCAATTGGTACACATGGCCAAGGTGTTGGACATGCAGTAGAGCCTATCTGATCTACTAGGGATAGACGTCCACCTGATAGATTTAAGCCCTCAATGCATTATGTCTTGGTTATAGATGCAGGAGAGCCTCTCACCTATGATGAGGCTATGCGCAGGGGTGACAGTCACTCCTAGGAGAGGGCTATGCACTTTGAGATAGACTCCTTGCATAAAAATATGAGTTGGGATTTGGTTTTCTTGCCTGCTGGCAAGAATATTTTTCCATGCAAATGGGTGTACAAGCTAAAAAGTACCCCTGGACACCCTAAGCCAGCTTATAAGGCAAGATTTGTTACTTAGGGTTTTAAACATGAGCATGGAGTTGACTTTGATGAAGTATTTTCTCCTATGGTTAAGATTTGTTGCTTAGGGTTTTAAACATGAGCATGTAGTTGACTTTGATGAAGTATTTTCTCCTATGGTCAAGATGACCACCCTATGCTTGGTTTTAGCCTTAGTCGCGCAGCTTGACTTGGACATGTATCAAATGGATGTCAAGAATGCATTCTTGAATGGGGATTTGCATGATGAGATTTACATAGAGCAACCTAAGGGCTTTGGAGACCTGGCAGGGAGCACCTAGTGTGCAAGTTGAAGAAAAGTATTTATGGCTTGAAGCATGCACCTAGGAAGTGGTATCATAAGTTTGATGCCTTTATGAAATCACATGGCTACAGCAGGAGTGCTATGGATCTGTGTCTTTACATGAAGACATTCCGTGATGGCTCATTGCTTATTTTGGTACTTTATGTGGATGATATACTGATAGTAGGGAAAGCTCGTGATGAGCTAGATGCTCTTAAATCTCAACTAAAGAACACCTTTGAGATAAAGGATTTGGGACAGGCCTCTCATATTCTTGGTATGCGCATTAAGCATGACAGGTATCAAGGACTACTCTATCTCTCACAGAGGGAGTATATTTATAAAGTCCTTGAGTGTTTCTGCATGCAAGACATGAAGCCTATTGGCTGTCCATTACCTTCTTATGTGAAGGTTTCACACGCCGATTGTCTATAAACAGATGAGCAAAGGGCCGAGATGGCCGAGATCCCTTATGCATCAGTTGTGGACAGTTTGATATATGCCATGATAGCCACTTGTCCAGATATTGCCTTTGCAGTTGGTGTTGTGTCACGCTATATGGTTACACCTCGCAAGAAACATTGGATGCCGTGAAGGGTATCATGAGAAACCTGAAAGGCACAGCAAATATGTGTATCTGCTATGGCAGCCAGGATATAGGAGTTGTGGGATACACAGACTCCGATTATGCAAGACACGCAAATAGTAGGAAGTCCACTTCTAGCTAGGTATTCGCCTATGCTAGAGGTGTTGTCTCTTGGATGTCCATGGTTCAGAAGTGTACGGCTCTCTCTACCACTGAGGTTGAGTATGTTACAGCCACTAAGGCCTGCAAAGAGGCCATATGGTTGGTGGGCTGTTTGGTTCATGACCTTGGGATTGATTCTATACCTACGCTGCATTCGGATTCTATGAGTTCTATTCAGCTAGCCAAGAATCTGGTCTTCCATTCGAAGATGAAACACATTGAGGTGAGGTATCACTTCAAATATGGGGTTGTGAAGGACAAGTCTGTTGACCTTGTCAAGATCTCCACTGATGAAAATCCTACAAATTTTCTCACAAAAAGCATCACTACTGCACTTTGCCTTCCTTAGGAGATTGATGGGCATTGGATGAAATGATATTTTTCCTCATCCTGTCGTATATGTGTACATTGTACTATCTTTTCTTTTTCTTTTCACTCCTCACTAGGACAGATTTTCCTTTAAGTGGGAGGTTGTTGGGGGTAATGGCGCCTCTGCCTAGCCGCCCGTATATTACTACACTGACAGTACCTGCCACTACACACTGCAAGTGGCAAGTGCCCATCATCGTCACTTTATTCTTTATTCTTTTAGTGACAATTTGAATAAAGGAAGGCCGAGTCACACATTGTAACTATTAGAGTTCCCATTTGGTCTCTCTCTCTTTCTTGCTCTTGCTCTCCCGCCATAGCTCTTCCAAGCAAACTTCGATCCTTCTCACCTTTCAATGGAAACTAGCAAGCAAATGAAGAAATGCAACAACAAGGAGCTCAACCTTCTGGAGTGGATTCTTCATCCCAAGGAGGATCGGAGCAACATCATCAAAGCCCTCAAGCCGATCCCTATAGAGCACCTCCATCAAATGAGTTTGGCAATGAACAAAGAAAATAAATGTTGAATGAAAATGGAATGCCTCAATCTAAAAAAAAAGGTAAAGAGGCTACAAGCAAAGAAGATGAGGTGATTATACTTGTTTTTATCCCTACTAAAAATCTTAACCTGTGGAATAACGAATTTTAAAAACAAGCACTGGTTGGCTACGGTCATGGTCCTCTTCCCCCAAGTGAGTACATGAGATCCTAGATTAGGAACAGTTGGGAGCCTATAGATTGTAGAGTTAGCGAGATCAATTATATGCCGAATAATTTTTTCTTCTTTCTGTTTGAATCTGAAGAAATGGCTCTAAATGTATTGGGGATCGGGCAATGGATGCTTAAGAATGCCCCGCTTACGTTGTTCAAGTGGACGCTGAAATTCAATCCCAGAATAGACAAACCTGTCAAGATCCCTATATGTGTAGAGCTTACTGATTTGCAGAGGAACCTTTGGCCGTTTGTCAAAGCTCTTATTGCTCGATTAGGTAGGATTCTTGGGCAAAGATCAATCAATCTAATCACCCCCATATGGTTTCCTCAAGTTCTTATAGAAATGGATCTATCCAAACAAATCCCTGATTTTCTATTGATCAAGAATTCTGAAGGCCAAGTCCTCGTCAAGCAACCATTGACATACAGGAATTTACTGAATGCATGTTTTAAATGTTTAAAAGTGGGTCACTACATTAGGGACTACCCTGAGATGAAACCCAAGCAACATGCATCTCAAGAAGGTAATTAGACATCAGACGACGGATTTCAATTCGCAAAAAAAGGAAAAAAATTTGAGTAATTCAGGTCTAGTGGGAATCAAGAAATTTAACAGTAATAACAATAGATACTCACCACTTCTATCAGAAGTCCCTGATGGCACTGCAGGTTCCAAACCTACTGAAGGGACTTATAAGAGGGCAAATACATCTATTGAGTTTGAAAATGAAGATGAAATTGTTGAGAATTCACAGAGGAAAGAACCAATTCCAAATCTAAATGATAATGTTGATGATGTTGTTATTGAGGACCTTGATGGAAACAATGAGGATTCTAATCAATTTCAAAATCCAGAGTTTTGAATGAGCCCTCAAAAAAACAATGAAGACCTCTATAAAGCTTATAAAAGAAGAATTCCTAAAGTTTGATAGAGCGCAAACAACCCATTTGGAAAGTTCAACCAAGGACCAAACAAGAACAAAAATAAAAAATAGCCTACATGTCACTAAATTCAATTAAAATAGTCTCCCTAAATTGTAAGGGTCTCACTGACCCATGTTGAGCGGATATAATTAGAAAGTGGTTCAATGATAAAAAAACTGCTCTAGATATGCTATGTCTCCAAGAAATCAAAACAACAGGCGTCAATCTCACTAAGAACCTCAATAAGATCCTCCCAAACTTTGAATGGTGTACCACAAATCACACACCAAGGAGTCGAGGAACATCGATGGGGTATAATACAAGCCTATCTAGCTTGGTAAGTAGAATATATGTGGATACAGAAAATAGATGGGTTGCAGTTCATTTCAAAACTCATGAATAATTTGCTATCGTCTTTGTGTAAGCTCCATGCTCTAATCAAGAACGTACCTCTTTATGGATATCTCTTATGCAAAATCATTGTCCATCATGGTGGGTGACTTCAATATGGTGGAAAAAATTTCAAACATGTATTTACACAAAGGACAGGTTATAAATGGACAAGAAAAAGAGGCCTAGCTAAAGATGGTTGGATTCCATGGACTAATTGATGCAAGCAGCAACATAGGCTTCACATGGTCAAACAATCAAAAAGTTATTGCTCTAAGCCAAGCTGGACAGAACTTATGTGGCCTCAGGTTTGCTCTCAACCTTTTCAAGTATCAGCTCTAAGGTAAGTAAAGACATGGTCCTTTCAGATCATTACCCAATGTCTTCATTTTTCTCTTCAGGGCAAATAAGTAAAATTTGGGACTCTACCTTTGCTAGCTGTAAATTTCCTACGAAAGCCTGGGTGGAAGCAATTAGAGGAACTCAAAATGTCTTAAAAGTTGCTAAACAAGAAAACATTAACAAAAGAAAACTGGAGAGAAGCTCCAAGTATGCTCTTCTCGTTGAAATGGAAAAACAATTAGAACTAGGTAATAAGAAGGCTCAAGACCAAATTCTGGATATTAAAAGAAGCTTAAGGAAGCTAGAAGAGGATGAAGCAAAGACAATCTGCCTCTATCTGAGAACATGGTGGATCGGCAAAATAGGCAAGCCCTCCAAAGAAGTGTTCAACCTATTGAAGATTAAAAAAGGAAAAGATCTAGTACCTATGCTCCAGAAGAAGGATGGCTCAATTTCACTAGACATAGAAGAGAATCTAGAGATAGCTAGGGCTTTCTTTGAAGATATTTTATCTTCCCCTAATCAACAATCCCTAGAAGCTAGATTGGTCAGAGCCAAAATAGCAAGAATAAGACCTAAAGTAGTTCCACAATCCTTAGCAAGAATATTAGATATTGATATGACAGAGGCAGAACTTTCAGACACCATAGACAGTCTGGCAAATGGAAGAATCCAGGCCTAGATGGACTCCCAAACGAATTCTATAAAGAAATTAAGAATTCATTGTTGCTGACCCCTCTAAAACTAGTATGGAAGGAGGCAATGAAATATGGTGCCCTTCCTACGGATATTAACCAGGGAGTGATCAAATTGATCCATAAAAGAGATGATAGAGCTAAGCTTTCCAATTGGAAACCCATAACGTGCCTCTCATCAACATACAAAATATATGCAAAAGCTCTAGTAAGAAGGCTTAGTCCCCACTTAGATGGATGGCTTAGGAAGGAACACAAAGGTTTTGTTAAGGGTAGATACATCCTTGATGCCATCATCTTTGTGGGAGGATTTTGAGCATGCCCAAAAGAATAAACAAGACTTTCTATTTTTTTAAATTGATTTTGATAAGGCATATGATCGATTAGACTGGTGTTTTATCTTACAATCCTTGCAGGATATGGGCTTGGGAAGAAGATTCATTAGATTTGTAAGTACTTTATTTGGTAATGCGAGTGCTAAAGTCACAATTAATGGTGAGCTATCAGCAGCATTCCCCCTCTACAGGTCCATTAGACAGGGATATCCACTTGCCCCTCTACTGTTTGCAATAGCTTCTAATGCACTTGGCTAGTTGGTTGAGGAAGAAGTCAAAGGGGGCAGACTCCAAGGAATAAAGCTACCCACAATAAGAATATGGTGTTTAACTTGTTTGCAGATGACACAAATGGAACAGTCAATAATGATCCTTCCTCCATAAAAGCCTTTTGGAGATGTATAAAAGAGTTCTATCAAGTATCAGGCTCAGTTGTAAACCCTAGTAAAATTGGAATTAAAACTTTAATTAATCCCCCTCCCTTTATGATTGATTGATGTAGGATGCAAGGAGCGGGAAGATGGTAAGGTCTTCATATTACTCGGAATCCCTATGGGGTTCAGGGTCTCAATGAAACAAACATGGGAATGGGTGTTGGCCAAAGTTTAAAAAAAGCTAGAATATCTCAATGGACTTCAGTGCTCCTTTACTGGAAGAATGGTAGTTCCTAAAACACATTCTGATACCCTCCACAATATATTTCTTGGCTTGCTAGAGACCCTCAAAATCTGGACTCAAGAAGTTGAAAACACTTGCCAGGAATTTCTTATGGTTAGGTAACAGCGAGAATTTCAAGATTCCCAAGGTTGGTGGGAAGACTATACTATTCCAAAGGAATTGGGAGGTTGGGACTCCCAAACTTAAAAAAGTTAGCCAACAAGATGGCAGCAAAATGGATCCCAAGAACTTTTCAACATGAAAATGAAAACTGGGCTATACTCATAAAGGCCAGTTGTAAGATTCTCTATCTTAAAATTATTACAAAATGAGAGAGAAGAGATGGAAACAAAGGCATAGGCAGGAAGGGTAGCAGACTTGCTTCCTTCTCGGTTCATTCATTAACACAGTTAGAAGTCAACTGTGTATCACACACATACACAAAGCAAGTAGCCTAGTACTAACCATAGTTAAGTCAATATGACTTAACTTTATTCAACTAAGGTGGGTCTATGAGCTTGAATCTCAACACTCCCCCTCAAGCTCAAGTAGGGTACTTCACTCCAAGAAGCTCTCTAAAATGCACAAACTTATCTTTACCCAATGACTTGGTAAAGATATCTGCAACTTGGTCTTCTGTCCTCACATGGACTAAATCAATGACACCTGCAATCACTTTTTCTCTGATAAAGTGATAGTGTACCTCAGTATGCTTAGTCTTAGCATGATAGACATGATTACTGGCTAGGAGCACACTACTCATGTTGTCACAATAGAGTGTGACAGGCCTGACTTCCTGCATGCCCAAATCATCAAGAAGCTTCATGAGCCATGTTGCCTCACATGCAGCTAATGCAGCACCTCTATACTCTACCTCAGTACTAGAGAGTGTAACAATAGGTTGCTTCTTACTGCTCCAGCTGACCATACTACTACCAAGGGAAAATGCATACCCACTAGTAGATCTCCTGTCATAGGTACTTCCTGTTGCCCAGTCAGCATCTGTATATCCTGTAAGCTCCAAAGGCTTACCATGCTCATAGAATAGACCATAATCTGATGTAGCCTTCACATATCTCAAGATCCTCCTCACTCTATCCTAGTGCGGCTTCATAGGCTTCTGAATGAATTGACTAATCAATCTAAGTGAATAGCTAAGATCCGGTCTAGTAATGATAAGGTAAATCAGGCTACCCACCATTTATCTATACATAGTGGCATTCTCAAACTCATGTCCAACATCTACAAGTACCTTAACATTTTGTTCCAATGGAGTGCTCAGTGCTTTGCAATCCAATATATCATACTTTGCATACTGCTTCTGCAACACAACCAAGTACCATGAGGTGTAGAGACAACCTCAATCCCGAGGAAATACTTTAGTTCTCTTAAATCTTTGACCTGAAATTTAGCATGTAACATTTCCTTTATCTCTCCAATTACTGTGACATCATCACCTGTAATGATTAAGTTATCCACATAGATGACTAATATCACATAACCAGCCCTTTTCTTCTTTGTGAATAGGCTATGACCAGCCTTGCCCATAGTAAAACCAAGTTTCTGTAAGCATGCACTTATCTTAGCATTCCAAGCTCTAAGTGCTTGCTTCAGTCCATATAATGCTTTCTTCACTCTAAACACATATGTAGGTAAATCTGGATGTACATAGCCCTCGAGCTAATCCATGTATACTTCCTCAACCAAATCACCATTGAGAAAAGCATTCTTCACATTCATCTGATACATACTCCATCCTTAAGATGCTGCAAAAGCAATCACTATCCTCACAGTTGCCATTCTAGCAAAAGGGTTGAATGTCTCCTCGTAATCAAGACCATATTGTTGTGCATACCCTTTTGCCACAAGTCTTGCCTTGTATCTTTTCAATGTGCCATTTGATTTGCATTTTACTTTGTATACCCATTTGCAACCAATAGCCATTTTACCTTCAAGAAAATCAACCAAATCCCAAGTGTCATTTTCAATCAATGCTGAATATTCCTTATCCACACCAATGATCATCCAAAATAGCTTCAGAAATCTTTGTGGGTTCCTTGAAGCTAGTGACTTTTGCCATATATGCATAGTGCCTCATTGTATAACCACTGTATGTAAGCCTATCCACAGGCTTCCTAACTCTTTCTGATCTCCTTAACTGAGGTGTAGTATGCGACTCTCCTCTCTCATGAGGTGGTACATATCTATGTCTCACACCAGGAGTCACAACTGATGGTATACCAAACTCACTAAGCTGTTAGTGCCACGTGAATCATAACCACAAGTGAGTGGCCCTATAACATCATCAAGTTTGCCTTTGCCTTTATCCACATTTCTCCCCCTCATCACTGGCATACCCGTGTTAGTGGATAAAGATACTGAAGTCCTCAATCTACTAAAACTGATGAAGTAGCATCTTTAGAAGGCCCAAAAATTTATGCACTTTTATTTGTACTTGCATGTACATAAGTCTCTAGACAAAAATCGTCATAATTCATCAAACTGATCTTCTTCTCATGCCATGATTTCAACTCATACCGCATCTCTTGAGATTTATGTCTCATGAGTAGAAGGATTGCAACATTTGTATGCGTTCCTACCTTGTGCATACCCAATAAAGATAGCCTTTTCTACCTTTGGATCAAGCTTCTTCCTCTTTTCATCTGGAACATGTACATATGCCGAGCATCCAAAGACCTTGAAATGACTAATGTCCGGCTTTATCCCATAAAGCCTCTCATGAGGAGTCACCTCATGTATACTTACTATTGGTGTACGAGTCATTACATACACTGCAGTCATTACAGCCTCTGCCCAATATGCATTTGGTAGGCTCTTCTCATTCAACATGGGCCTAGCCGATTCCATGATCACCCTGTTTTTCCTTTCTACCACGCCATTTTGTTGTGGTGTGTACCTACATGTCAATTGGCATTTAATCCCATGAGCTACCAAAAAAGTTATCAAAGTCTTTAGTGACATATTCTCCACCACTATCAGATCTCAAGCATGAGATGTAGCAAGCTAATCCTTTCTCCACATGTCTCTTGAAGTCCTAAAAAGCAACCATGGCATCACTCTTGTGCTTCAGCACATACAACCATGTGTACCTACTATAGTCATCTATGAATGACACATAGTAACGTGATCCCCCAAGAGATGCATTCTATGAGGGTTCCCATACATCAAAATGTACAAGCTGTAATTGTCTAGTAGTAGTGCTTACATGCCTCATAAATGGAAGCCTTGATTACTTCCCAAATTGACAACACTGACATACATGACCCAATTCTGCATGCTTGAACTTAGGTCCAAGTACAACTTGCTTATGCTGTATATTCTTTAGCTTTTGAACATTTACATGACCGATCCTTTTATCCCAAATCTCAATGTCCCTTATTGCAACATTGTCATGTGAGTACATAGCAGCATTTAATGCTTGAATTTTCGTATCCAATGCAAACATCCTGCCATTTCTTTTGCCTTTAGTAATGATCCATCTCTATTGAATCTAACTTGTAGATTATGTTTATCCATTTGTCCCACAGAAAGCAAGTTTTTGGTTATGGAGGGTACATGTAACACATCATAGAGAATCTTTTTCATATCACCATGCATCATCAAGGGAACAGTACCTATATGCATAATGCCATGCTGCGTATCATCCCCTGTGCAAACATATCCATGAGCACCTTGTACCAATGTGTCAAACCACTCTCCATGAGGAGTCATGTGGTTAGATGCCCCTGAGTCTATATACCTTACATCATCTACTTTGGCTTGTGTAGGCAACCTTTTCGTCACATGTTGCATAGCAAACAACCTGTCAAACTCCTGCATACCACTAGAAAAAGCATAATTACCATGTTTCTTTCCCTTGCTCTCTATTCATTCTGCTTCTTGTAGCAATCCTTAACTACATGTCCGTATTTGCTGCAATAATGGCAATTCTTATTTGCATTTGATTGTTGTCCATGACTCATTTGAGGCTACTGCCAAGTGCCTCTTCCTCTAGGTGAATAACCCCCTCTTCCATGAGCATTTGAGGCACCTCTATTTTCTTGAGGCTGCCTATTTTTCCATCCAATGGCTTGCTATCCATGGGCTGCATATGCATTTCCAACACCTCTTCCTCTAAAATTTGATATTCCTCTTCCATCTCTACCCATTTGATTGGAGTAGAAGACATTGTCCCTGATGTTTTTAGACCCACTAGAACTTGTATTGAATCCAAGTTTCACTTCTTCATGCAATAGAAGCGCCGCAAGTTCATCAAAGTCAGGCTGCTCCTAACGCACCGAAATGGAAGTATCAAACTATTTATATTTATGTCCAAGTTCATGGAGAGTAGTAGCCACCAAATCATCATCCTCGACTTCAGCTCCAATTGAGCCTAGTTGTTCTGCAATGAATCTGATCTCACTGACATAGTGTTCAATAGACCTTCCATTCCTGGATATATGGCTAAATTTTTGCTTCAGCTGTGTCTTTCTTGCATAAGTAACATGCCCATAATTCTTCATCAATAAGTCCCAAGCAGCTTTTAGGGAAGTACAGTTTGCAATTTACATAGCCTTTGTATCTTACACACATAACAACAGCCAATGCAATACCTTCCTGGCCTTTTCCAACCAAGTCCTGTGTGCCTTTAACTGATGTTGTGTTGGAGGTCTATCCTCCGGTAGCTTGGGCTCATCTTCAAGTCCTGTAACTAGGTCCCAATAACCTCTTCCAATTAAGAAATTAGACATCCTGAATTTCCATAGAATAAAATTGTTGTAGTCCAACTTCTCACCACCAATATCTGAGTGATAATATCCTTCCCTCCTGTGTTTGCCATTTCAAAGTCTTAAGCTTTGCACAACCAGTCAATTTCTCAAAATGCTAGCAGGCAATGTTCTTCAATACCCATTTAGTGCCACACTACTGACATCTGTAATCAGCACCCTTGAACTTCACAAATACATTCAATTCCAAAAACTGCATAGATTTCAACTTATATGACTGCATAAGATCCAATACATGCAGGAAATAGATCCTCAAAAAGTCCTTCAGCTGCTCCACTGAGACACAATGATGTTCTGTCACAGAATTATTGACATGACCATGAGTGCTTTACTCCAAATTGTTGATTTCACCATGCATACACCTGTTGATCAAAAAACTGTTGCAAAGACAGTTTTTACAAGCAACAAACACCAGTCTCAAATTCAGAGTGCAAGTGCCACCTAGAGCTGCCAACCACAAAAACCTGCAATTATACTTCCGCCTGCCTTTAAAGTCTAGCTTTTAGTTTCTTGGTAATGCTTGCAATGCATTTGCCTGGTGGAAAGCTTGCTCCAACTCCAACTTTGTTGGTAATCGGCTCTGCAATTGACCTGTCCAGCTGCTTAGCTGAGATGATGTAGTCTACAACCATGCTAAATCACTGCCAAGGAATATTGCATTGGACCGGCTCGTCAGTTATGACAACAGCATATGTGACTCTGCCATGAGGGCCACAACCATCTACTTAAGCTCTTCGCGGCCAATGTATCCAGTCTGCTTCAAATCATATAACTTGAATGCAACAGTAAATGACGTCTCTGTTACACGGTCTAGAGGGTTTTCATGTGCTGGAGGCTTCTTTGCAAGCTTGGATTTGAAGCACCCATGCAAAAAAGAACAACCTGATCCAACAAATGTCCATTGTATACTTCTTAGCTCACACAGCCTGATCGCCAAATTTTGCAGAAGGGTTGATTCACTGTCCACACCATGGTCTCCACTAACTGGTTACCTAAATACTCATCTGAGGCTCTTGATAAGTCGCCATCTCTAGCTCATCCTCCTCATTCTTTTACTAGTCAAGTTACTCCTATAGTTATCTCTCCAGCTCCCAGTCATCCCATCTTGCAACACAAGGAGATGCATTTGAGAAGCCAGGGGTGCTGGTCCGATTAGTTTAACACAACATTTCGGTAGTCCATGCTTGATTTTGCATCGACAAAAGGCATGAGGCTTTGTTGGTGTGACAGAATCTGTAATAGAGGGGTTTGTGCATTTGGCTGCTGTTCTGATCAGTCTATCACAAGATTTTGACTGTCCAAGATTGATTGCTGAGCATTGTAATTTGGTAGCCTGAGCTCGAGTCCAAATCTCTAGCATGAGGCCATTCAATGACTGGAAATACAATGCGGGATTGCTGCTTATTACCTCAGTTGTAGTCATATGCGCGACATCCGCCAAAGTGACAAAAAACATATTTACAACATACAGACACCCATTTTTCCTTACATACCTTGGTGCATCTCTCATGGTGATTTACCTTCCAGTTGCCGCAATCAAGGATTGGGTGTACTTCCATGTTTAAAAAAATGAGAGCAATGTCAAACTTCATCACATTCGCTGCCTATCAAGTGAAAGCGAACCCGATTTCCTTTTGAGACACTTCTCAGTTTCTGTTTGTTCCTTCACTATGGATCATCAGGGTGTCCTCTATTGCTGCAGTGGAGAAGCCTGCATTTTATTGTCCATCCTCTCAAAGAGCAGCACTTCGCACATCAATGGAGGTCGTGGCGATGACCACCAACTTGGCTCTGCATCCATGCTACATGGCGCTCTGATACCATATTACAGAATGAGAGAAAGAGATGGAGACAAAGGCATAGGCAAGAAGGGTAGCAGACTTGCTCCCTTCTCAGTTCATTTATTAACACAGTCAGAAGTCAACTATGTATCACACACATACATAAAGCAAGGAACCTAACCATAGTTAAGTCAGCATGACTTAACTTTATTCAACTAAGGTAGGCCTATGAGCTTGAATCTCAACAAAACTATCCAAGGTGGAAGGAGATGGATCCTTTAACAGTAGCCTTCAGCCAAGTCAAAGTCAAAGTCAAAGGATGCTCAGTTTTGATGAGTAACATCTAGCGAGCATGGCTTACCTTCAAAGATCAGGTTGTCATCTCCCCAATTAGTAACTTCGCACACCCATGGAGTGCATCAGACTCTATCTAGCTTAGCATATTTCATGGATTAGTGGAGGAAGAGCAAACTCCTATTGCATTGAAGATGGTTAAAAAAGGAATTAAACAATGGTCAAACATATGGAATTACTCTTGAGGAGACTAGAAAGAGTTGGATATGCTAAATAACTAGTTTTACCTCCGTCAGAGGAATAAATCACCCTGATTTTGCAAAGAAGGTATTGTTGGGGGCCACACATTTACCGTATGATTCAGCTGAATAAGGAATTTAACTTCAAAGAGATCTACTCGCTAAATGATAAACCACTTCTATCCATTTAAGAAAGAAAAGAGTCACCCATCAAGCTAGTTAAGAAATTGAAAAAAAGATGGCACATCAATTGGGGTCAACACCAATGGATGTACAGATTTCATATGATTTGGAACTCCAGCATTCAACCAAAAGAAGCCAATCTGTTATGGCTAATCCAGTTGAAAGCAGTTTGGACATGCTCAAGAGCTAAAAAACTAGGCATTGGCACTGGTCTCTGCCCCCAGTGCTACAAAGATGAAGAAACCATCCCCCGTCTCTTCTTCTCATGTCAATCTAGCCAAAATGCTCTTAACTTCCTACAAAAAATGGTAGCCCCTTTTCACCCCTCAACCATAACATGGAAAGAACTAATACTTGGAGAAATCTACAAACTGCATCCAATCATCTGGAACCAGCTATGCAACTTAGTACTGTGGTAGATATGGGTTTCACGTAATAAAAATTTATTTGAACATGTCATTGTTGATCCATTGCATAGTTTTAAAGAGGAATTTTTGTTTCGGGTCAAGTCCCAAAGGAAACAGCAAACTAAAGACCGCAGCAAGCACCCCTCAACCAAAAAGGAAAGAGAAGATCCATACGAAGGACTGGGAATTGAGTTGAAGAAGTTTCTCATTCACGAGGAAAGGAGAAAAAGAAATGGAACGCAGGGAAGCTTGGTTTAATGCAATATATGAGAAACCCACTAACAACACGCTTTATGCAATGGAAGCCCAAGCCAAGAAATGAAAAGGAAATCAATGTAAATATAAGCTAGACTAGAAACTAAATAGACTTTTCGCGTGGACTCCTACTTACATTCACAAATCGTGTAATACTTCTCTTTCACTTTCTAATACAACTTCACGTTTCAGAGTGAGATCACGCACAAACCTACTAAACCTTTTACATGTCAAATAAGTAAAGTGTACAACGTGTGACATGCTTTTTTTTTCTTTCTTACTTACTAAATATATAACCACCTTTACGCTTGGAAGCAAATACAGACTAAGCGTGTGGCAGCACTCTCTCTTTTTTTTTTTTTTAAGTAGAGGTGGACCCCGATAACCAAGAGATTGGCGTACCTCTGGCAAACTCTGTCATGGGAAAGCGCAACCTGGCCATAGGGTCCTGCACTCGGGCCCCATCTCGCGTTTTGGCTCTGCATGGCAACTTGCAAGTTGTGCTTTCTTCAATCAGTCTAATGCCGTTAAGAGAAAGAGAAAGAGAGAGAGAGAGAGAGAGAGAGAGAGAGAGAGAGGGATGCGTCCAAATGTTTCACGGGACAAGAAAAAAATAAGAGTTGTCCACATTTCAATCAATGCGACTAATCTATACTACATTATTATTTTGGTTGGAGGTTCGGGTATTTCCCGAACCTCCATTTTTCTCCCGAACCTCCACTTCTTTTCCAAGCCTCTACTTCCAACCAAAATTTGAATTGCATGCGCATGAAAAATTTGAATTGCATGCAATGGTGGCTTTAATGCCCCCCACGTCTTCCCCTCCTCCCTCTCTCATGATGAGGATGATACATGATAAATATACGAGCTGCCTTCGATTCTTCGTTGTTCAGTGTTTGTGCAGGTTGGATCGTGCGTTGGGCGTTGAAGGTTCTCTCTCTCTCTCTTGGGCGTTGAAGCAGAGCGTTGAAGCTTGAGGCGTTGAAGGTTCTCTCTCTCTCTCTCTCTCTCTCTCTCTCTCTCTCAGTCGTTGGCCTTCGCCGCTGCCTCCGCCTCAAAAATCCACCGCCCCGTCCCCCCCCTCTGGCAAAATCCGCCCCCCCCCCCCCCCCCGGGGCCGCCTGGGCACGCGGCCCTCCCAGTCCCAATAACCCCCCCCCCCCCCACACCGGCCGTTGACGCATTTGCGCCCCCCCCCCCCCCCCCCCCCGGCGCCTGGGCACGCGGCCCCCCCCCCCCCCCCGGCTGACGCCCCCCCCCCCCCCCCCCCCCCGGCGCCTGGGCACGCGGCCCCGCCCGCCCACACCCCCCCCCCCCCCCCCCCGGCTGACGCATTTGCGCCCCCCCCCCCCCCCCCCCCCGGGCGCCCTGTTCAGATTAGTTATTATTAGTTTTTTATTTTTTATTAGTTATTATTACAGTTAGTTTTTTATTAGTTATTAGTTAGTTTATTAGTTATTGTTCGTTTATTAGTTATTATTAGTTTATTTAGTTAAGATTAGTTTTGTTATTAATTAATAATTAATATTGTAGATGTTAATGTTTATTATTAGTTTTGTTATTAATTAATGTTGTGTTATGTTAATATGTAGATGTTAATGTTAATAATAATATTATTATTATGTTGTTTTATGTTATGTTAATATGTTGTTTTTATGTTAATATGTTGTTTTATGTTATGTTATTGTTTATGGTAATGTTAATGTTATTGTTTTATGTTATGTTTATGTTATTGTTGTTATTGTTTATGTTATCGTTGTTAATGTTATGTTGATTGATAGTTGTGAATGTTATGTTAATGTTATTTATGTTATGTTGTGTTATGTTATGTTTATGTTTATGTTATGTTATGTTGTGTTATTGTTGTGTTATGTTATGTTATTGTTGTGTTATTGTTATTGTTAATTAATTGTCTTCTATCCAATTATTATGTTGTGTTATGTTATGTTTATGTTTATGTTTATGTTATGTTATGTTATTGTTGTGTTATGTTAATGTTAATTTTATTAGTTAATGTTAATGTTTATGTTATGTTAATGTTAATGTTTAATGTTTAATGTTTGTTTATTTGATGATTTGATGTTATGTTATCTATTTATTAGATTATTAGTTATTTATTTATTAGTTATTATTATTAGATAGATTATGATTATGATTATTATTTTTTATATTTATTAATGTTAATGTTAATGTTAATGTTGTGTTATTATTGTTAATGTTATGTTATGTTTATGTTTATGTTATGTTATTGTTGTGTTGTGTTATGTTATGTTTATATTTATGTTATGTTATTGTTGTGTTATGTTATGTTTATGTTTATGTTATGTTATTGTTGTGTTATGTTAATGTTAATTTTATTAGTTAATGTTAATGTTTATGTTATGTTAATGTTAATGTTTAATGTTTAATGTTTGTTTATTTGATGATTTGATGTTATGTTATCTATTTATTAGATTATTAGTTATTTATTTATTTATTAGTTATTATTATTAGATAGATTATGATTATTATTATTATTTTTATGTTATGTTGTTAAATTTATTAGTTAATGTTTATGTTTATGTTAATGTTAATGTTAATGTTTAAAATGTTTGTTTATTTGATGATTTGATGTTATGTTATCTATTTATTAGATTATTAGTTATTTATTTATTTATTTATTAGTTATTATTATTACATAGATTATGATTATGATTATTATTATTATGTTATGTTGTTAAATTTATTAGTTAATGTTTATGTTTATGTTATGTTAATGTTAATGTTTAAAATGTTTGTTTATTTGATGATTTGATGTTACGTTATCTATTTATTAGATTATTAGTTTTTTATTTATTTATTTATTAGTTATTATATTAGATAGATTATGATTATTATTATTATTTTTATGTTATGTTGTTAAATTTATTAGTTAATGTTTATGTTTATGTTATGTTAATGTTAATGTTTAATGTTTGTTTATTTGATGATTTGATGTTATGTTATCTATTTATTGGATTATTAGTTATTTATTTATTTATTTATTAGTTATTATTATTAGATAGATTATGATTATTATTATTATTTTTATGTTATGTTGTTTATGTTTATGTTGTGTTATTATTGTTAATGTTATGTTATGTTTATGTTTATGTTATTATTGTTGTGTTATGTTAATGTAGATTTTATTAGTTAATGTTAATGTTAGGCATGTTTGTTTATTTGATGATTTGATGTTATGTTATCTATTTATTAGATTATTAGTTATTTATTTATTAGTTATTATTATTTGATAGATTATGATTATTATTATTATTGTTTATATTTATTATTGTTAGTTATTAGTTATAGTTATAGTTATTATTAGATAGATAGATTAGTTAGTTGGATTAGAAGTTAGAAGATTAGATAGATAGATAGATAACATGAGTATTTTACTATAATTATAATTATCTAATCTAATCTAAATAATCATATCATAATAATCATCATTCATCATTCATTTCATAATTATTTTATTTTATTATGTTTATTATTATCTAACTAGCTAATTAGTTTTATTATTGGTTTATCTAAGTAATTTATTTTTTAGATTTTTTAGATTTGTTTATTGTTGTTTGACTAACTAATTAGTTAGTTTTATTGTTAGTTTATTGTTATCTATCTAATTAGTTTATTAGTTTATAGTTTTTTATAGATTATTTATTGTTATCTAATTAGTTTATTAATGTTATGTTAATGTTAATAGTTATAGTTATGTTAACATCTATCTATCTAATTATTATGTTATGTTTATGTTTATGTTATGTTATGTTAATGTTGATGTTGATTGATGTTATTAGTTAATGTTTAATGTTTAATGTTTATAAGTTTAAGGTTATGAATATGATGATTATGATTATGACTATTTTATTATGTTTATTGTTATTTTTTAGATTTAGATTAGTTTATTAGTTTATTGATGTTATGTTAATGTTAATAATGTTAATGTTAATAATGTTAATACTTATGTTAATATCTATCTAATTATTATGTTATGTTATGTTTATGTTTATGTTAGTTATTATTGTTAATGTTATGTTATGTTATGTTAATGTTGATGTTGAGTTGATGTTATTAGTTAATGTTTAATAATCTTAATTTATGAGTTGATGTTTATAAGCTTAAGTTTATGAAAATGATGATTATTGATTATGACTCTTTTATTATGTTTATTGTTATCTATTATCTAACTAACTAATTATATAGTTTTATTAGTTTATCTGATGATTAGTTTATTTTTTAGATTTTTAGATATTAGTTTAATGTGTTGATTATTAACCAATGATTTTAATGTGTTGGTTATTAATTAATAATAACAATAACAACATAACAACATAACAACAATAACATTAACATAATTAGTTTCTTAGTTTACTAATTAGTTTATTGGTTTGTTTATTGTTATCTAAATAGTTTATTGTTATCTTTATCTAATCTAACTATTTAACTAAGAATAGTTTATTGTTATCTTTATCTAATCTAACTATCTAACATTAAACATTAACTAATTAGTTTTATCAGTTTATTGTTATCTAACTAATTAGTTAGTTTTATTAGTTTATTGTTATCTATCTAATCTAATTAGTTTGTTTATTTGTTTATTACATAGATAGATAGATATTAGATTAGATAAACTAATAAACTACTATTAGATAGATATTAGATTAGATATAGTCTTAGTTTATTTATTGGTTTACTAATTAGTTTATTAGTTTGATAATTAGTTTATTGGTTTATTTATTGTTATCTAATTAGTTTATTGTTATCTTTATCTAATCTAATTATCTAACTAACTAATTATCTAACAACAATAACATAACATAACATTAACACAATTAGTTTCTTAGTTTACTAATTAGTTTATTTGTTTATTTATTGTTATCTAAATAGTTTATTGTTATCTTTATCTAATTATCTAATCTAACTATCTAACTAACTAATTAGTTTTATCAGTTCATTGTTATCTAACTAATTAGTTTTATTAGTTTATGAAAATGATGATTATGATTATGACTATTTTATTATGTTTATTGTTATCTAACTATCTAACTATCTAACATTAAACATTAACTAATTAGTTTTATCAGTTTATTGTTATCTAACTAATTAGTTTATTGTTATCTAAATAGTTTATTTGTTTATTTATTGTTATCTAAATAGTTTATTGTTATCTTTATCTTTATCTAATTATCTAATCTAACTATCTAACTAACTAATTAGTTTTATCAGTTTATTGTTATCTAACTAATTAGTTTATTAGTTTATGAAAATGATGATTATGATTATGACTATTTTATTATGTTTATTGTTATCTTTATCTAATCTAACTATCTAACAACAATAACATAACATAACATTAACACAATTAGTTTCTTAGTTTACTAATTAGTTTATTAGTTTATTTATTGTTATCTAAATAGTTTATTGTTATCTTTATCTAATTATCTAATCTAACTATCTAACTAACTAATTAGTTTTATCAGTTTATTGTTATCTAACTAATTAGTTTTATTAGTTTATTGTTATCTATCTATCTAATCTAATTAGTTTGTTTATTTGTTTATTAGATAGATAGATAGATAGATATTTATTGGTTTACTAATTAGTTTATTAGTTTGATAATTAGTTTATTGGTTTATTTATTGTTATCTAATTAGTTTATTGT
Organism: Lygodium microphyllum; assembly: GCF_053477565.2. Lineage (NCBI taxonomy): Eukaryota > Viridiplantae > Streptophyta > Polypodiopsida > Schizaeales > Lygodiaceae > Lygodium > Lygodium microphyllum. The sequence goes on from NC_141143.1 coordinate 97,680,774, forward strand.
TATTATCTTTATCTAATCTAACTAATTAGTTTTATTAGTTAGTTAGTTAGTTAGTTTGTTTATCAGATAGATTTATTAGTTAGTTAGTTAGTTTATCAGATAGATTACTAAATATTGTTATCTAACTAATTAGTTTTATTAGTTTATTGTTATCTAATCTAATATCTAATCAGTTTATATCTAACTAATTAGTTTATTAGTTTATATGATGATGATGATGATGATGATGATAATGATATGGTGATGATGTTTAGATTAGTTAGATGTTAAGGGTTATTGTTGTTATTATTATTATTTATTTAGATTTAGATTTTATTTAGATATTATTAGTTTATTATTGTTTGGATATTATTAGTTTTTAGTTTATCTAATTAATTATAATATGTAATGATGATGATGATGATTATTATTATTATTGTTGTATTGTTTATTAGTTTATTTATTGTTAGTTTATAATTAGTTTTATTAGTTTATTGTTATCTATCTATCTAATCTAATTAGTTTGTTTATTTGTTTATTAGATAGATAGATAGATAGATATTAGATTAGATAAACTAATAAACTACTATTAGATATTAGATTAGATAGATAAACTGATAAAACTAATCTAAATAATAAAATAAATAATAAAATAATATCTTAGTTTATTTATTAGTTTACTAATTAGTTTATTAGTTTGATAATTAGTTTATTGGTTTATTTATTGTTATCTAATTAGTTTATTGTTATCTTTATCTAATCTAATTATATCTAACTAACTAATTAGTTTTATCAGTTTATTGTTATCTTATTAGTTTATCGTTATCTAACTAATTAGTTTTATTAGTTTATTGTTATCTGTCTATCTATCTAATCTTTACTAAATATTAGATAGATAGATAGATATTAGATTCTATCTAATCTAATTAGTTATTAGTTAGTTATCTAATCTAATTAGTTAGTTAGTTAGTTATCTATATCTAATTTGATTAGTTTGTTTATTTGTTTATTAGATAGATAGATAGATTACTAAATATATTAGATAGATAGATATTAGATTAGATAAACTAATAAATAAACTACTATTAGATATTGGATATTAGATTAGATAGATAAACTAATAAAACTAATCTAAATAATAAAATAATATCTTAGTTTATTTATTGGTTTACTAATTAGTTTATTAGTTTGATAATTAGTTTATTGGTTTATTTATTGTTATCTAATTAGTTTATTGTTATCTTTATCTAATCTAATTATCTAACTAACTAATTATCTAACAACAATAACATAACATAACATTAACACAATTAGTTTCTTAGTTTACTAATTAGTTTATTTGTTTATTTATTGTTATCTAAATAGTTTATTGTTATCTTTATCTAATTATCTAATCTAACTATCTAACTAACTAATTAGTTTTATCAGTTTATTGTTATCTAACTAATTAGTTTTATTAGTTTATGAAAATGATGATTATGATTATGACTATTTTATTATGTTTATTGTTATCTAACTATCTAACATTAAACATTAACTAATTAGTTTTATCAGTTTATTGTTATCTAACTAATTAGTTTATTGTTATCTAAATAGTTTATTTGTTTATTTATTGTTATCTAAATAGTTTATTGTTATCTTTATCTTTATCTAATTATCTAATCTAACTATCTAACTAACTAATTAGTTTTATCAGTTTATTGTTATCTAACTATCTAACTATCTAACATTAGTTTATTAGTTTGATAATTAGTTTATTGGTTTATTTATTGTTATCTAATTAGTTTATTGTTATTATCTTTATCTAATCTAACTAATTAGTTTTATTAGTTAGTTAGTTAGTTAGTTTGTTTATCAGATAGATTTATTAGTTAGTTAGTTTGTTTATCAGATAGATTACTAAATATTGTTATCTAACTAATTAGTTTTATTAGTTTATTGTTATCTAATCTAATATCTAATCAGTTTATATCTAACTAATTAGTTTATTAGTTTATATGATGATGATGATGATGATGATGATAATGATATGGTGATGATGTTTAGATTAGTTAGATGTTAAGGGTTATTGTTGTTATTATTATTATTTATTTAGATTTAGATTTTATTTAGATATTATTAGTTTATTATTGTTTGGATATTATTAGTTGGATATTATTAGTTTATCTAATTAATTAATTATAATATATAATGATGATGATGATGATTATTATTATTATTGTTGTATTGTTTATTAGTTTATTTATTGTTAGTTTATAATTTGTAATTTATTGTGGTCTTATTTTATTTAGATTTAGATTAGACAAGATAAACGTTTTAGGATATGTGGGTAAAACTATCCTTTGTCTCATTGATTGCAATTCGTAGGGCATTATTCAAGTTAGAAAACTATTGTTAATTATATTACTATTTACTTATTCGTGGTCGTGACTTTCATTGTTGAGAGATACAACTATCCTTCAGATCAACTCATTGCGATCTGTGGGGTTGGCATGGATGTGGTAGCCCTTCATGGCATTAAAAATTCGTTATTGACGTTTTTAAACTTAGGAGATTGTTTAGTGTGTGAATTATAATTTCATTGGCAGGGGTGGGGTATGATTTTCTAAGAAAGGATATTAGTTGGTGTGCACCGTGCAATGTTAGGTGCACCACCTAAAATACCAACTCATTGGTCATTGTGGCGTTGGCTTTGATCCTTGACTTTTCTCATTATAAAATGGATATATTCATTGTGACAAAAAGCCTAATGTCTCAATTAGGAAGCCATGAGAATTTGCTTGAAATCTAATCCAAATGCATCTTGAAGACCCACTTGAGTCCTGTGTGGGATAAATCTAATGTCAATCTAATGTCATCTACGATCTTTCACTGTTTGAGCATTGGAAGTTAATGCACGTATGTTTAAATTTAATGCATTGGAAGTTAATCTAATGTCATCTAGGATCTTCCATTCTTTTTAATTTTTAAGATAAGATAAGAATAGTTGATATGCACTTGGATGTTGACGTATGTGTTTTGCGCAGCATGGAAGAAAAAAATGCGTCTGTAGCAAATGTTGTGCAGTGCGCTCCCAGTGTGCAAACGAATGTGTGCAAAGGGAAAGAGGTTATAAGGAGGAAAGCAATTCGTCGTGCACTTAGGCATGTTGGAGGATATGAAAGTTCTGTTAGTTTTTTGAGATTCATTCATCGCTTCAATGGGCTTGAGAAGCAAGTGAAGGCACTGTTTCGACGTCAAAGGGCTTCGATTCCTCTTGGTGAAAGCATTGATAGCCGTCTACAGAGGATTGAGAGAATTTTGGAGGAGAAATACGAAGGGAACCTTTGTGATGGGGTGAGGATACATGATGAGTTGGAAGAAATCAAGGGTTACATGGGCGAGATATATGAGCATGTCCGAAAGTATTGGCCACGTATTGGATCCTTGGATGATCATGATGAGAAGATGAAAGATCTTATTGACAGTGCTGGTCGTATAGAGGATGGCGTATGTGAGTTAATTGCTCACAAGAATGAAAATGTTTCCCTTGATGTGCAACTTACTTCTTTGAAAGTTTCCCTTAATAGGTTTTCGGCAATGTTAACCCAGATGAATCACCGTGTGGGTTCATTCCCTTTCACTCGAGAGCATTGCCCTTGATATGCAATTTGCTTCTTTCAAAGTTTATCTGGATAGGTTTTTGACAATGTTAACTTGGATGAGTCGCCGCTGCATAAGCACATCCTTGAAAACCTCCATTTTGAAAAACATTGTCCATCTCTTTCAAATTGAAAATTGCTACATACTTGATATATATAATCTTTGTAAGACTTTTTAAATGAGTTGTGTAAAGACTTCTTAAATTGATGAAAACCTCCATTTTAATAAACATTGTCTATCTCTTCTAAATTATTAAGATTTTTTTATTTTTGATCTCAGTTTGATAGTTTAGATTTTCATATTTTCACCTTGGTATTCATCTTTGGATCTTTAACATGTTTGAGCCTTTGCCAAGATCTATGTATGGATCTAAACGAATGAACATCCATTAGTAGGGCTTGCACACACAGCGAGAGAGAGAGAGAGAGAGAGAGAGAGAGAGAGAGAGAGAGAGAGAGAGAGAGAGAGAGAGAGAGAGAGAGAGAGAGAGAGAGAGAGAGAGAGAGAGAGAGGGAGAGGGAGGAGGTAAGGCATGGCTATATATTTGGTGAGTGTCATGTGTACATGTGGATGAATGGACATCCATTGAAGAGGGGAATCATTAATTGGATTTTGGTGAGCACTGTGTATGTGTGTACCCATGCATGATTATTTACACGTGTTCGTGTATGACTGTTCTTTTGTCTTGGAGTCCAACACACTTTCAATTTAGGGTTTTCAATTGGAAATGTGTTTGTCTTCAATGGCTTTGAGATTTGAGGTTTCTCTGTTGGGACTCTTATACTTTATTGAAAGTTTCGTGCAGTCGTCATGGAACAAAGCAAAGCTATGGACGATGTTCCAGACATAGTGCATTCGACTCCATTGAATGCAATTGATTTGGTTGAATCAAAGAAAACAACGACAACATCATCTCTTCGACGCTTGCCTGCTTGGAGTCGTTCGCATGGGTATGGGAGATAGTTGTTATTCTAATAATTGTATTTTCACCAAGCTATTTTGTTCTTTTTTTGAAGATAGTCATTTGTGTATTTTGTTGCAGCCAAAATGTGGAGTTTAATAGAGTGAATAAAGTTAATGTGCGAAAGATGAAAGAAGTGGCGAGGCAACAGGGAGGCCATGTTAGTAAATTCACAAGGACATCAACGATCCGAAGAAACACAAAGGCTGCTTCAAGTTCTTTGGAGTTTAAAAGCCTCGAGACCAAGATGGATGAGTTGATGGAATTGCAGACGAGTTTATCCACACGTGTCGATCATGCACTTGCTATTTACTCTGCAGAGTTGCATGAACAAGCTAAGGGTTTATATGGTGTTGTGTGCGAGACAAAGCACACCCAGAGTGTTCTTCAACAAGTGTCGAGTGGTTTGGGCGGTGAAGTAAGAGAACTTTCAGCAATTGTCTCTGAGACAAGTAGGTTGATGAATTTGTTGTTGAATGATATGTGGGCATCGTTTTGGGGGCATGGAGATGATCGTGAGCCTATGATTTGCCAGAGGGGTTGTCGACTACCGTTTTTGCAGTTCCAAATGAATGTTAATAGGTTCAATGCCTTGCTACAACAATTGAGTCGTCAAATGAACGGTCCCAATTGAGGAGGATTTACTTGGCTGAGGCTTATGATCTATTATCGTCTCACTTATATCTTGCTTGGAAGTGCTTGGACCAATATTTTTTTTGTAATGATGTGTGCTTCCTTTTTGTGAAGCTTATATTGGTTTTAATGTAACGATGTGATATTCTCTCTCTCTCTCTGTATGGTTTTAATGTAAGAATTCTATGGTCTAATTGTAATATTCTCTCTCTCTCTCTCTCTCTCCAGTATTTGGTTTAATTTATTGGTTCGATTTATTGATCTATATCTATAGTAGTTTATTTATAGATATAATTATTATGTCTTGCAATCTAGAGAGAAACTTCATTGGTTTTTGCTATGTAGTATGTATCAAAGAGTAATATTTTCTGAAAAATATGTTTCAATGTCTAGGAACTTGCTATGTATCATAATAAGATTGTGTATTTTTTCTCTTTTCAAGAGTTTGTAAATATTAAGTACATTTTTATTTTTAAGTATATTGTCTCTTTCTTGAGGTTTGATCTATAGAAATACTTATTATGTCTTGCAATCTATAGAGAATAGTTCATTGATTTAAAAATCCTAACGCTTTATAGTTTATTGCGCATTCATGTTGAAGAGTAATGTTTGGGTTTAAGTTATAGGTTGGGGGATCATGCGTCGGTTGTATATAGCTTTTTTTTTTCTTTGGGTTAGATATATCTAATTGTATAGAATATATAAAAATATATGATGATTCTAATTTTGACTATCGTTGTTCCTTGCACGTACGAGGATTGTGATGATTTAAATTGTCGTAGTATTTTTTGGATTATGTGATTCGAGATTGATTTTGCTTTTAAGTCTTTTTGAAAATATACTATTCCCAATCAAGACTCTCCTTGAAATAATGCATGTTTTCTCTTGATGTGCAGGCTCTGTGAGAATCCAAATAATATGGGATTAAATAATCAGAGAACTAGCAGGGATTATGTGTTGCGTATTCATAGGCATAGACTCAACTCCACACGATATAGACGACGACAAATTGCTAGGCTTAGGGCTCAAATGGCAGGACATGACCGGAGGGGGTATAAAGAGATGTGTTCTACTATAGTTGAGTGCCGGAACGTTTTGCAAGGAGGGGCTCTAAATCATGATAGCTTGATTCGTGAGAGACTTCACAGCTTGATTGAGCAGCAATTTGCTAATGATTATAATTGTGATGTTGAAAATCACCAGAACTTAGGAAATGCTGTGATTAATGAGTCACGTGTCAATAATGTACCGACCTTTAGTGCTCGAAATGGAGGTTTTTGCTCCATTTTACATGCTTTGCCTGCAATGGATATTCATCCTGCAACTACAATATTGCTATTTCAAGACCCGATTGTGCATTCCATGGGGAGTCTTTCTGAGATGTGTGAGCGATGTTCAGCTAAATTGTGGAGATGTGAGGCTCAAGTGCAGGGGTCAGTTTTGTTCGGTAAACATTGTTGTCGAAATGGAAAAGTAATGTTGCCACAGTTGCAATATCCACCACAACTATTGCATGATTTGTTGCATGGTATGCATCCTCAAAGCAGAGTATTTAAAAATAATATACGAGCATATAATAGTGCTCTTGCATTTGTGTCACTTGGTGCCAATGTTGATGAGCTTTTGCCTGTTGTGGGAAATTCTTATACCTTTAGAGTGCATGGCTCTATTTATCATCGTATAGGCTCTTTGATTCCTAATGTGCAACGACAGGAAAGGCCAAGATTTGCACAACTTTATGTTTATGATACTGAGCATGAGTTATCTAATCGGTTGGATGTTATGCCTAATTTATTGCCAAACTTGCTTGGGGAGCTTCAGTCTATGATGCATCAACACAATGCATATGCACAAGCTTTTAGATCCGTGGGTATGCAATTGCAAAATAATCCCTTGCATGATTTGAGAATGACTATTTTTGGGGTTCAACATGCTAATAGACAATACTCAGTTCCAGTGGCAACTGAGGTTGCGGCTATCATGCCAGGACAAGGCAATGAGAATACTCTTGATCGTCGAGACATACATGTTTATAGTCGGGATGGACGATGTATTGCTATTTCAAACTTGCATAGGGCATATATGCCAATGCTATACGTCCTTCTTTTTCCTATGGGTGATGATGGTTGGCATGTAAAGGTACCTTATAGTGGTGTTAATGTTCCAATTAATATACATGGATTATCTAATAAGGACTGTGTTACTCAGATGCAATTTTATGCATTTCGACTACAAGTGCGTGAGGACACTGAGGTGTGCATGTTGCGGGGTGGCCGATTGTTGCAACAATTTATTGTTGATGCTTATTGTAGTATAGAGCAATGTAGGTTAGCTTGGTGTCGTCAAAATCAATCAGTTTTACGCTCGGAAGTTTATAAGGGTTTAGCAGATATGGTGGGAGTGATGGATGATGGGCCGATGGGGATTATTGGTGCCTCTGTTGGTAAAAGGGTGGTTTTGCCGTCTTCTTTTACTGGTGGGCCAAGACACATGTATCAGTTGTATCAGGATGCCATGGCTATAGTGCGAAGTAAGGGAAAACCTGATCTGTTTATAACGATGACATGTAATCCAAAGTGGTTAGAGATAACTAATGCTTTGTTGCCTGGACAGACTGCTTATGATCGTCCGGATTTGACTGCTCGGGTATTTCATAAAAAACATGCTGATATGATGCATACATTGTTGAAAAGGAATCTGTTTGGAAATGTTGCAGGCTATGTTAGTGTGATTGAGTTTCAAAAGCGGGGGCTACCACATTCTCATACTTTGCTAATTTTGGAGCACGCTTTTAAACCCTCTGAAGCATGCCATTATGATAGATTTGTTTGTGCTGAGTTTCCTGATAGAGAAAAGTTTTCAGCTTTGTTTGAAACTATCTCAAAATGCAATGTCCATGGTCCTTGCGGTGTAATGAATCCCAAGAGCCCTTGCATGCGCAATGGTCGATGCACTAAAAAATTCCCTCGGAGATTTGTGAATGTGACAACTGTTGATAGCTCTGGCTATCCTGTTTATAGAAGACGAGATGATGGAAAGACAGTCACAATAAAGGGTAATACTATTGATAATCGATGGATTGTTCCATACAATCCGTACTTGAGTAAAAAATACAATGCACATATAAATGTTGAGGTATGCTCAACGGTGGCAGCTGTCAAGTATTTGTATAAGTATATATACAAGGGACATGATCGTGCAACGATTAAATTTTCTGTTGGAAACTCAGGATTAAATGGTACGACCTTTCGTGAAGTAGATGAGATCGAGAGTTATTTAGATGCACGGTATGTTTCTGCTTCGGAAGCGTGTTGGCGAATATATGACTATGCATTGCACAATGAGAAGCCTGATATACAGCGGTTGCAGGTGCACTTGCCTGGTGAGAATTATGTGGTGTTTCAAGATACAGACAATATATCACATGTTATGCAGAATGAAGATATCAGGAAAACTACTCTTACGGAATGGTTTGTGTGCAATAGTGTTCATCCAGAGGCTAGAGCTATACGGTATCAAGACTTCCCGATGTATTGGGTGTGGAATGCACAACGAAAGGTATGGACGAAGAGAAAGCGTGGAAATACGTGTGGTCGAATATACTTTGTGCCGCCCACATCTGGTGAGCGTTATTACTTGCGAATGCTCTTGACAGTGTCTCGAGGATGTATGTCTTTTGATGATTTGCGTACTGTTGGCAACGTGGTGTACAACACCTTTAAGGAAGCCTGCATTGCAAAGGGCATGTTAGAGGGTGATGATGAGTGTGTTGTGTGCTTGGAAGAGGCTGCATCTGTACAAGTTGGTGCCCAGTTGCGTGCTTTGTTTGCTGCAATTTTGGTCTTCTGTGAGCCTGCACAGCCTGGTCAGCTCTGGGATAGGTTTATGTCACCGATGGTGGAGGATATTTTGTATAAGTTACAGCTAGAGCATGTGCATATATCTTCTGCAGTTCTACAACAAGAGGCATCAAAGAGGGCTTTATTGCATCTTCAGGATCTTTTGCGACAGCATGGGCGAAGATTGTCTGACTTTGATGGATTGCCAGAACCTCATCGAACAGATTCTCAGTTGTGTGCTAACCCTCTTTTAGAAGATGAATATGCATATGATATACTGGAGCAACGTAGAGTTTGTGTTTGTATGGAGGCAATGTTGAATGATGGACAGAGGGTTGCATATGATGCAGTTATGGGTGCCATTGGTGGAAACTTTGGGGATGTTTTTTTTTTGGATGGTCCCGGTGGGTCTGGAAAGACGTTTCTTTACAAGTGTTTGCTTGCTAGGTTGCGCAGTGATGGTCATATAGCATTGGCAACGGCATCATCTGGCATTGCTGCTTTGCTTCTGCAGGGCGGTCGTACTGCTCACTCAAGATTTAAAATTCCATTGGATCTATGTAATCGATCCACCTGTAATATTCCTGTTCAGAGCGATCTTGCTCAACTTCTCAGACAATCGAGCCTTATTTTATGGGATGAGGCTCCCATGATGCACAGGTTTGCATTTGAAGCTGTTGATAGAACTTTAAGAGATATTATGGGCTGTAATAAACCATTTGGTGGAAAGGTTACTTTGCTTGGGGGTGATTTTAGGCAAATCTTGCCCGTCGTGATGAAGGGCTCTCGTGAAGATATTGCTAATGCGGCACTGTGTTGCTCTCATTTATGGCAGTATGTTAAGGTGCTAAGGTTGTCTGGGAATATGAGAATGTCAACCGTTGGTGGTGTAATGGATAATGGATTTGTTGGTTGGATTCAAGGGATAGGGGATGGAGTGGGTATTACGGAGAATTGTGATAAGTTACATATTCCATCTAGCATGGTATTGAAAGGGTGCTCTATTGAAACCTTGGTTAATAGTGTGTACGGTGAAGTATCCGTGGTGAGAGACTTTGGGGCATATTTTAGTGAGCGTGCTATACTTGCAGCACGGAATACAGAGGTGGCTTCTTTGAATCATTGTGCATTACAATCGATGCCAGGAGAAGTTGTACAGTACTATAGTGCGGATTCAATTGCAGAGACAGGTGATAGCTCATTTTTATACTCTGTAGAGTATTTAAATACATTGGATCTTGGAGGTGGATTTCCTCCCCATCTATTGTTGCTAAAGATGAATGCACCTATTATTCTGCTTAGGAACTTAAATCCAGCAAAAGGTTTGTGTAATGGTACACGGTTGATGTGTAAGGCATTCAATAAAAAAGTGATAGATGCTGAAATAATAACAGGGACAAATGTAGGGGAGCGAGTTTTTATTCCTAGGATCACTTTTATTCCTGGCACCTTGCAGTTTCCGTTTGCTATGAGGCGGAGGCAATTTCCTATTCGATTGGCCTTTGCTATGACAATCAATAAGTCGCAAGGCCAGACATTGTCTGTTGTTGGTCTTTACTTAAAGACACCAGTATTTACACATGGACAGCTGTATGTTGCATTTTCAAGGGTGAAATCCTCATGTGGTGTGAGGGTGTTATTAGATGAGGATGGAAGCACTGTGAATGTCACAACGAACATTGTGTACAAGGAGGTACTTCAAAAGATGCAATGAGGTGCATTGCTTTTTTGCAAAGATGCATACGGAGATGAGTTTTTTGGAGAGTGGAAGATATGCTTGCATTTTTTTAGAGATGTATCTATTGAATTTTGATGGCTTCGTAGTCCTTGCTTGGTGTGTAGGTGAGATAGCCTCAAAGCTGTATTCGGTTGGCATATACTCGATCGTAATTGAGTATATATTCCCTGCACTGTATATAAGTGTTTGCTTGACTTTTGCAGATGCCTACTCCAAGCTGGGGTTATTATCCAGCTTCTGAGTATCAGAAGGAACTGCAGTGTAACTTGCGCGCAGTGACAACGGATGATATTATAAGAAGAACGCTTGCAAGGGTCATTGAGCGTTTGTATGATGATGTCAACATAGAGATTTTACTTCCAGTCTTTATTGAGGTGGTGCATTGTGGGTATACTCAATGCTTTCGAGTGCATATGGGTGAAGCTGAGCAAGACAAGAGGTTTCGGCGATCTCACACTGATAGAATACCAAGGGGGTGGTCGGCGTATGAATTTAAGGATCTCAGTTGTTTTGTGACGCTACATCAAGCTGTGACAATGCCTGCCAAGGGGTTTGCAAGTGTTAAGCCAGGTATTGTTATTCCAATATTAAGTGATCTTTGTCAATATTGTTGGATATGTTCATATTTACGTTGTGAGCTTTTAAAATTTTAGGTGCAAGAAAGAGAGGAAAGACTATCATGTCCCCTGTACCATCACCGGGACGAAGAGTGGCAATGGGACTTGCTTCTCCTGAGCATGCTGTGTTGGAGGATGGAATTTTCCCCAGTGATTCCTCAAAGAAAAGAAAGCTTCATTTTGGTTAGGCCCGATGAAAAGTTTCAACATCTTTGTAGCGTTTGGATGTAGATATGTATCTATATCTACTTATTATAGGTGTAGATACTTGGATTTATGGTACAAAGTTTTCGGCTCTGAAGCAAGGTTTGGTTTTGGGCTTTACTTCACCTATCTGTATTTGATGCTTGGATATGCTTAAACTTTGTGGTTCCTTTCAGCGTAGCAATGTTATTTCTGATTGTAACGTCGAATGATCATGAAGAACTACTTCTAGCTATTGCGCATAGCAGGTGTTGTTGTTTTAATGTTGAGTGGTGATTGGACTTGCTTCGCCTGGCCATACTATATTGAAGAGCGGAAATACTATTATGTCCCTGTACCATCAACAAGACGAAGAGTGGCGATCGGACTTGCTTTGCCTGGCCATGCTATGTTGGAGAGTGGAAAATTTTCCAATTATTTCTCAAAGAAAGAAAAGCTTCGTTTTGGTTAGACCCTATGGGAACTGTAAATTTTTTTGTAACATTTGGATGTAGATGCATAGGCACAATCATGGAGTGACACTTTGTGGTTTGTTGATACTTGAAATTGTGGTGCAAGGTTATTGGTGTAGTCTCTAGAAGAAACTTTGGTTTCGGGCTTTGCTTCACCTATGTGGGTTATTAATACTGGGAGTTTGCATGCAATGCTTGGACAAACTTAAATTTGTGGTGTGGCTCATATATCTTTTATTTGTGGTTTGTTTCACCGTAGGAATGTTATTTCTCATTGTAACATCCAAGGATACAAGTTGTTTCTATAAGTTTTGCAGAGCAAGTATAGATACAAGTCTATAAGTTTGGTGCATGGTCATTGCATGTATATATGAGTCTATGTACTCCTTGATGCAAATGCATATTTGGTCTTTTATACATGAGAGAGAGAGAGAGAGAGAGAGAGAGAGAGAGAGAGAGAGAGAGAGAGATGTTCCATACATAGTGCATTCGACTCCATTGAATGCAATTGATTTAGGAGTGATTGAGTGAGTGTGGATAGAGGGGGGAGGTGTAAATGGGATGAGAGATAGAGGGGTTGTGAGTAGAGGAGAGTAAAGCATGCGATGTTTTTGTGATAGCATTATCCACTGTGCGATAGGGAAGTGAAGCTGCCGTGCGATATAGAGGAGAGTAAAGCATGCGATGTTTTTGTGATAGCATTATCCACTGTGCGATAGGGATGTGAAGCTGCCGTGCGATATAGAGGAGAGTAAAGCATGCGATGTTTTTGTGATAGCATTATCCACTGTGCGATAGGGATGTGAAGCTGCCGTGCGATAGCACGGCAGCTTCACTTCCCTCGCACCCCGCTTCGCGGCAGCTTAGCTGCCGCGAAGCGGGATAGCGTTCCTTGCGCGCGAAGCGCGCCAGGAACGCTAGTGTGTACAAAGATACCAGTGTTCGAATTTTCCTTGATTTACACTTTGAGAACTGAGACTAAACCTGTTGCTCAGCTTCAGCACAGAATGTAGGAGATCTTAAAATCCGCCCGAGACAGAAAAAATGTCAGATATACATGGGATAAAAATGTGGAACTTGGAATAGTGGTTTTCTTTAGTGATCTCGAACGGTCCTGATTCCTGAATATCTATCTAGTATGGTATTGTCAGGTCGAAACATGCGGTAAGATCCAATCAAATCCGGAACTGCTTTGTTCCTCGAATCTATCCCACTTTTCGATGGTGGTGATGACGGCAAGCACCAGACTGGCTACATACAACGTGACGCTGACGAAGAGCAGCAAGGATTTGACGGTGGGTTTGGAGATGTAGAAGAAGGTGAGGGAAGTGACCAAGGAGAGCAGGAAGACGACGGCGGACAGAGAGCAGTGGACGCATTTTGTGGAAGAGAGCAGGAAGTGGCTGCCGTAGTAGACGGTGGGGACGAGCATGACCAGGAAGGCGACGGCGTGCACCAGGACGCGGACGGTGCCGACGCCCGATCCCTCGACCTTGAAGACAGAGAGGGGCTTCTTCGGGGTGCAGTGCCACTGCTCCAGCTGCTCCTTGCTGAGGTGCAGCAGGAGGGGCTGGCGGTAGTGCACGCAGGCGAAGTGCTGCAGGACCAGCTGCACGATCATGACGATGGAGCTGAAGGCGGCGATGGCCTCCAGGGGGCTCACGCCCAGCCGCTGCTCGACACGCTGCATCAGCGACAGGATGTAGCCGCCGGCCTGCGCCATGGTAATGAGGGCCTCGAAGCCCGACTTGGAGCGCAGGAAGGAGAGCTGCTCGTACTTGGGCGACAGTCCCAGGCTCAGCAGTGCCTCCTTGCCGGGCAAGTCCAGGCGCAGGAACTGCGGCGGCTGCGCCACCAACCCATCCGCCTCCCTCGCCGCCGCCGCCGCCGATTGCGCTGCCAGCGGCATGGTCCATCCGGCCGCCTGCGAGTCCTTGAAATTATGCGCATTCATCATCATATGATTCTTATTATTACTACTAGCGGCCTTGGCTCCCGCTCCCGCCCCCGCCCCCGCCCCTCTACCCTTCGCACTTCCGCCGCCGCCGCTGCTGCCCCCAGCGCCCGGCGTCTGGTACATCACCGTCTTCCACTCGTCCGCCGTCAAGTGCGGAAACAGCTCCAGCGGGCACATGTCCTCCAGCCTCTTGACGTCTATGATCTCCCCGGTGTCCGTCACCCGGTTGAACCTCGGCGGCATCTGGATGTACACCGGGCACGTCGTCATGATAGCGATCGCCCGCGAGTTCCATGGCGTGGCTGACGACGCCCCCCCCTGCACGCGCTTCTGCTCCTTGCGCTCCTTCTTCAGGATCCGCTTCATCTTCCACGCCTCGAGCACCAGCATCAGGCTCTTGTCCATGGGTAGCCATGGCATCATGCAGAAAACGGCATGGAGCGTGACTCGCGGGATGAGCGACACGTCGACGTAGGCGGCGAAGCCCCAGTTGGCGCCGATGAAGAGAGCGAGGGACGAGAATGCGGCAACGATGGTGGCAGGAAGAGAGCGGCTACAGCCGTCGTCGGCCATGATAGCAGAGGGGCTTTGGAAGGCCTGCTGTACTCGATTGCTTGCTGGCACCTGATCGTTGCCTCCTGGTACTTCAGAAGTTCAGATGAGCACCAGCAAGGAGAAGGAGACCCCATATCTTGTCTGGGATTCATCTCTTCTGCAGTCAAGCTTGACCGGGCACCAGCCTGGTTGACTTGATATACCGCTTGGGTCCACGCGTTATGCGATCATCGTGCATGGTCGTCGTGTCTGCCATACGTACGGAGAAAATTATTATATAGCATCATCATTATACTACGAATAATTACGATGATGATGATGATATACCTGCCTTGCAAGTTGCATCGCGAACTTACAACTGATTGGCAACTGCTCCACGTCCATCGTGGGCCTGCGGAGTCCCCCTTCCTTTTCCACATACGGTGGAGTAGTACATATATTTAAATCAAATCAGAAAGAAAATTTTCAAGTTGACTGTGATATAGGGGAATATAATTTTTCTTTTCTTCACGTGGATTGTGTGATAGGGGAATCTAATGGGCAACTAGTAGGCAAGTTGAAGGCAAAGGACGTTATAGAAGTTGGAAAATCTGTTTGATCCGAAAATTGAGTAATAGACTCCTTTTCCTCCATACTCCATTCTGGTAAGTTTTTATTTTCATTAAAGCTCTGCAATGAGAGTATTCAAGATGTCGATTAATCCACTCATCTCTACAATTTCTTCTCCATACAATTACAGATTTTGGAAAAAGACAAATGTATCTATCACTCTTTGTATTTTCCTTTTTTTCATTGTTTTTTAGTAGGTTTTGATATCTATTCTAACTATTATTATTATCTTCTTTTGGTAACAAAGGGAGCATCTAACCATAACTTGCACCTAAACCATAGCCATAAAACATGGGGATGTGAGATGGAATATTAACAAGAAATTCACCTCTTGCAATGGTGGGATTAGATACTCACCTCCCACCTAGGTGGGGCATGAACTCCCACCTAGGTGGGACATGAACACTCCCATGCCATGGTGTGGAAGGAACCATGAAATGTCATTGAATCTTGAAAATGATCAAAATTATAAGAGATCCCTACATTTTGCACACTTGCCCCTTTTATAGCAAATCCTTAAGGCTAACCCTAATTTTAAGACTAAGGCTAATTATCCCTGCATTGCAAGCCATCCCAATCTCAAGAAGCTTTATCCTGAAAGTTATAACGAGGAGACACATGGGAACTGGGGGTTAAGATACTCAGTCACATTGACCAGGGTATAAAAGCTATAAAAGACCCAATTTAGGGCATCCACATACAATCAAAAACTAACACTTCACCTTTTCCTTCAACTTCCATAGTTTCCTCCCTCTCTTGCTCCCCTTTCTTGTGAGTGCGTGCAAGAAGCAAGGCTTTTGGGTGAGTATTTAAGCGAGCTTTTTTAAGCAACCTCCATTTCTTATTTCACATAGTCCACTTATTCCTCCTCTTCTCTTGTACACATATCAAACACCACTACCACCACCATCACCACCTCTATCACCGCCTCCACTGCCTCTGTCACTACCACTTCCACCACTACCGTCCCCTCCCATGTTTCTCCCCCCATGTTATTTTCCTCAAGTACATCTCTCTCTCTCTCTCTCTCTCTCTCTCTCTCTCTCTCTCTCTCTCTCTCTCTCTCTCTCTCTCTCTCTCTCTCTCTCTCTCTCTCGTGCATTCCCAAAGACACACACACACACTCTCTCTCTCCCCCCTTTTAATTTTGCAAGGGTCATCCATCCATTTTCACAACCCTCTTATTTTTGCAAGGGTCAAGGATTTGCATGAGGTCCATTGTCTTAGACACATTTAGCTATTAATATCAGGACGAAAAGTCACATTGTTACTCCCATATGCATATATACATTCATGTGCCTCTCACTTTTATGTACATGATTTGATATTATATCTCGATAGATCACTTCTATTGTGCACACATATACGAAACTACATCGCACGATAGGGTATTAAATGGTTTGTTACACTCACTGCAATAACGTGCAACATCTATTGTTTTTCACTTTGTTCGAATGGTTAATTTTGGGACAACATTACCTCATTGTTACTCAATCCACTATGCACATATACATTCACATGTATGCATGTTTCTACACTCCACCCTTCCCTAGATATTTTACACATGCTTTATTTACACATCTTGTAGTATATCAATTGAGCAAATGCCTATACACAATCTCATTCACTTGCACATTCCTCTCTCTTTCTCCTCTTCCCTCTCATCCTTATTTCCTTACGCTTGTAAATAAATACAATCTAATAATTCTAAAAGTACATATTCATCATGCACATCAAATATCAATCGAGTACCATTCCTAGGGGTGGAATTGGTGATCCCTAACAAAGACTAGGACTAAACCATAGAAGCATACTAGCTCAGTCAAGTAGGGAAGCATGTGCTCTAGAAGAACAATGTTCATGGGGTTTCCCTCAAATGGGGGTGGGCATATAAACGCATTGGGTGGTTTCATCTGCATCTTCTCCATGCTATCATCCACAAATAGTGTTGTTGTTGGGATGAAGCGGCAATCAATAGATGTCATCAAAACATTTCATGAAAAGGGGCTTTGTGTAACTCCTTCCGACAGAAGTTGTTGTGGGAGTTGCTTTGCACTTGCCTTGTCTATATTGAAATACAAAGGTTGGTGCTTGCTTTGACGACTTCACACATTTCTAACCAATTGAAGTACCTCACTTAAGTTGTCTTCCTTCATGGAGTTCCAGATGGCAATGTCGAATAATGTAGATATTTCCTTCAAAAACCTTACAAGCCTTGGCCACAAAATCACCCAATACCTACCCACTTCTAGGGGCTTCACTAGTAACGATCCCTTCTGCTTTAGCTGCCTATGTAGAAACACACCATTCATATCGAACACAATTAAATTTCGGGTTGTGGAAGGTAGACATTGTACATGCACACGTGGAAGGGTGAGCACCCATGTATTGGTATGATGAAAAAGAACACTATATTACAGTCAGATATTGTACAAGTTTATATAAACATGTTACCTTTGCTCCTAGATAACTTTCATCTTTGGCAAAGTGATACAGACATGAAATCTGTATATTGAAATTTATATTGAAATTTAGCACTACTAATGCAAAGTCACCACATCCCGCATTGCAAACTAAAATGGTGTCTCCTTCTTTTGTGTACATTTGTAAGAACAAGCTCCAAAAAGCCCTACCATGTTGCATCCCACCTATAGTATTTGGTAGTTATATAACGGATTAGGAATCTAGTAAATATTTACAAAACATTTCTATAGTAGTTTAACAACATTGGATCTCATATTGACCTCAGTGGGGATCATGATGTATCTTGCACCCACTCATTCGCAGTAATGTCATCTTTTGTGAACTTCAGAGGGATGATTCCATTGTAAGCGAGATCTAAACGCATGTACGCTAGAATATATATCACATGTACCTACATTTAAAGCTTGAAATACTAATTTTAGTAATTACACTCACTAAACGGTGCCAACAAGTGTGATACATAAACAGTATCTAGCATGACCATATCATGGCTTTAAAACTCTCACCTCTCTACCTCCAATGACACAGACAGGTGTCTCGCAATGAACAACATGGACCATGCATAAGGCCCAACACTTCTATCCTAACTCCATCCGTCGGTGTCTATCCTCCACAACCTGCTCAACAAGCTCTACCATTAAGCGTGTTGTGGCAAGGAAAAGTAACATCCCTATGTCATTGAGAACATGATTAACCAAATACATGGCATCAACTGACTTTGCCTTAGTATGGGAGTTCCATGATGCATGGCACTATCTTAGGGAGATAAACCACCATGATATCACATGATGTGTTTGTGGTTTCTTTGTCAACTTCGACCATCTTGTGTTGGTTGACCTCCTCCAATGCCTCTACCAATCGAGAGAATGCCTTACTTGGCTCATCATTTCGCAATGCATCTCCTATCTCGAATGGGTTACATAGAATAGTACGCCACTCCACCTTCTCCATCATAGCGACATGGGAGACAGTGACTTGCAAGGGGTCTTCCATGGGGTTTTCTGTGTTGTGGTCGATCTATACACATTGAGTCCTCAATCGGCAACATATTCTTCTTATTGAATGTTAATGATAGATAATATTATTCTCACATGTTTGCTTACCTGTATGTGTGGTTGGAACATCTTGCACCATTGTAGCTTCGTGGGAGATGATGTCTTGCAAGGGGACTTCCACGTGACTTTCAGTATGGCCCTCTGCATAATGAATTCATAATTAGCAACATATTCTTCGTTCAAAATATTATGGTAGATAGTATTCTTGAGACATGTTAGTTCATGAGTGTCTATGGCTGGAACATCCTCCAGCATTATAAGTTGATAATCAAAAATTGTATGCCCCTCTACAAAAATACAAACTATTCTTATTGATATTGTATTGTGTTCTTGTATTCTTTCCTTTCCTACATAGGGACACACATCACTATTAACATCATATGATGATAGAATGTGTTAAAGCTTTGACATCATCCAATAACAACATGTATGGAATTCACAAGCATCATTTATTTACCTCTTTGCGCACGAGCCACGTCCGATGTGACCTCAAATCCAAGACACTCAATTCTTCCACCCTTTGTATGGTAAAAAATATTTTTGTTGTTACTTTGGTGATGAACAAGAATTACATGCCTTCACATCATGAGTTTTGTGCAAAAGCAAGCTTACCATCTTGGTGCTCTATAATGCGTGTGCCAATTCAATGTGATGCCTAACTGCTTCTCATCATTGTCATGCATCTCTCTATAGTGGTGTGTAAGGTAATACTCTCCATCGCAAGATCTGGAAGAACTTGATGTACCCTTCTATCCATGCCAATGACACGAACCTCCTCGGTGGTGCCTTCCATTGCAATCTACTCTTCAGTGGTATCAATCAAAGGGCCTACATGGTTTGGTGGTTACGATTCACATTGAAGGAAATATTCTCACTACAGGGGCACAAGAGATGTCTTGGCTATAGTACTTCAAAACATCAAACATTTTAGGTGTGGAGAAGCCAAATTAATTGGTGATGAGGGTCGATCTTTGCTTGGCCTCTCTTCAACAATATTAGATGTGTGCTTGCTCTTCTATTTTCTTTTTACAATAACCACACTACTAGTATCAGTTTCATGTGAACCCATCATAGTCTCTTTATTAGGAGACAACAAAGTGCAATATACTCCTAAGAATGCAACTCGTTTTACTTACCATGCCTCTGGATCCTTGTGTCTCTTGTGTTTTTTTTTCATTGAATATTTTTGGTACAAACCCTTCTCATTGGAGGGATATCCACCTTCTAAATAGTCGAGGAAAATAGGGAATCTTTGATATACTTCCTCATCCCACTCTTGCTCTATCTGGTAATCCTTATACATGCACTGATCCTCCTACATGTTTGCCCAATCTGCACATTCTCCCGGCAGAGTTTGTGTAGTCCCCCCTCTCCATATACTCGTACATGAACCTGACTTGCAAAGTTACCATTACATTTTTGGAATGGATTGGCAAGATAGCACCATAAACATGCTACTAAATAATAATATTGTGAACTACCTCTACAGAAGCCTCCATATTGCCAACTTCATTGACTTTTATGACTCTATATCTTCATCTGGCTTAAAATCATGAAAGACAGTGCAAAACATTTTCTCTCTATATTTTCTATTTATCTACTGGGTGTATTGGAAGAGCAAATCGTGTTTCACTCAAATGTTATAGTAGTCCTCCCAACTCAAAAGCAATCTCTTTCCGTTGTCTTGCAACATGGCCCAAAAGATCTCGTCTTACACAACTTCAAAATGGTGCATTTTCATCTGCTCGAATCAAAGTTATGTTTTTTAATACCAATTTGTCAAACTTATGATGCACATAATTTAGATGAACAAGAATAATCTACATTTAGGCATGCCCATCAACATTCGAATTTTCATGTCAGAACTCTCCATGGCCTTCAATATCCTTATGTGATCTGCTTCATTTAGCTTTGAGGATACCAATGTGCATACTCTCTCCTCATTCAATACACCCCCCGTTTTGGAGGCTTGGAGCCCCACATTAGGAGAAATATGGACTCTCTTTTTTGCCCCTTAAGGGGTTTCTCTCACCTCTCTCTCTCTAAAAAGAGATTCCAAAATAATATTATAAAAAGAGATCTTCTACAATCAAGCAAATCTCGTTTTTGTGTTTTCAATAGATTTCACCTATTATTTTATTCCCAAACTGCAGGATAAGGTCACTTTTTCTCAAAATCCTCATAACTAAAAAAATACAATTCTATTTTTTCTAAAAACGCAACCAATCATTCTTTAATGCCCTCATGACTCTTTAATGCCCTCTTTAGTGCCCTCATGACTTTTCAATCATTCTCATTCTCGCTTCTTAAAAGGGCGGAAGTTAAAAAACGATATAAAATGACGTACACATCATATTTTAAGATTATTTTTTACCCAGAGACACCTTTTTGACTCGAGAGTTTCCTTGTAAATTTTCATCTTTTTTGGACAAGTATATACCTATTTCTGGGCATTTTTTCATTCCCTCAGAAAGCTCTAGTTTTGTCCCAAATTTTGTGCATTCTTCTCTTTCCCTCCAGAATATGGTTTCTTGCATACGAGTTCTTCTGAAGCAGCATTGAGGAGTAGTTTTGATACCATTTGTTGAAATCAAAGAATCTCTATCTACAACACACTCTACCCTGCTACAAGCCATCTTCCTCTTCAGAAATATGCAGTAAGAAATCTCCGTCTTCAACAGTCTATACTACAAGCAATCCAGTGATAATGGAGGTATCTTTATTTTTTAAATCTTTGTGATGTTATTATTCTTCACAGTTGTTGTTCAGTCCTTAAGCATCAATTCGTAGAGAGAGAGAGAGAGGGGAGAGAGAGAGAGAGAGAGAGAGAGAGAGAGAGAGGAGGGGAGAAGGGGGGGACAGAGAGGACTGTGTGAGATGAACAAAGAAAATAAGTGATAGAGTGACAGATAGTAAATTAGGGTAGAAGATAAGATGATGTTATTGTTTTCCACTAGCCAAGCTTCAGTATGAATGTGTTTAGGGTTTCCTTGATGAATTTTTGTTGAGAGAGAGAGAGAGAGAAAGAGAGAGAGAGAGAGAAAATATTTTGGATAGAACAGAAGATAAGATTTGATGCTAATTAGAGGTAGATTAAAAGCCAAGATTACAGGCTGATTAGGGGTTGATTAGGGTCTATCAAGACTGAAAGCAAGAGAAAGAGACAAGAACCAACTGGGTTTTAAAAAAAACACAGATATAGTGAATCAAAGGGGTGTAGTTCTGCGATTTGAATGTTAATCCAAGTTAACATTTGCATACTTTTTTTTTTGCAGAATGCAGGTGCAGGATGTACCAAGAGAAAGAGAGATATTCACTTTCAATTGGAGGATGAATATGCACCAATGTTCAAAAGAATTGTGGAAAGAGATGATGCAATAAGATGCAGGATGCAACAAGAAAGAAATGCAGGGAAAAAAAATGTGGACCTTTGGGTTGATGGGTGCATTTATCCACCCGATCCACTCACTCGAAGGCCACCACAATTTGAAGGGCTTACATCATTTGTAAAGTTTGCTTGTGAAGGCAATGAAGGATTGTATGGATACACATGCAGACTTATCACACAAGGATTAGCAGGGGCTCATCAAACCTTGACAAATATGCAGACAAGATTACAAGGGAATATGCAGTCTTTGATGGAAAAGGATAGATTAAGGATAGAGAGAACCAGAACCTACAACAAGCAATGTCTGTCATTGAAGATGCTATGCATGCTACACACGTGCAGAATATGGAGTTACAGTCTAAAGTCAATGACTTGGAGAAGGAGAATCAAAACATAGAGAGGAAGCTCACAAAAACTTTGGAGATTGGGCCCACTTTAAAAACCAAAGAGGCACGTCGGCGCATCCGATCCGTTAAACCAATTGGCCAATTAGCCAAAGGAAGTGGACAATATCATAGACGGATATATGCTCAATCTACTACAATGAGAAATATGTTTCCTCATGCAGAGAATGATACTATTGCCAAAGTCCTTAGCAAGAATATGGTCAAAAATGCATTGGAAAATCGTAAATTCAGGGACATTGTGGATGGTGTTGCTAGTGAACGTCTTAGGGATGTGAGCAACTTGTTTACTGCTACAGATGCTCAGGGATTATGTGACAAGGTGGGAATGAGTTCTGAGTCATATAGTATGCTCTATCAACAATTGGATATAGGTTTTAAGCAAGTCTTCAATACTAAGCGAGTAATGCCTCTGCCAAAACCATTTCACGTGAAGAAGGCTCGAAAACAACTAAATGAGAAAGTTTTAGAACTAATTGGTGAGCCTACGCATTTGGAACACACACACATATTGAAGTATGGTTCCAAAGAAGTTGCCTTTGTATTGAATGCATCCAACAACTTTGTATTGGATATATGTAGGGTTCAGATTGCTATGGTCAAGTTTTACAATATGTCTATGGAAGAATGTAGAGGCAAGCTTAAGTTTGTCCTCAAACTTGATGAGAGTGAGATTATCAAGGGGCAAAAACTTGAGCGTGTGAGTATAACACTTATGAATCGAGCATTGGATCCCAACATCGATGAAAAACATCCTTTATACTTCAGTGTACAATCGGAGAATGAAATATGGTGGCTTGCAGCATTTGAAGTACCAAAGGAGGACCATGAAGTACTTAAAGTTTTTTTTAACCTCACTAATATACCCAGTGTTATTCAACAGCAAAATAATGGAGCAGTTTTACATGTTGAGGGGTTTGGGGACTATCAAGTTGAATGGCATCTTGCAGGTGATTTAAAAACATTGAAGTGTATGTTTGGTTTATCAAATGCAGCAAATGCAAAATTTCCGTGCATATACTGCATGCAAACTAGGAAGAAAGGGAAAGATGGAAAGAAAGAATGGCTTGCCAAGGCAGGACAACAGGGTGCTCCGACACGTGATCAGAAAGTCATGAGAAATGGAATGCTAATTCCAGTGGATCCAAACTGGCGCCCTATTTTGGAAATACCACTAACAAGGGTTCACTTTTGCACATTGCATTGTTTGGTTAGAATAATTGAGAAGCTAGTATATGAATATATATGCTTTGCATACAAGATGCAGCCCGTGTCAGAATCTGATGCTACATGCAAGAAGGTAGAACAAGTCCTCTCTGAAGTTGGATTGCACGGAGGCCAAGTAGAAATAAAAAAGGACGAGAAAAAATCGGGGAAGAGTGGAAATGTTCCTTGTAAACCATGCTTTGGCGGACCCAAGGCTAGAAAGTTTTTATCTCCACCTCGAGATGAGGAAGGCAATATACTAGTAAAACAACCAGAGAAGTACGAAGCATGGAAAAAGTTGCACCTTGCTGTTTCAGATTGGAGCAATGGGGGACGAACGAGGATTGCGAAGGCAGAAGTGTGGATACACCTAGATAGATTAGCAGCTCTCTTACAGAAGTTGGGGTTTATGGATGGTGATGCCAATGCATTTAAAGAGACAGCTGCTAAATTTCATAAGTCCATGGTGGAGGCATGGACTACAAATAGCATAACACACTACATGGTCGGTATTATCACCATTGCAAAAAAAAATCATCATTTCGAATTACTTTGTGTTTCTAATCTCTTTTCTTGTGCAGCATATACTTGAAGCACATGGTCCATACTTTGCAGATCAAGGAAGTTTGGCAATATGGTCAACTCAAGGCATGGAAAGATCTCACTGGCAAGCTCGCTGTGCTTTTCAAAAGGCAACTGATCATGGAGGTGGCATCAATGATTCCAATTCTATGAGGCAATTATTCCAATGGTGGTATAGGAGACTAGAGATACGATACGAGGAAAAAGAAAAGAAGTCCAAAACATCTCAAGCAGAATCTATAAGTAGGGCAATATATGAAGTGAGAAAAGCAAGATATGAAAACAGCACAGCTAGACAACGGCACCCAGAATGGTTGGCAACCCAAGAGAGAGATGGCAAAAAATGGAGACCTAGATAAAGATAATAATTTTGATGCATTTAGAGTCCACAAGAGAGCACAAGTCCCAAGGATATGACACATCAATACTCATATCTCTAACATGAGATGTCTTATAAATTTTCTTTAAAATTTCAAAGGTTTGTCACTATATTTTTCAAAGTCAATTTCGAACTTTGTTTTTTAATTATGAAAAGTCGATTTTGAAATCCTAAGACAAAGATATGAAAATTCTAAACATTGGAACATTCATTGGCCTAGAGAGAGAGGGGGGGCATGAGGGGGGTGTCAGGAGATAGAGAGAGGTAGGGATGGGGTGGAGAAATGAAATGAAATGATAAATTTAAAATTCATTTACACCACAGTAAGTTTGAAAGTTTCGTATTTAAGTCGTCTCTCCTTTCATTTTTTCCCATTGCTCTCCACTCTACCCTCCACCTTTCTATCCTTCATCATCACAGCCATGGCACGTTCCAAGCTTCCTATCAAAAAGGCGCCTGCGAGAGCAAGAGCTCAACACTCTTCCGAATCTAGTGAGCGTACTGTGAGTGACAAAGATCCCCTGGTGACCGATAACGGTGGCCCTACTGCAGCCAATAATGGTGGCGCTACTGTGGCCAACAATGGTGGCCCTAGTATGGTCGATAATGATGGTTCGCCATTGTCCAAAAATGGTGGTCCACATGCTCCAGCTGCTCCACCTCCCACTACTGCTCCAGCTCGTAATACACGCCCTCCAACACATAAAAAGCGAAGATGGAGACCAGGCACAGCTGCGCTACGCGAGATAAGGAAATTCCAGAAGAGTGCCGACTTGATTATTCCTAAGGCACCATTCTCCAGGTTGGTGCGAGAAATACTGCAAGATCTACAGTCAGGGCATCATCACAAGTTCTTTTCGAGGAACCAGGCAAGGAATGTGGGGCGATGGTCAAGCCAAGCCTTGCTTGCTCTCCAAGAAGCAGTTGAAAGCTACTTGATTGATCTAATGAGTGATGGTCAACTTTTAGCCATTCATGCCCGACGTATCACTATTAAGCCCATAGATCTGGTTCTTGTTCGCAGGATCCGCAATAACAAGGATGCATTTAATCTTAATGTCAACAATATGCTTTGAGAAGCTACCTTGTAATTGGATCTATGTTTTTAGCTCAGGTTTGGTTGTAGATTGTAAGGAGCTTAGTTTTGGGTTATCTTTCCAGTAGACCTTCAAGTATTTGATAGTAGTGGCCTGCAAAATGGAGCTAAATTTTCCCTAGCTCTAGTTGTACTTGGTGCGATGCACTATCTACCGTGTATTTCATAGTTTTGCAATGCTAAATCCAATATGTGATATTCTATTTTGACCATGTTTCGCATTGTGTGAATTTTCAAGTTTCCAATTTTGTAAGTAGTTTTGTTGAGGATAAATTCAATGTGCAACCACGTACACGTCGGTGATCAGTTGTACATGGACCGATGCACTATATCCTTACTATATTTAGTGGTTTGGCAACAGTATATCTGATGCGATATTCCATTTTACCCATGATTTATTTTTTGTCAATTTTTAAGTTTCCAATGTTTCGCATTGCGAGGTTGACAATACATTTAATCTGCAGTTGCGCACACTCATTATCAATACATTTAATCTACAGTTGCGAGGTTGACAATACATTATCAGTGCAGTATAATGCAGTTAACGCATTTTCAAAAAAAGATTGAACCGTCAAATTTATAAATCGGAATCTGGTGAAACTTCACCCTCATACTGGGCATTAGAAAAACTCATTTATATTAAAAATTTGGCCCCATCAGAAGCCTCTGGGTCACCTGTCCGGAGGCTCGCGTCTGGGCCCCCCAGACGCGAGCCTTCGGACAGGTGATCCAGAGGCTTCTGTTGGGGCCAAAAAAATTTTGGGTGGTTGATGTGTCCTTGAGGAGCCTACAGGTAAAATTTCATGTGAATCGGAGCACTGGTGATATTTTTCCTAAGCGTGGATTCATTAATTGAAATTTTAGGGTTTTTGAAAAGTTTGGCTATAAGTTTAAAGTTTCACCTCATTTTACACATTTCACTTTTGAGTTCTGAGTTGTCTCTCCTAGAAGACATGGTACGCACCAAGCAAGCGGCCCGGAGATACCCCCCTGGAAATTCCATACGGCAGCCACGCCCTCCAGCTCCACCACCACCACCACCACGCCAGCATCGCAAGCGTCGATGGAAGCCAGGCACAGTGGCTCTTCGCGAGATCCGCCACTACCAGAAGACCACTCACCTCCTGATACTGAAGGCTTCATTCCAGAAGTTGGTGCGGGAGATCATGGAGGGCATACTGATCATGAACAACAGGAACCAGTTTCCATACACATCACGCGCGAAACAACTGGATCGCTGGACTGCCCAGGCCCTCCTCACACTACAAGAAGCTGCTGAAGCCTACCTCATCGACTTATTTGGAGACTCAGTCTATGCAGCGGTGCATGCAAGGAGGGTCACTGTCACCGAGAGGGATCTGCGGATAGTCAGGTTCTTTCGACGATGGAAAGATAGTCCTCGCGGAGGTCAGCAAGGATAGAGGTGTACAAACTCAAAAGCACATGGAATGTAGCTTCTGAAGACATTTTGTAAAGCCTTGGTTGTAATGGACCCCATGTAAAATTGTTATTAATACAAATACAAAGTTTTTGGCGCGTCTTATTTTTGTTTAGTTGCTTGATATTTATTTTATTTACGTCGTTGAGTTATCGTTACATGCGTTCGAACAAATACATGTTGCGCACGAATTCGATAAAGCACTGTGTATTAAATTTAGGGTACGAATCGTGTTACGTATAAATTCGATAAATAAACGTAACATTCAAGTAAAAAAAAACAGTAAATGACACGTATCACAAACTACATTGCACTCGAATCCAACAAACATCAGTTTTCATTACTTGAAGAGAAGATTACAAAGTGCAATATATCAGTGATGCGATATCAGTAGGCAATAAGTACATCTATTCTCTCCTAGGCTTCTTGGAGCTAGGCTCCCCATGGTCAGAGTTATTCTTGATCATAGGCAACAATACATTTTGCCCCAATAGTTCCTGTCTAATGACAGTGGGGTCTTCAACACTGGCAACCATGCCACGGGCCACCATGGAGAAAAGTGGGCCAGACCTAGTACTCGTGAATAAGTAGAGAAGCTTCGAACGTCGAAGCAACACTACTTTCTCCAGGCTGGAGTTGGTCGGGATGGTCTTGAAGGGCCCAGCCTTTGTTAGTGCCCTCAACTTCAAGAAGTTCTCTGCAAAAGCAGGGGAGCATGTCTTATGAAATACAATAATGTCATTGACAAGCTGCCCAACGTACTCCTTCAATGCCGAGTCTTGCACCCTTCCTTGGCTACCAGATCGGCCACCCTGCCTAGATGAAAACTCATCTATATAGACAATCTCCTGCAACACACAAGTTCGGTATCAGACTCACTATGCATGGAGTGTGCTGAAGATATATAAATCATATTCATATGAAACTTAACCAGTAGGGCCTCTAGGGCATCGGGAGCACACAGATGTTTTTTTGTCGGGATCGGGCCCCCAGATGTGCCCTGGCCGGAGGCTCGCGTCTGGGGGCCTGAATCTGCATCGGGAGCACACAGATGTTTTTTTGTCGGGATCGGGCCCCCAGATGTGCCCTGGCCGGAGGCTCGCGTCTGCAGATTCAGGCCCCCAGACGCGAGCCTCCGGCCAGGGCACATCTGGGGGCCCGATCCCGACAAAAAAACATCTGTGTGCTCCCGATGCCCTAGAGGCCCTACTGGTTAAGTTTCATATGAAACCGAGAACATTACCTTCTCTGCATCATCTATCTGCCGCTGTAATGGAGCATCCAGGTCTGCTCCTGCCACTGGGTTGCCCTCGTCTCTCTCCTAGGTAGGCACTGCATAGTCGGGTCGAGGACGAAAAAGGCTTTCCTGCAACCGCTCAAACTCCTCATCAGAGATCTGATACTATGGCGCCGCATCCTCAATCTGCTCCTGGATGCTCACAATGGCAGAGATGTCATCGATGCTCGTGCCATCATAACGAGCTACCTCATCAACATGTGGTGGGGCATCCTGTAAATCAAAATCTATGAAATCACTAGGTGCATCACGCACCATGATACAGTATAGTTCTTCTTCCCTAAGCTCCAACAACTCTAGCACATCCTGCATGAGTAGATATTCCACCCCCTCGATGGTGATAGCATGGAGAGAAGAGAGGGGTGGCTCTTCGCTCGTGGGCATCTCATCAGGGCAGGGAGGTGGGTGCACAATGGCCAAGCTCTGTGCTGCCTCAACACTCAGATCAAGAGTGATCTCCTCAGGCTCCCTCTCAAAGTACTCTAATAGTGGCCGAGAGGGTGCGTCGATGTCCTCGTCACTGTCCTCTTGCACCTCAGTGCACATAACATATATGGCAAAGGCGGCATCCCTCTCAATGAGATCCATCGTGACGTGGTCCTATGACGAGGTGGGCACTACTCTAGCGCGGAGATGTTGCCCCACATGCACCAGGGCTCGACTTATCACCTTTGCATGGCTGGATCCGGCACACAAACTATACAAAAAATCCATGGGAACCCACCTGAGAGTGGAGTCGGGAATAGAGCAAGTGAGAGGGTTCACTGCATCACAAAACGATGCTAGTATACTAGAGTCAGGGTCTACAGCGGAAAGCGAGCTCTCTAGACTCAAGGTCACGCAAAACCTAGGGTATATCTGGTCCCCTATGTGCGCGTAGCATGTGGAACTGATCCATGCGGCGAAGGCGGGAGTGGTAGCCATGGCACACAAAGAGAGAAGGAATGAGAGCACAAGTATAGGGAAGTGGAGAATGAAAGTGAAAATGAGTTTGGAGTTATAGCTTTTATGTGTCTAGGGTTTTAAATAAAGGTTCTTTATAAAGTTATTAATTCTAAAGTTTCAAATTAAAACTCTTACCTTAGTTTCTTTATTTCAGTACTTTAAAGTCACTGTTAAAATTACTCATACAGACAAACGCTTCGTTCTACATTATTATATCCTCGAATATGTTTGGGTCGCTGAGTATATTCAAGTCTAACGAGAGAAAATATATAATTTTTTAAAGAAAATAAATCTAAAAGGCCTTGAAATTCCCTTTGGATCCAATTTAATATTAAAATGTAAGAAACGAGCAGCAGAGATGCGCTACAATATATCATTGTGCAAAGACAATATTCTCTAGATTATAGACCTCTAACCTGCAATTTAATTATGATTTTTAACTGCACGATTGAGTAATTACAGTATGTATTATCGCACGCTTGGATCGCAGTAAACTAAAATTTAAAGTACTCAGAAGTTCAAAAAAGGTATGTATTCGCTCTTTATAAAGTTTTTTTACAAGGATTCCACTATCTCAAGGATATGTGGAGAAGCACATTGTTTACATGTCATGGATTGCTCACTACGAGTCCTGACTTTTCTATTATCTAACTTGAAATAGAAGTTGTAGAGGGGCTCACTGGACATTAATTGGATTTCTTGTCTCAGAAAATAAATGGGCCAATGACTCTCTGCACTGACTACGAAAGGATTATGACCACTCCACAAGATTACCACATCTACGAGCGCTGTATGTGTGTCATCTCGGATATCTTGATCCAAGCTGATCCACTCCCCTCGCAAAAGTCGCCATCTTCTATATCGAAAGCGAACGCACAGAGTTTGTCTAGCAATGAAATACCTGTAATAAAAACAAAAATAATGGTAAGTGATCAATGCGACTAACATAACAATTCATCTAAGCGAGACCTATGTCAATTAAATCAAGGTATGCAAAGTAGTAAAAAAAGTTTTACCTGAATGTAATATCAGATTGGTTGACCCTGCACTCAATCGTCTCATCAAAATGTGTTCTTTTGACTTCCCAAGACTCACCCAATAGCTGACTCATCCATTCCTCGGATGGACACTTGCATTGATAAGTAATCTTTGTTTTCTTCAAAACATCACATGAACCAAACAAATGTGCAAACAATGAGAATGGAATAAACCAATTAAGATGCACATCTTTGGAGCCTGTGGTGGGTTTCATAGCACTATTGATGTCAGATTTTATCTTCGACTTACAAGCTCCTGACAACTCCAAGCTACCAATGAACCATTCACCACTAGACAGTGGCGGCAATGGGACATGCTGCAATCTCTGGCTTTCTACCACATACAATGAATTATAAAAAAAGATATTTTGAGTGGCAAGTTGACTTGTAGAGGTATTATCATAGATCAAAGAACCTATCTCTTCATGCCAAACATGTATCTTGCCGCTTAAACATTCCACATTCTGCCATTCATGCAAAGTCGATGGATATAGAGCTGTCAATCAAACAAGACTGAATTAGAATACTGCAAAGACTTTTAAAAACAACTCTGATACAAAAGAATAATCAATGATAAAATTTAACAACTTACTGTTTTGTTTATAATTTGCAATGTTGTTCTCGTCGTGTACAGAGATTTGTTTATGCGTATAAACATGTTGAATCAACACTTCTGTTACTGCACTTGTGCCATTAAACACTTTTCTGAACTCTAGAATTCTACCTTTCCAATGTTTGCTAGGGTTTGCAACATCCTTGCACTTCACCTTGAAACTCCCTCGAGTACTTGGGTGCATCAAAATCCAATCCAACTTATAATACTTATCACAAATCCAATTACCGCCATTATCTTTCCTGTTGAAGACCTCCACTGCAAGTATGCTACTGATATTTTTCCTCCGTGAAGACATCTGTAACAACCAAATACAAAAGTTACCTATCAACATGTGTATAATTTGCAAATGTTCTCTCCAAATGAAATTAAATTTAAATGGATCAATTTAAAAAAGAAACATTGTACCTGTAATTTCTTTCACAAAGATCCCTAGATATGTTGAACAAGAAGTTGACTTATAGCAAGACCATTGTTCCTTCACTGACAGATTCCTGTAGTACAAAAACAAAAGAAATATTGGGTCAACGCATACATATAACTTATATAGGCTTTGTCCAAATGCGTTGAAATTTAACCATGGAACAGTAGTAAAAAATGGCAATATACCTGTGGCTTTCTCTGCAAAAAATCTCAAAGATGTTGTAGAAGTTGAGTTCTTAATAAATCATTGTTCTTCACCCTCAGAGATTCTTGGAGTAAAAAAACAAAGGAAAGCTCAGTATGCATGTAACTTGTATACATTTTGTCTAAACGAGATAAAATTTAACAGTGGAGCAACAAAAAAACAAGACAATATACATGTAACTTTGTTTACAGAGAAACCCTAAGATGTTGAAGAAGAAGTTGAGTGTTCAAAATCCCAAAGATGTAGAAGTTGAGTTCTTAATAAATCATTGTTCTTCACCCTCGGAGATTCTTGGAGTAAAAAAACAAAGGAAAGCTCAGTATGCATGTAACTTGTATACATTTTGTCTAAACGAGATAAAATTTAACAGTGGAGCAACAAAAAAACAAGACAATATACCTGTAACTTTGTTTACAGAGAAACCCTAAGATGTTGAAGAAGAAGTTGAGTATTCAAAATATCACTATTATTGACTGTAAGAGACTCCTAGAGCATCAAAACAAAAGAAATTACATGTCAAAGAATGCACATAGCTTACACAGGTTTTCTCCAAACGAGATAAAACTTTACCATAGAACATCTATGGAAGAGAAAAATATACCTATAGAGTTTTGTGAAGAGAATCTTAGGGCTTTGGTAAAACAAGCTCTGCTCTCATAAAACACATGAAACTCTCTCTGTGCTTGTGCAAAGCAAATGAAATTTTACAGGGTTACAGACAGGGCAAGAAACAGTGAGGCTGTAAAATTTCGTCAGGAAAGAAGAAGCGGGGAAAGAGATATGACAAATTTGAGTTCCGCCTAAAAAAGAGGGGGAAACTAAAAAGGGGAGAAAAGAAAAGTCAAACATAAAAAATAAGAAAATGAAAATTTGAGGCACAAACTTCCAAGAAGTGACAGCTTTGTACTCCCCTTTTCCCTTATTTTATTGCTGAGGGAAGATTTGGTCCAAGATATGGCTAGAAGATTCATGTTACATGAATCTGGAATCCCAGCTCTCTCATTGGTTAGGCCTATATTTGTTTATTCACTCCTTAAGGGGCAAAAAAGAGAGTCCATATTTCTCCTAATGCTCCAAGCATGAGATAGTTCTGCATTGACAAAAACATTGTTACTTTGGACCAATGTAGTTTGAGTACATATAAATGGCAGGTACAAAATGGTAGCAACTTACTGATACCACTTCCCTCTGAGGCTAGGGTCTGCAACTCTTAGCAAACGTCGAGTTTTCTTCATGAGCTTTTCATTGACACTATAGTACGCCTCGCCCCACTTGGTTCTAGACTCATAATTGGAGAGCTATGTCTATTTCTGTTTGATTGGTTGCACTACCATATCATACTCGTCCTGCACTTGGTAATTAAGGACCAAATCATTGCATTAGGAAAAAATGCATCAGAAAAAACATTGTTAAGTTAACTTGAAGAACTACCATATCATACTCGTCTTGCACTTGGTAATTAAGGACAACATCATTGCATTACAAAAAAATGCATCAGGAAAAACATTGTTAAGTTAACTTGAAGAACTACCCACCTTCCACATTACGTGGGCAAGTGCAATCAATGATACCTTATACCATGTGGAATGAGTGCCAGCTTTTTGTGCACTTGCACACATGCCTTTGCCTCATCAATTAGCTTGTCAAAAATAGTTATGTGGTCAGCTTTCCCTAGCATCCTTGCTTCACAAAGAAGATCTAGATACGAGGTATGGACAACCCCCTTTTGTGCCAACCTGTGTACATTATATATTAGGATCTCATGCATATTTCATCATCCACATGACCTTTAGTGCACAAAGGTAATCGAAACATATGAGAATATGGTCCATTGTATACTATTTGTACAAGAATAGCTGACAAAATCTCCCACTCTTCCACAAACTACAAGATACAGACCTCATACCGACGTTCAAAGTGACGAAAATGTTCATCAAAAAAATTGCCCCCATCGTCACTAAACACGTCAGTATTAGCATCTCCATGAAACCGTCACTATTATTGGCACCAGTATTTGCATTGATTTTATCATGCAAAAACTGACGCCAATAGCAACGGTTTGCGACACATATTGCGACTCCAATAGCGACGAGTGCAGAATTTTGTGACGCTAATAGCGACGGTTACAAGGAAAAAAATTTGTGACAAGGCAACTTGTTGTCCTGCCACATGTAGCAATATGTACTGTATTTATATTCTACAAAATGGATTACATGTTAAATGTACAATAGTTGTCAAAATGAGCGCAAAATGTACTTGAACCCATAAGAATGATATATAGAATAAATACAAGATCGTTGATGAAAACTCATGGAATCATAGCAAGATACAAATGATAATAATAGCATAGCATATAGAATATGCTTGCATAAATCACACGATCAAAAAGGAAGAGCATGTGTGCTCCATGAATCCAAGCGCAAGCTATAGATCCTTCCCATCCAAAAGCTCATCCCGATGCAAAGGAGCATCGAACGGAGTCTGCAAAAAAAACTACATATCAATCCACCATACATAATGCATTTTAATAAAAATAGTAACTACAAACAAGAAAGATGAGTGACTTACTAGGTCACTGTTGCATGCATACAGTCTATCGATCAATGTAGTGCTGCAAAGAAAACAAAATACAACTGTCAGAAACACGACTGTTAGCACAAGCGATATTGCAAAAAAGAAAGTAAGAAGAACAAAAGCAAAACTTACAAAGTCCTCTAGATAAGTCATGTGGTGGCCACTCCCAAGATGTTGGACCACCCCTACCTCCAATCATGCCCTCGCTACCTCGTGCTGTTGTCTCCAACATCCTGGAGAATTTGTAGCCTCCTCCCTGAGTCTCCATCAGTCATTTATGTCTAGCCACTCAGGTTTTGAGGCACCACTCTTGAGTGCCTTGCGTGTGTCGATCGTCTATGTGATATATACGCATGCATGCACTCCATCATCCAGCCTGTGGAAAACCTCTCTGCCTTAGTAGATACTGGAAACTCCTCATGCAAGGATGCTACTATGTAGTCCTTGCTCCCCTTAGTTATGTTCTTCCAATGATCCAAGACGTTGTATCGAAAAACTTATTGCCACAACTCTCTCATACAAGACATCACTCTCCTTCCCTCATCATTCATTATCACGGCTTATGTCCTGTCATCTAAAAGATATCCATACCCCTCTAGGATATGTCTAAGATGTGTCATGTCCCACCTACAACCACACTCCTAGGCATAACCAGGAGACCCCTATACATCTAGTGTACCCGCAGGAGTGGTATTTCTTGGAGTAGCACCCATAGGGGTACCACCTGCTGCAGACGGTTAAGTGGAGTCACTGGAGTAAATGTCCCCACAAATGTGACAAATCCTATAGGTAATGCAACTCCACCAGAACAACGAGACGGAGACACTGCACTGGTGCCTCCACAACAACCACCTAAGCCACCCTCTTTCGAACCTGAACGAGAGTAAGGAGTAGCACATGTATCTCGAGCCAACCACAGGCTCAACGCATCCACATCTTCGCAGCATCCCCCAGAACCACTCCCTCCGTCCAATCTGGAGTGTCGACCTCATCTATTGGAAACCAAAGTATCAAAGCATGCCGAAGTAGATCTAACAGAATGGCCTGATGGTGTCCAGATAGCTCCTAGTCTGCCATATCTTTGAATCAAGTCATCTGATCTAGAGACATATGTGTGAATATCTCCTACAACTCCTCGTCGCTCATCCCTCGACTCATCATGCTCTCCAAATATCGTCAAAGGTCACCTACACAGACAGAAAGTGATGTTAGCATATTCAATATAAAGATTCAAGAAAAGTACGATAATATAACTCTGAAAAAATGATGTTATTTAAAATACATATTCTAGAGTATCCTTATTAGCGATTCATCAACGAATTGAGTAGACAGATGCTACAAGTATAATGTAGCATATGGTCCCATGTCAATCTCATGGCACAACTTTCATAAACATACTAGAAGGTTGATAGATATGTCACCACAAAAGGATAAGTCCACCTCGTTCTCAAAGAATTCCTTGCCTCCTGTCTTTTCATCATCGTTACTCGATTATGCCTCCTCTGCATGCTCCAAGTCATCTTTGACCTCCACCCCTTGTAATATCAACCCCTTCATCTGCATATTATCCTCATCTATGTTAGGAACATTGATTTCATCATACACTCTCACACTTCGGGGAGCTGAAGGCACAACATACCACCATCGAGGTTGTTGAGGGTTTGGATAGAAAATTACATGTTCAAAATCACATACAAGAGAGATTCAACATTTGTGACATATCTGTGTCGTAGTAAAGATTTTTTTAAAAACAATTCATGCACCTATTCACAATGGCCCAATAAGACAAACGTGTCGCGCAGATCTGTCCATCTTTTTTCGGAATCTATTTCGAGAAATCCAGATGGACCTTGTCGAATGGTTGCCCCAGCTCTATGTTGGGAACATTGATTTCATCTGCATATTATCCTCATCTATGTTGGGAACATTGATTTCATCATACACTCTCACACTTCGAGGAGCTGAAGGCACAACATACCACCATCGAGGTTGTTGAGGGTTTGGATAGAAAATTACATGTTCAAAATCACATACAAGAGAGATTCAACATTTGTGACATATATGTGTCATAGTAAAGATTTTTTAAAAAATAATTCATGCACCTATTCACAATGGGCCAATAAGACAAACGTGTCGCGCAGATCCGTCCATCTTTTTTCGGAATCTATTTCGAGAAATCTAGATGGACCTCATCGAATGGTTGCCCCGGCTCCTTCAAGTACCACTTTGAACCACTACACATCAAATATGATCATGGAGAAGCTACAATAATCCACTAAGATAACACTTTGCAAGTTCCCAAAATACTCTATCTCATATATAACAGTGTTAAGTTCTATGGCTTGCCGTTGGCTCTCTTGCTCAAACTTTGTCATGACACCACAATCGGTTGTGGAGCGCATTTTGTTGATGCACTCAATGTAAAATAATTACTCACACGACCAGGTCGCACTGTATATTTTGTATTGCACATTGAAACGGTTAGATTATTTGTCACATATAAAATCTAGATATGACAACCTATAAAACATGTGGTAACCTTTGGAATACATCCCCTCGATAATTCCCACTCCTCAGTAGAGATCTTCACCCCTTTAGGAGAGACTATGATCAAAGCTCCATGTAACCATCGCATAGACATAAACCACAGCATCTCTTCCATGCCCTTAGGATATCGAATTTATTGATGGCATATTGCGTCGAAATTTTGATCACGTTTCTTCTCAATCTTTCCTAGCTTGCTTGTACCTAGCAAGCCACATCTCCACGGATGTATGGTGCAATATACAAAAATGATTCACTTTCTCCTCCATTGCAGTATCCATCCTTTTTTCTACCCCATTTCCAATCACCACATCTTCGGTCAATCTATCATCGTCCTTCCATGGCCATAGCATATTGTTGTCTAAATCCACCGTTGGTAGCCACTGTGAAATATGCACTAACGCCTCTGATACCAACTAACCTTCAGCCATGCTACCTTCGGCCAAGCTCATTGTCGCACAAAGCCTTTCATGGTTTTCATGAAGTGCTCCAAGAAGAACATCCATTGCATATGGATAAGTCCTGCAATCTCCACTTCATCTATAAAATGCACCAAGAGGTGGGTTTGTATCGTAAGCATGTTGGTGGGTAGGTACTTCTCAAAGAGATAGACTATCTCCATTGCTCCCACCTTGCAGATTCAATAAAGAATGTCATGATCTCCTTCTATGAGATCCATTGCACTAAATCTGACAACTTGTAAATTGTCCTGTGTATTTTTGGAGCGAGGCATCCTGTGATCGCAATTGGTAGTACAAACTGCCACAAATGAAGAACCATTACGAACATAGACTAGACTCCAAATAGAAAAATACGCAAGCCACTTACAATCAAGGCAAGTATAGACCTAACATATCTTATGCCAATCATGGGATTTTAGCCCTAATAGTTGGTCATCTTTAAAAAAAGCGGATAGACCTAATAATTTTCTTCACAATGTGCTCTTCTTTAGTGGACAAAACCCAAGGAGCGTGAGGTAGTTGTAAGCAACCATCGGCACTCGGCTTTGTGTCCAAAGCGCCTCCATCTTGCCTACCTTCTTCAAATCCATTTGTGCCCCTGCAGTGTCTCTCTTTCCTATGAGGTGGTCCCATAGTAAGCTACCCACATTCTTAAAAATATGCATGGGATCCAACATGTGGTTGATCTATAAGTGGATCTAATACGGTAACTTGTAGAAAATCGAGAACCATCGCATTCCATTTGGATGTCACTCCGTGTGGACCATTTTCAACTCACACTAGCTTTGGGCATTCATTTGTGCTGGAGGTCATCCAAAAAAACCTTCCCTCAGTTCATGACCCTCCGACAAGAAAGAAGCGTGACCTTAATATACCATCTTCTTCATGGTTCGTGACCTTCGAGAGTCTAAAAGTGGCCCGCACAATTGACATGCATGATAACCTAAGGTAACCAAACTTGTCCCCAACACCCCTATTTAGTGAACACAAACTTGAATTAGCTATAATAGATATTGCCAACAAGAACAGAAGCCGACTTACCTGAGCACTCCTCGAATCCTAGAAAGTCATGCATGGTCCACATGAGAATGGCTTGTATATTGGCGGGACCGTCGACCATCGTGCTTGCTCATATCTTCCACGGTGACCCCCTCCTCCTAGAAAATCTTAAGTACATCGACTAATGGACGGAGATAGGCATCCATATTCTTGACTTTGTAGCGGCCAGGAATGAGCAAGCTAAGGATCATGTGTCCTTTCTTCGTAGAAAGCCATGGTAGGATGTTATAGTTAACAAGGACTACATGCCACACATTCTAAGAAGTTGAACGGAGACCGAATGGGTTCACGCCATCCATAGCAAGACCGAGCCGAAGATCCCTTAGCTCTCATGCAAAGCCTGGAAATATAGATTCAATGTGACTCCATGCGCATGAATCCATTGATATTCATTGGACTCCATCTATGGATGTATTCTGTGCATGACACGTTGTCAAAGCTCGCCATGCCTGACATACGAAACACGTGACGTATATGGGGGATAAGTGAAAAGTGTCTAAGAACTTTCTGAGGGATGGTTTGCCCTTGCAAGTCCTGTCGATATGTGAGCACCACACTTTGGACATGTCTCCAAAGTCCTGTATTCTCCTCGAAACATCACACAATCATTGACACATGCATGGATGTTATTGTAGTCCATACCAAGCTTTCGAAAATATGTCGTGTATCATCACAAGACTCATGAATTATATTTTCAAGTGGTGATATATGATACTTTAGCAACCTGAAAAGAAATCATAAAACACGATCACACTCGCATCGCTCCGCCTATATTTTCCTTGTTGTACACTTAGGAGTGCAAGAAGCGTCTTCAAGCGAGATACTCAGCACCCATCATATAATGGTATGGATGCTTCCTCTCTTAGTGGACCAGATATCTCGGCATCCATGGGCATCAATGCATCGATCATTGCCTCCATCTCACGCTCCAAGATTGGAGAAAAGTCTGAAAGGCTGCCTGTCTCCTATGGTATTGACAATATAGACTAGGTCGTGCCTTCCAAGTGTTGGATTGGCTTAGGCACTCCATCCATCGCACACCCACGAACTCTTCTAACTGGCCGCAATAGGTGCATTCCTCCTTGGAACACCATATTGGGGAATATGGGAATTTCCCATAAGTTTGGGACACATGGTCAAATCTTTGTATTTGTCATAACTTGAATACTATAACTCCAAATCGAGCGCTCTATATCTTAATAGATTCCATTTTTCAAGCGCTTTCCAATGATAGGTCACATCATATAGTTTTGATAAACTTATGGGCATGTTATTTGGGTGCCACCTTTTTAATATAAAAAATGGGAATTGGGAGATTCCCAAACTCACTAATATTGTGTTTTGGGATGAGGCATCACCTAGTTTGCAAATATAAGGCATGATTTATACACATTTTTCTTACCATTTGCTCAAATATTTGCTCAAAGTCTGAGATCACGTGATCAATGAACTCTAATTAGAACTCACCAAATCATCATACGTGTTCTATAGACAAGCGATCCTTCCGTATGATTTCAGCTTGCATTGAGAGCAAGGACATTGGACACACTGATTAAGATACGCCTCGCGATCTTGAACATCACGACTGTCATCATTTTCCATTTTGTCTACATTACAACAAACAACTGGTCTTTGTTCTCATTCTCTTTTTCTTTTTTAATTTGTTTGAAAATGGATTTCTTCTATTATAACTCAATAAAATTAATATCAACTAAATCATCTTGGTTTACAACACATAACAACTTTAGATACATAGAAATTAGACACATTAATAATATGGTTAATCATAGATTCGTTCAAAATAAACATTAAATAAATTTTAGATTTTCTATCCACTATATCTACTTAAGATTGGTTCTAATATAAGAAAGATGATCAGCATTGATAAAGCAACATATAACATTTCATATCCAACACCTTTCATAATGTAGAAAGATCATAAAGTCAATCTAAGGTGTACATAACAATTATGATAAGCTCTTCTTCTCCCTCTTTCTCTATTCCTCTCCCTCTCCCTCCCAAAGCCACGATCTCTTTCACTCTCTCTCAAACTCTTTGTGGAAAAATGCCGCACTCAAGTTTTGCCCACTTTTTTTTTCTCAGAGTACCATCACTATTTGCATTGCATTTGCGACACAAATAGCGACGCCACTAATCTGCGTCGCAAAACTCCCGTCACTATGTCCCTATATCCTTGTAGTGACACTTGTCACTTTCACAAGGCAACAATTAATGCGCACATGTTGCCTTGTGTTATTTGGAAAGACCATTACAAATAATCAATTATGTTAATGATGACGTAAGCAACAAACACATTGCAAAATGTTAAGGTCCTACTATTTAGGGCCACTCACATATGCATATCTCATTCATCCATGCTGTGAGCTAATGGTTACCATCCCAAACATGAAACATGCAATTTGACAAAAAGGCCCGATCGATGCCACTGATTTCTGCTTCAAAGTCCTCATGTTTCTTTAGCAAACGAGAGTCCCACTCATTTCTAATCATATCATCAACCTCCTTGCATTGGTGCCTTGGAATCTTTAATGACACTATGAATATACCTATCCCTCTAACACACCCGTTGCTAAAAAATGTCTCTGAGAGTTGCTTGTACCTCGATGTGACTTGTCTAATTGTAGGCATGGAAACCAAATGACATAATGGAATGGGTGGCAAAGGGGTGGATGATCTGCATCTCAATGAGACGATGAACTAATTAATGTCCAATCAAAGTAAAGAAATAAAAACCATAATCTAAATCATGCTACCATCTCTCACAAGCACTCATCGTCAACGTTTCCAACTAGTCTTCTATGCATGCTTACATAATACGTTTATTGCAAGTGACTGTGAGAGTGGTCTCACCAGTCATTTCTCCTGATGTCACTCCTTCCCCACATGCAATTGCAACAATTGCATGTAGCTCGATGGAAGTCAATGAACATGTTTGTGTTGCTCTCCCTCTCGCTCTTGGAGGGTAACTCCCCCCTTGTGATTGCATGTTGTTGGTGACAATAGTCCGTCGTCCTACTCTAGATCATGGAGGCAAGTTAGAGTCCGTAAGAGACTCATCCTATCATTGCTCTCTTTTGTGCAAACAACGATCCGAACTAGGATAAGAGGGGGAGATAGAGTAGCCATAACAAAAATCAAGAGAGGGGTTGCTTACCATATGTTCCATTGGCCATTGCACAATTGTGTTTTCCTCAACATCAACCTTCGTATTGCCTTTGCCACGGGCCTTCACACCCCTCTAATGCACGATGGTGACAAGAACTCCCACTTGTCCAAGGAGTAAGCTCAGTGAAGGGAACATTTGTTGGATTAAACCTTCTGCAAAATCCTTTCATCACCCTTGAAAAGGATGGCATGATCTTGTCTTTTCAAATTTGATTTGGCCATGATAAAGGAGCTTAGTGTTACTTCTTGCTGATATATTGCTTCCTCGATTTCTTGCCAATCATATACCAATTGTGATAGAGAGAGAGAGAGAGAGAGAGAGAGAGAGAGAGAGAGAGAGAGAGAGAGAGAGAGAGAGAGAGAGAGAGAGAGAGAGAGAGAGAGAGAGAGAGAGAAAGAGAGAGAGAGGGTAGGTGGGTGGGGGGAGAGAGAGAGAGAGAGAGAGGCAAGGAGGGGAGGAGAGGGAAGGGGAGAGAGGAAGAGATGACATTAGGATAAGAGAGTGAGAGATAGAGGGAGAGAGGGAGAGGGAGAGAGAGAGGGGGGAGGAGAAAGGAGAGAGAGAGAGAGAGAGAGAGAGAGAGAGAGAGAGAGAGAGAGAGAGAAAGGTGGGGATAGATTGAGAGAGAGAGAGAGAGAGAGAGAGAGGGAGGGAGAGTGAGTGAGTGAGTGAGTGAGAGGGGGAGGTGGAGAGAGAGAGAGGGAAAAAGCATGGGATAGAAAGGTGAGATAGAGTATGTGTGATTGTGTGAGAGAGAGAGAGATGTGAAAGAAAGAGAGAGAATCGTGTCGAGGGTAGGGGACAGAAAACACAAACTTGAATTGTAATGGGAGGGGGGTCCTTTTAAAGACAAAGGAGAGAGACTGAGGGAGGGATAGAGAGAGAGAGAGAGAGAGAGTCACATATTGAGAGTCATGGGAACAATTCGCAATGTGAAAAGGGGGGATGGGTCCTTTTATAGATGAAGGAGAGAGAAAATGGGGGGAGAGAGAGAAATAGTGATGAGAGAGAGGGGGAAAGAGAGAGAGCATGCGATATGTGTAATTTTTTATCACCAGAAAGGGGTCATCGACACCCCTTATCAGACGATTTTTTTTTTCGATGACCCATTCTTGACGAGAGTAGATTTTGGCCAAACTAGATTTATGGTTTTTTTTCGCCCAATAAGGGGCTTCCAGCACCCCTTCTCAGTGAAAAACAAACCACAATTCCGAGAATAAACAACATGGGGAGAAGAGAGAGCAACAGAGTATGGAGGGGCTGTTGGTGACCCTTTCTCATTGAAAAAAAAGAATCCACAAATCCGAGAATAGAGAGCATGGAGGAAAGAGAGAGTAACAAAGTGATGAGAGAGGGGATGAAAGAGGGAGAGCATGCATTATTTTTTCATACAGGAAGGGACTCCTTCGATGCCTTCTCAATGAGAAAAAATACCATATATTGCATTCTCTCTCTCTCTCTCTCTCTCTCTCTCTCTCTCTCTCTCTCTCTCTCTCTCTCTCTCTCTCTCTCTCTCTCTCTCTCTCTCTCTCTCTCTCTCTCTCTCTCTCTCTCTCTCTCTCTCTCTCTCTCTCTCTCTCTTCCCCCATGCATTCTTGGACATTTGGGTTTTTTTTGCGCCAAGAAGGGGTCACCAGCAACCCCTTCTTGGTGGGGCGAAAAAAAACCCACACTGTTGCTCTCTCTTCTTTTCATGTTGTTTATTCTCAAAACTCCGGTTTGTTCTTTCACCAAAAAGGGATCTCGATAGCCCTTATTGAGTGAAAAAAACCCAAAAATCCAATTGGTCAAAAAGTTACTCTCACTAAGAATGGGTCGTTCGAAACAAATTTTGTCCGATAAGAGACTGCCATCGAACCCTTTTTTGTGAGAAAAAATTCCACATATCGCATGTTCTCTCTCTTTCCCTCTTCTCTCTCATCACCCTTTCTCTCTCTCTCTCCCATTTTCTAAACTAATTAACTAATATTTAGTTAATTAACTTTAAGAGAGAAAGAGAGAAATATAATTTTCAATAATAAACTAATTAAGTAATCAAATAATCAACTACTTAAATAGAAATTGGTGACTAATTAAATTTTAATTAATACTTAATAGCTAATAAATATTAATGATTAATTACTAGTTACTAATTACACTTTAATTACTGACAACTAGTTTTAATTATGAACTAATGATTAACAATTTATTAATTATTAACTACTTATTATGAACTAAGTACCAGTCACTATTAATTATTAACTACTTTTTAACTAACTATGAACGAATAAATTAATTTAGAATTACTAATTGTTAAGTATTTTAAAACTAATTATAAACTATTTCCAACGAATTATTAACAAAAATTATAAGCAACTATTAACCAACTAATTAAATCAATTAACTAGTTAGTTGAATTTTTTAATTGATTAAAAATTAATAATTAATAAAATTAACTATCTATTTATATTAATTAACCAATAAACTTATTAATTATTAATATATTTTCAACTAATTACATTATTAGTAAACTAATTATCTTTCTAATTA
The DNA here is from genome assembly GCF_053477565.2 of Lygodium microphyllum. NCBI lineage: Eukaryota > Viridiplantae > Streptophyta > Polypodiopsida > Schizaeales > Lygodiaceae > Lygodium > Lygodium microphyllum. The sequence continues at coordinate 97,724,866 of NC_141143.1, forward strand.
CTAACTAACACATAAAATTAATTAATTAACAAAAATTAACTAACAAGAATTTTTCTTTTTTTGGGGGCGGAGGGGCCCAAAATTTTTTCTAGATGCTAGGGACATGGACCAAAAGGTGTGTTTTTTTTTTTAAGGTTTAGTCTATTTGCTAGTTTTTTGTGGCGTGCACGTGTTCTCTCTCTCTCTCTCTCTCTCTCTCTCTCTCTCTCTCTCTCTCTCTCTCTCTCTCTCTCTCTCTCTCTCTCTCTCTCTCTCTCTCTCTCTCTCTCTCTGCGCATATGTGTGTGTGTGTACATCATAAAAAGTAAAAAATGCTTTCTCTTTTCTTAAATTAAGTCATTAAGTAACTAATTAATTAATTAATTAATTAAATTACTAATCAATCTATTAATTAATTAACTTACTGATCAATCTATTAATTAATTAAGTAACTAATAAAAATTAAGTGATAAATCTTTTAAATTAACAAGTTAATTAATAACTTTTTAAAATATATTATTCAATAAGTAATTAATTAATTAACTAAGTAAATAATCAATTAATTAAGTAATTAATTTTCTAATAAATTAATAATTAATTAGCTAATTAAAAACCAAGTAACTAATTAAGTAATTACCTCTAATTTAAAATAGAAGCTAGTGGGTGGATTCTACATTAACATTGTAATTTCTTAGCGCATTAATACTCAAGGGCCATTCATCTTCCATTTGCAACACTTAGGGCTCACAACCCTCACAAATGATGGTAATATCCACAGCTGCACTTTCACACATATCTTGATCAAGGCACAACCATTTACCCTTGAGCATCCTCCATCTACGATACTTCAACACTAGGCATAAAGTCTGTCGTGTGACAAAGTACTTGTAATTAGAAAGGAAAATTAGTTGATCCATCCCAAAGTAAGATAATAGTGAACTAAGAGAAAAAATTTACCTAAAAGCCATGTCCCTTGTTGTGACACGACACTCCACTATGTCAAGACTGTGAGTCATTTTTTATGTCCAAGTTTTGCCTAGAATCCTTGTTACATAATCCTCCGATGCACTTTTTATGACATACGTGCTTTTGATATGTCTCAAACCCTTATATTCCTTGAACATATGTGCAAAAATTGTAGTTGGTATGAACCATCTTAGATGTACATTCTTTGAGCCAGTGCTTCGCTTCATAGAGTTCAATATATCTGCTAAAATTTTTGTGCTACACGTGCAAAATGTCACTACTACACAATGGCCATTCTATGCTATTGAGATTCAATATATGCATAGACTCAAGGGTTCCACATTCTCGACCCCCCTTAGGCAATATGTACTTGGAGTCATAGAAAAAAACAAGGTCCTTTACGAGCTGCTTAACTATATGCCCCTCAAAGAGCAATTTACCAATTTCGAGGTGGTAACACTTAAAAGAACCTGTGAAATTCTCGACATTTTGCCACTTACAGCAATCCAAAGGGTATACTTCTGTAAATACGAGACAATTAGTTACATAGATATCATGAAATTTCTCATTCTCAATGAGTTGCAAATACTTACTATTTGTAATGTTTCATTGAAGGGGCACAGTGGGCGCAATATGTATTTGTTTTTGCATGAATACATGTTGTACCAACACCTATGTTATAATGTGAGAATCAACATTCCTTTGTCTGAGAGCTAAAATTTTACCCTTTCAGTGCTTTGATACATCTGCAATTGCAGATGCTTTCTCCCTGAAAGCTCCCTTCATACTTGGATGCATACGTACCCAAGACGAGCAATGATATGTATCACTAATCCCATTCCCCTCTTCATCTTTTCTGTTATGTACTTCTATTGAGAGAATGCTTGTTCTTCTCTCAGGCATTATAACCTAGGCATTAGATGTAAAGAAGTATGTATTAACCCCTAAACAATAAGCATTTTAAGTATGTCTAGTAATCACCAATATGCCATAAAAATCAACATGGCATTAAGAGATGTTTACACTTTTGTAAATAGACACAAACATCGATATCAAAACCCATATGGATATGTACATCAACACAAAGTATAGATTCAATTTCAAGGCATCACTTTACTCATACCATTTACATGAAATATAATGAAAAGAATAGCACAAGAATACTCAAAGAATTTTACCAAAATAAATTTCATTAAAATGAATAGGAGTTTGATTTGACTTAATACATTGTATGAAATGTAGGTATTAAAGAGTACTTCTTACAAGGACAGTAGCCACATGGCATGCAAATCTTAATAAGCATATTGGATTAACACGTAATATATTCTATGACTCAACATATTTAGTGTTATATGGATGATATGATACAAGAGTTTCAAGGATCATTGCCAATTGGCATGGATATTGAAATGGACACACGGAACCAATAAAATAGAGGATTTTTGAACCATCGACTTCCAGTAGATCCATATCATCCAACACAAAGAAATCACTCACCACAACTAAATAATCGATCAAGAATTGTGTGGTTCACCTAAACCTTGTACAATACTTACATGTACAAAAAAATACCTGCATGAATCCCTTTTAACCAAAAATATCTAAATAACTGCATGAATAGAAGCAACACAAAATAGGGCCAATTTACCTATAAAGTGATCTGTTGAAGATAAGATTGAATCGTTGTTGATTAAAACCCATTGCAAATGATGGACAAAAGAAAACATAAATCCCATCAAGCATAAAAGTCACTAATCAAATGAATAAATGTTGGCACCACAAAATATGGCAGATTTACCCGTAAATCGAGCTATAGAATCTCTCTCTACCTTGTGTTAAGTGCTGCAACAACAATTGATCCTTAAGTTAGAACTATCACATCAAACCCTATTGTAAAGATAGTAGAAAAGGGAAAACATAGAGAGGAAGAAAGAGAGTGTCTGTGAGTATGCAGAAGAGAGAAAGAAATGAGCACCTATCCAATCTTTCCCAAATCGATCTCTGCAAAAGACAATAATAAGAGTTAGTATTTACATGAAGGCATACTGAAAAAATAGTAGAAAAGAGGAGACATAGAGAGAGAAAGAGAGGGGGAGAGAGATGAGCACTTATGCAATGTCGCCCAAAATGATCTCTGCAATAAAACAACAACAAGGGTTAGAACTAATTCTCTCTCTCTCTCTCTCTCTCTCTCTCTCTCTCTCTCTCTCTCATGCCAAATACTTTATATAGCACTTGCACATGCACACACATCCAAGTTCTCTATCTCCCTCTCTCTCTCATGCACACGCTTATATATATATATATATATATATATATATATATATATATCCCCCCTATATGACATACACCGCTACATTAAGTCTTTCAATGACACCCATATTTGATATGTGTATTCCTACATGTGTAGATAGCTTTGGAAATGGATCCAACATCAAGTGGTACACCAAATACTGAAGTCTGCATATATGTATCCTTCCTCTCTACCAAACCTATTATGCACTACACAAGTAGTCGGTTCTTGATGTTGAAGAAGGAAGATATTTCCAATAGCAATGCCTACCATGTTCTTGCTATCACCCATGAAAATGGCCAAATACAAAGCATACAAATCCATTGTAACGATGACCATGAGCTTGTCCAGGTATATATTCTGGATACCTTGGTCTCACAAGACTATCTTGTCGAACAAGGAAATGGGCCTACATTGCATCCTTTCCCCACCATAGACCTCACCTAGAGCCCTTGCAATGTTGAGAAAACAACAATCACCATGGAAGCCTCATCACCCCCCTAAACATTCAGAAAAACAAAACCATCCATGTCACGATGATGTGGAAGAGGAGGGGATGTGGCAATCCTCTTATGTTATAAGTGTGGTTGAGTACATAATACCTTTAGGGGGCCGACACCAAGTGTTACGTCATTTGCTTCAAAATACGAGCACTATAGAGAGAGTGGAGGAGATCCCAATTTTGTATGATGGCAATGTGGCGTACGAGCTTCCACCAATAGCAGACAATATGCATCCAATGGAGGGTATGGAGAAAAAGTACACTGGCCATTACTAGACAAAGCCCGCATCAACATCGATGGCATTCCCCGATACTATTTGTTGAAGCAAAAGTATCGGAGAACTAATGTGTCCTAATAGAGATTGTACTAGTAGGTCAATTTTTGGCTCTCCAAACAAGGTGGCATGGACAAGTACAAGATTCTTCATTTGCTCCACTATCATTAAAAAAATTGCAGAGTCACATGACATGGTTCCAGTACCCTATTACAAGTAAATCATACTAATCAAGTCCCAATACATGCCATGCAGGTAAACTCAATACCAGCATACCGATTGTTAGAATGTTAGTTAATGGTCTTGAAAGCCTTGGATGCTTCTATTATAAGAACCCCCCATCCTGCTCTCCAAGTGCGAGTGTGTAGTGTATTATGCGATGACAATGAGGCCAATATCAAGACTGTTCAACCATCAAGGCACACATAACCATGAAGTTCAAAGAGGCACATGCAGAGCTAATGTCAATGAGGTGTGAAGGACCATAGAGGAAATGGTAAGAGATTTTAGTGCAGTTGAACCTTGATACCTACAAATGATTGTGGCTAGAAGGCTAGTGTGATGAGTGTCTTGGTTTGTGAGCAAGGTGTCCCCATGTCTGAAATTGAACTCTTGATGATGCTCAAGGAACTCCAACCACTCATTCAGAGAAACAAGTAACATATTATTCCATTCACAACACATTCCAAAATATAATTAAAAAGTCATGCATATGAAGATCAATATTATGTGTATACAGGTTCAAACACATGGTCCGTGTAGCACGTGCTGAGAGCGATCAGGGAGTGGAATCTTGTCTTCTAAAGTTAGAGCAATGTTGTACGTACAGATTTTTCCATGGTAGCGTATTTCCTGAGCAAGCCACTAACAATGATAGTAGGTGCTTTATATTCCAAATATCAACAATTGGGCCAACCTCAAGGGTTGACTTAGTGAATTGTATGTGAAGAAATGGAATTGGGGAACTGCACAATAGCTGGATATGCTTCGACCATATGCATTGCATTAATGACTGGATCACCATGGAAACACATGTATATGACCCAAGGTAGTTTGTGAGGTGCCCGCCCCATCGGCTTTCCAGGCACTCTTTTAGCGGTCTATCAAGAAATGAATCTAAGCATTGCTGCCCAACACTCCCAAGGAATGTTCCAAGTTTTCTCGCCTAGGGTTTCCCGAATCTGCCTCACAACTGAACGTTTACGGCCGAACCCACTAGGATCGACCCGAAATTTGGGATCCTAGTGGCCAAGGTCTCCTAACAATATTCTAGCGTCGGATCTTAGATATCCTACTTTACACAGAGATACCCAATCCAAAGCAGACCCATGCCGCACTTGGTTCAAAGAGAATGGGAAACGAGAGGGATGTGCTGCTCAACCTTTCTGCCCATAGGCATAGTCCCATTCTAGTCCCCTAAAACGGCATGAATCGGGTTCTAACCTATCAATACCTAAAGGTCGAATGACGTTAAAAACTTGTGAGAAGCCTCCCAACTCTCTAGGACCACCCTGCTGTAGGACGGACCCATCAGGGGTTCCGCCTACCTGCTTCCCTTAATAGCTTTAGTTTTCTAATTAGGTCCTACCACATTTATGTGTGACACTTAAAGTCAGCTTCATTAATTAAGCCTTTTAGGGAACAGGGTTCGTTCGCATAACTTATAGCACAGACACGAAAACAGAGCAAAGCAATCTATTGACAAACAAGATTCAAACAAGTTCCTTAACTTATCTTCAAGTTAATCTTTGTCTCCCACCCATACAGGAGAAATTATGTATCGCTTCTGTCCAACAAAAGTATCCCTTCTGCCCTGAGAAGTAACAGGTCCAATTCACATGGCACCACAAACTCAATCCTTTATCTAGAATAGGATCTCCCAACATGCCCAGATGTTGGGGGCCACGGAGGTCTTCAACTCCATTCTAGACCTAGCAAGGGGTTTCCAGAGCTCCAACTGACCCGCAAGCTGTCTAGGAGCGAAACATCATTCCCATGGTTGGCCTTTTCACCACTCGACCTTCGGCCCATGAATCGAGCAGTGCCCTCTCGGGTTAATACGCGGTGCGATCATGGAGGTGATCCACCCGTGCAATATATCCTTCCTTAATTAAATCCTTTAAGAATCAAACACAAACAAGGCATTCAGCCCTAATATCATTTTCCAAGAAAACATTCCTTTATTACCATGGCGATTTGTCATCACAAACCCTTGCCATGCATTTACCATAAATCACAAGCACTTGGAATAATCATCCAAACAACAAAGCAACAACTAGTTGAATGTAGAAGCATTTAGGATGTTGTTCGATCAATCAACAAAACCAATTGCATTCCTTTCAACCAATGCAAGAATAGAAAATATAACATTTCCATCGTATATTTGCTCTCCCCCTTGGGATCTAAGAGCAATTATATGCAAACATGTTTCTTAGCACTTCCTTCGGCTAGAGCATACGTTAAGGGTTCAAACACTATTCATGATGTAAGTTCTATAGGTCACTTACCTTGATTGATAACCCAACCCTGAATTTGGATTGGCAAAAGTCATCGTTATCCGACGGATCTCAAGACATCTTAGTTTTAACCCTTATGATTAATTTCTTATACTAGCTCTTATTCAAGTCATGAGGCAACTAGAAAATTGTCCTCATATATCAAACATGTTACAGGCATAACGTGTGAATACTTAATAAGATAAGTGCGATATGATCTCAAGTAATTAGACTCCAACAGGCCTTGCATTGAGCTAGAAACTAGTTTTTCTTAATATTTGGGCTCTTAGGCTAAGTACTTTTGAAGTATTTAAACTTTAAACTAGTACTTCCTATTCATGATTCTCAATGTCATATTCTTTTAGTAATTATGCTATTTGTAACCCTTGACTATACTTTAATCTAGCACTTGTATGCACAATCTTTTAATGTTGTTCTTTTGGCGACTATGCCATTCATAACGCTTGACTAATCTTCCTTGTAATTGCTCTACTAGTAAATAAGTCATATGTAACTAGGTGCAATTATCTTCCCTTGATATATGCACTTCACAAACTCCCTCTTTCGAGTAGGTGAGATGAAATTTATCATTTTTCCATGACCTATACTCGTGCATCGTAGTATGAGGCCTAATGTATCTCATACGAGAATCAAAGCAAGCATCTATCAATTTGAAAATACATTACTTACGACCGGAACCGCAGTTGGATTGACAGTGATGCCTTTGCCCGAAGCCTTGTTGCTGGTTGCAGGATTATCATTTGCATGCGACATTCTTTGCTTGGAGACTATTGACCGCAGGTAGACTCAAGAGATTAAGAAGGTAGAATAGATTCAAGATGGGAGAGCGTAAGAGAAGATGGTTAAGTCGAGGATCGAGATAGAGGGAATTGAGCTAATTCTCTTCCTTGCAGCCTCTCGAGGTGACTCTTCTCTCTCTCTCTCTCTCAAGCTCTCATTCACAATCTCTTGGAGGGGTATACTCTCTCTCTCCCTCTCTTGCAGCCTTTCAGGGTCTCCTTATGCTTTTTTATGCCTCTCCCATGCCTCATATTTATAGTGAATTAGAGAAGAGGGCTTGTGGTTGAGAAGTGGAGCTCTTTGTGGAGGGGGATCTTGGAAAGATCAGTGATCTGATGCTCAGATCATAAATCTGATGGTTCCATTGGCTCCGAAAGGGGGGTAAAACTCCAAGACACTTGATTAGAAAGCTCTCAATTCACTCCTTTTCCCTATTCAAAGTGTTGTCCACTGCCTGTGTATTGCGATCGCGGCGTGTGCAATTTCGCAAATCCTCTCTTTATTTTTTTCCTTTTTGTAAAATCTCCGAACTAACTAAAATATCACTTGTCTTTTCTTTTAAATGACATCCAGTTCTAAAAATCTCCATATCTTTTTTTAGGATAATATTTAAAATATCTAAAATATACTAGCTTTGCCCAAAATCTAATGTTTTGGGACCATCCAAACTATACACATTAACCTAGTGATTAATATAACTCATAAGTCTCATTCACGTTTTAATTTACGTGAAGGGTGACTACGGTCCTTACCAATCCGAGAAAAATACCGAATTTATGACTCTCGGTTTTTCTAAATAAATATTTTAAATTAAATAAAATTTATTAATAATTAATTTTAGTTAATTTTTACATTAGTTAGTCTTTAGTTAGTAATCTTACTAACTTATTAATTGACTAACTAACTTTCAAACTAACCAACTAACTTTTATTGTGTGGAAATATTACATAGTTTCTCTTACACGATTCTACCGTCACAACATGAACTTAAGTAACATAGTTCTCCTTACTCTTCCATTGCTGTCTTGTGTTTCTGCAGTATACAAGAGTTGATGACTCTAGCAATATGTGAGGTGAAGGAAGAGGATACAGATGCATAAGCTATTTTTTGGACAAAGATGAATGAAGTGATGGAGAAGTGTGGACACCCAAGCGCTAATTTTCGAGGATTCATGGCAGACGAGGCAACCACCACAATTGGAGGGCCATCTACACAGTGTTCAATGGTGGTTCAAACAATGTAATGCAAGGAAGGAGAGATCTTGCTTATTTCATTGGGAACAAAGTCTCCAAAACACACATCACAATATGTGTACAAGAGTTTCCAAGATGAGCATAAGCGCTCATGTCGCATGTGGAGGTTTGTAGTCACGAAAGATGATACAACAATGCAATATTGATTCATTCGAGCTTAGTGGGCCTCAGGGAAAGTTGAGGATTGCAATATACCACCAATGGATTGTTGGCTTATAAGTCGATGGCATATCAAATATCCACGTTGGAGGTGACACTTTGTCGGGGTAAGACTAGTTCGTAATAGTAGGATGTGATGTGTGGTGAGTTTGTTTTCTCATGGTGTATACCTTCTCGTATTGTATTTTTTTCTATGTGGTAGAGGACATTGCTCATATGCCAACCACGAACCTAGCAAAGCCATGATTGCAAGTTGGTTGGGAGGGGATGGATTCAAGGGATCTATCAATTTGTACAATGCATGTGTCAGTAAATTGGCCAATGCTCTACTACATAGCATAAAATGGCATGCATTCATTGGTAGAAAGTTCCATGGTGTAGGACCCTATACAGAGAAGCTTTTGAGTCTACTACAACAAGGAATTAGCCCCACACCTTGAGCAACGTCAAGGATGGTTGAAGAGGTGGTAGGAGGAACTGAATTGCATCAATGTCCTAATTTTCAAGGGGACAATGTGGCTGTAGAAAGAAAACACAAGGTTGATGGGAAAGTGGAGTCCAAGGAAGCCAACGCCTCTCACAATCCTAAGTATGTGATTGAAAACATACCTAGAAGAAAGGGTACAAGAAAACTAAACTTTGAGGACCCTTTGCCTTCCGACCAATCAAGGGCAATATCACCAAATTCTTGGGAGGAAATGGTGGTGGAGACACTCCTTCATGACACTATTTGGGCTATAAGAAGGATTCCAACTAGCAATCATGTACAATGTCAAGGATGGTTGGGAGCTAGAGAGGGAAAATGTAAAAAACTATCAAAAATACATCACATGGGGTGCATGCACCTTTTTTTTTGGGCATCATGGAGTGGTCTAGCTCAAGAGAAGAAGCTAGTAATCAACATGGAATGAGGCACTATTTTATGTGTTTTTATAATGATAGCGTGGACCATACATGGAACATTTATTCTTCCATTGATCACACACTACCCAAGGTTCCACAAGTATAGCCAATGGCACAAGTCACAAATTTTACCGTAGAAGAAATCCACATGTTAGAGAGTGGTGGGTTTGTTTTACAAAAGAGAGCACGAGGTGGATGCGAACAAGGGCTTGTGTAGATATCAAAGAGGTGTTTCACATGCTACAGGGAAAAGGATAGACTCAGTGTTTGCTCTAGATACAACTGTGAAGGGTCACATAGTGGTGAAGCCCTTGAAACATGAGGTTTTCAAACTAGAGACACCTAACTCAAGTGTTATGCAGGAGTGTTATGATGTGCACATTGCAAAGAATCCAACATGTAATTGTCTGGATTTTATGGACCGTGCTATGCAGACGGAAAAGCGTATTTGGAATGCAAGCACCTATACTATGTGTACCTTCGAGTGTTTGGGATGGATACAAATTCCAACATGTTTATACACCAACCCACACTCACTGAAGAAAACTAGAACATTGTATTTGGAAGCAAAATATATTTTCCAACACCACCTATACTATGACCAGCAATGCAATGCCAACACTACCTCTTAGCACAACCACATTTTATTTTGCCGAGAAAGTACTATTATACAATCCAATTGGATGGCTTGTGTCAAAAGTTTGACAAGCCTTTGGTGACCTTGTCTCTCTTAATTCGTCAAGAAAAAGTACTTTTTCCAGAGTTAACACAATATAAATGTAATTTGAATTGCTTGTATGAATTGTCTTGTATCATATTCATTGGGGAGAGGAGGGAAAGGGAGAGGGGAGGGGAGGGGAGGGGAGGGAGTTATCAATCCATTGCAATTAAAGTTCTAAAAACACCACATGGTTGCACAAGCATTCATGTTATGTGTGTGTGTGTGTGTGTGTGTGTGTGTGTGTGTGTGTGTGTGTGTGTGTGTGTGTGTGTGTGTGTGTGAGGTATTTAGGATTTAAGAGAAGTGTTCGTTACAACACGTGCCATAATCTTATGTGAAGCATTATTATACAATGTGGATTGATCGCATGCATGAGAGAGAAAGTGAGAGAGGGAGATAAACATGGAGAGTGGGTGAGTGACTGAGATCTATATACACACATATATACATGTGAGAGAGAGAGAATGTAGAGTGAGAGGGAGAAATTGCATGTACAATCCTAAACTAAGAGAGAGTAAAGACATGGAGCAATTTGTGTGTGTGTGTGTGTGTGTGTGTGTGTGTGTGTGTGTGTGTGTGTGTGTGTGTGTGTGTGTGTGTGTGTGTGTGTGTGTGTGTGTGTGTGTGTGTGTGTGTGTGTGAGGGAGAGAGAGAGAGAGAGATGTGGACCGTGATGTTCCATTCCATGTTACATGCTAGTTAGAGAGAGAGAAATTGTTTACACGAGATAGAGTACTATTTGATCGAGTGTGGTAGAAAGAGAAAAAGAGAATATACACGTAAAGAGAGAAACTAAGAAACTAAGAATGAGAGATGTGAGAGAGAGAGAGAGGTACACAGAGTAGTGAAGGTAGTGGTGGCAATCATGGAGGTGGTGAGGGTAATGGTAGCGGTGGTGGAGGTGGAGGTAGTCATGGTGGTGGTGGCGACAGTGGCGGAAACAGCGATGGTGGTGGTTGTGGTGGAGGAAGTTGTGGTGGTGGTGGTGTTGATGGTGGAAGCCGTGATGGTCCAAGCCTAATCTTATTATCCATTTGAGAAGAAGGTAGCTCAAGAACACTCAAAAAATGCAAACTCTAATATAAAAACCCAACAAAAACCATACAATCAATCAAAGAAGTTCACAAAGATCAAGAAAGGAGATTGAGTAATAATGATGCTTTTTTTGCAAAGAGATAAGGAGAATATAGTGAGCCCATTTGAAGGACTTGTGAAAGTGAAGGAGATAAATCTTGGTAATAAAGGGGAACCGCCTAGGACTACCTTCATTGCAGTCTACAGAAAACCTTAATGCTAACAACAAACATAAACTTATCAATTTACTCCAAGATTACTATGATGTGTTAGAATGGAACTACACTAACTACCTTCCAAAGTACTAACACATATCATACCTCTTAGATTTGATACAAAGCTATTGAAGAAAAATGCATCTTTCTTAATTATAAGGATATAGGTTAGATAGGGTATTGCATATGGAATCCACATGCTTGGAACGTCTTTCATAGCCATGATGTTGTTTTCATGAGGAGAACATACTTAAGCAACTTGAGTAGGTCATTGAGGTACACATGGTGAGATTTCAAGAGAAGCCTTCTATTATTGTATAGCCAGCTAGACAGTCTGCACCAACTAATGCTCCAATGGCCCAAGACAATGATGTTAGATAAGATGTACATGCCCCATAGTATTTTTTGAGGTGGTCTCCTAGAGATAGACATCAACTTGATCAATTTGTGCCCTCCATGGATTATGCTATGGTAATACATGCTAGTGAGCCTCTTACTTATGATGAGGCCATGTACATGGGTGATAATCACTCTTGGGAGAGAACCATGCAGTCAAAGTATGACTCACTACGAAAAAATCATATGTGGAATTTAGTTCCTTTGCCTAGTGGAAAGCATGCTTTGCCATCAAGTGGGTGTACAAGTTGAAGAGTACCCCTGGACGCACTAAGCCACCCTACAAGGCTAGATTGATTGTTAAGGGTTTTAAGTAAGAGCATAGTATTGACTTCGATGAAGTCTTCTCTCTTGTAATCAAGATGACTATCTAATACTTAGTTTTGGATTTGGTCGAGTAGTTAGATCTAGACCTCTATTAGATGGATGTCAAGATGGCTTTCATAATGAGATTTATATGCAGCAACCTAAGGCTTTGAGGAAAAAAGTAGGGAACACCTAGTGTGCAAGGTGAGAAAGAGTCTTTATGACATTAAGTAGATGCCTAGGGAATGATACCACAAGTTGGATGCTTTCATGCATTCGCAAGGATATACCTACAATGATATGGATAAGTGTTTATATAGGAAGAAGGCCCTCGATGGCAGTCTTATATAAGATTTTGGTCCTCTATGTGAATGATATGTTGATTTCAAGGAGCACTCATGATGAGCTGGATGGCTTGAAAATTCAGCTCAAGAAGAGCTTTGAGATGAAGGATATGGATAGGCCTCACATATTCTTGGAATACCAATCACACAAATCTCTCTAAGGGGCTCCTTTACTTGTCATAAAAGGAGTACATTTAGAAGATCCTTGAGCGGTTGTATATGTTGGATATTAAACCTATTGGTTGTCCTTTACCTTCTCATGTGAAGGTTAGTCAAGCCGATTATCTACAGTTTAATTAGTAGAAGACCGAGATGGCTAAAATCCATTACATATCCACAATGGAAATTTTGATGTATGCCATGATAGCCATTCATCCTAACATAGCACATACAGTGGGAATTATAGCATGCTATATGGATACACCTAGCAAGCAGCATTGGGATGTTGTTAAGGGTATCATGAGGCACCTTAAAGACATTGAAAATATGTACATATGTTATGGTGGCTAGGATGTAGGAGTCATGGGATACACTAACCCTGATTATGTAGACAACAAGAAGTCCACCTTTGGCTATGTCTTCAACTATGTTGGAAGTGCTATTTCTTGGATGTCTAGGGTGCACAAATGCATGGCCCTATCTATCATAGAGGTAGAGTATGTTGCAACCACCACCATTGAGGCTTGTAAGGAGGCTCTTTGGTTAGGTTGTCATGTGGTAGGCCTTGGTATTATTGATGTGTTCCCTACAGATTCTGTGAGTGCTATTCAGTTAGCCAAGAATCTAGTCTTTCATGCAAAGATAGAGTACATTGAGGTGCATTGCCACTTTATTAGAGAGGTCATTGAGGACAAGTCCATCAAGCTTATTAAGAACTCAACTGACCAAAATCTTGCAGATCTACTCACTAAATATCTCTCAATGGAGCATTTTTCTTTCCTTAGGAAGCTAATGGGATTGGATGAGATATCGTCTTTCCTCTTCTATTATACTTTATGTGCATTTGTACATTGTCACTTTTTTCTTATTCTCTCCTCACTAGGGGCACATTTGACTTCAAATGGAAGGTTGTTGGGGAGTAAAGGTGCTTGTGCCTACGCTACTCATGTATTCACTACATTAACAATAGTCACACATCTATACACTACAAGTGGTGGGGGTCCATCACTATCACTCCATTTTTTTATTCTTTTAGTGAATAGAATAAGAGAGGCCAATCACACTTTGTGACTGTTGGATTTTCCACATCCTATATATCTCTCTCTCTTGCTCTCTTGTTCCATCCACCATAGCTCACATCTCCAATACTTTCACCTTCTCTTCAATAAGATTGGTTTTAGGTTTGTGAAATCTGTCAATTATAATATAGTATAGACAAGGTTTGGGAGCATACTATCTATGCCACATAGGATTAGTTTTAGGTTCATGAAATCCATCAATTATAATATATTACTACACGTATTCTCTTATTTTAACTCCAACTCTTTTGCAATATACTACTCTTCTATGATGTGAAGCAAATGAGAAGAAGCTATGATGTTAGAAACAAACACAACTTGAAGACACCTAAAGGAAAATAACTCAAAGGTCCTCTTAATTACTTTATGCCATGGTCACAACTAAAAGGGGTTACAAAGAGCACTCTATCAATTCACCTCACCAAATGTTTTAACTCCAACTCTTTTGTAATATACTACTCTTCTATGATGCAAAGCAAATGAGAAGAAGCTATGACATTAGAAACAAACACAACTTGAAGACACCTAAAGGAAAATAACTCAAAGGGCCTCTTAATTGCTTTATGCCATGGTCACAACTAAAAGGGGTTACAAAGAGTACTCTATCAATTCACCTCACCAAATGTTAAATTCTTCAAGAAGAGTCACTCATAGTTGGCCTAACCCACTAGCCCTTTTCTCTAACTCCACACCTATTTAAGAACTAACACACATAGGAATCTCTTGCTTGCCTACTGTTTATCATTCTTTGCATATAACTCCATATACATATTTTAGTGCCAAAGGAAGAACCCACAAACAAGGTGAAAAAGACACTTAATGATGATAGAATTTTTATTCATTTGATGGCTATTTGAATAGGTGGTTGAGTCACTATATGGACACAAGTATCAAATACCATCTAGACATAACTCAAATGTCCACCTATCCAAACTCCCATCTTCCTTTAATCCTCTTCATGATTCCTTACTCCCATTGGCAACATTACCAAAGAAATGAAAAAATATATGTATATATTTTCTACATAAGTATACATACATAACTTTTGTACTCCAACATATATATGGACCAACTCCTCAAGTGTGGAACATACTTAGGGGCTATTTGCTCACCTAGCATTAGAACCATCTCTCTTCTAAGGTAAAGATGAAGACATTATGTTAAGATTTATCCTTAATTATGCACACCATTAAAAACACGAGCTTAGGATTTGGGGCAAGTTTAACCAAGATCATACAAAATGAGTACCCTAAGAAAATGAGAAAGAGAAATGCCTAGCAATCACACACATTACTTGCATTACTCATATCACATTTATAGGCATAATACATCTCACATGGCTCCAAATGACCAACCTAAATTATCTCCACCTCTTCAATGATGGGAGCTCTACTTTGAATTTTATTCCACCTACCCTCTATCTCCTTTAACTCATGATCAATTACATTACTGGTGACACTTTTGCTTATTGTTAGTCCTTATGTTATTAAATAAAGCATTAGGATCAAAAACACCTAAAAGATAGCCTTTCACTAATTGCTTGAGTAGGACCCTTTTCAAAGTAGAACAAATCTCCAAAATTTGACACAATGCGGTGGTCCTAATGGTCCTATTCAGTAACAAAGGTTGTCAAAAGATATGAAAAGATAGTGTGATATTAGTGCTAAAAATAGGTGTCACTTATGGCTTTTATAGTGAAAAATGGGATTCAAACCCTCAACCTTAGCCTTGGTAGGACTATCATTTACCATTCAACTATTTTTGCTCACTCTAACAAGATATTAAATTTCCAACCACTTAATCATGAAAGAAAATAGTTACTTAGTGTTAAATGGAATGGGGAGAGTCTTAAATTACCTTTATTTTGTATAGCAAAGGGCCTTTTGCTTGCTTTCGAATTATTCTTGGCAACTCTACCCCTTTCATTCTCTTTCTCTAAGCTCTTGCCTATTGAGCTCTTTGTTTGCTCTCTTAACCTTATCTCTGAGTTTTTTTGCCTCCACATTTTTATGCTTTCATGTTATGCAAATGGCATCCCCACAAGCCATCCTTCTCATTCTATAAACTCATGCATCGCCCTCATGAAAGGGCTTCGATAAGGTGAAAAATGCCAAATCATAGGATATAATGTATCATTAGAATGGATATATTATTGCTTTCAAAGTTAGACCTCAATACTTAGGTCTAGCATGCTTACGTGGCTAGGAAGTTGTGCTTGTCTCCAACTCAAACATACTTCTCTGCAAACAAACTATGAGTTTTTAGTTGTATAATGTATGTGAAAATATTCTCTCTTCTTTTAATGAACTTTAAAGCATTATATTATTACCTATATATATCTTTCTATTGACAAGTTATGAGTGGTGGCCTATTGAGAGCTTGAGTGGTACTATCAAAGCCATTCATTAAGAATTTGTAGATATTATCTTTGTTAATTAGACATGGAGTTTTTGAGTAAAGGTAATATTTTGGTATACTATGCACAATATGTTGTCCCATTAAGAATATGGAGAAGTTCTAGGATATTTAGTATTTTATTTGAAAAGAGGTTGTGATGATGCAAAAGGTGAAGCCACCTAGTCTTTTACATGAACAATTCCATTTCAAAAAATGCACAATCATCTATAAAGAAGATGGATGTAAAGTCAAATCTCAACATTGGGTCAATCAAAGCCAAGGAAAGAGAGAAAGTGCTTGAAAAAGAGTCAAGGAAAATGCAAACAAGAGAAGTCTAAAAGAAAGAAACTGAAAGCCTATGTTAATAAATCACATGTCATCAAGAAAAAATAGAGCACAAAAAAGAGTGCCATCCAAATCCAAATAAAAAATGATCAATAAGACTCTCACTATGCATTTCATGCACTACACATGACTTTGTAGAAACTAGTGTGTAGCAGGCTAATTCTTTATCTATTCGATGTGAAACAACCAGGAGGCAAGGGGTAGATCACTAACAAATATAATTCCTAAAATATTATAGGTAAGAGAAGAAAAATGTGCCCTACACACAAAATACAAGGATGATTTGATACTGACATTATAATTCTTACAAAGTTAGGGAAAGTTAAGAAGGGTTTACCTAATGAAATAGAATACTGCTAACTCAAATAATTAGATATGTCTCATTTCCAAATAGGCTCTTGTCCTGATAAGATATGGTGAGATAGTCCTCCTTAGCAATTGTGGACACATTGATGTCTATCTAACCATACACCTTGCAAATCCTTTCAAAGTTCATTGGAGCAAGTACCTCAATCTCCTTCTTGTAAAACCTTTTCTCTCTTTGAAGTTACACTACAAGGTCCTCATCATAAATACTCTTCTACTCAACTATAATCCTTGCATTGTACTCATGGTTATATCCTCAAGCTTAACCTTTTTCTCTTTCCATTACAAATTTGGAGGAATGTTAGGAATGTCAAAGGCCTTGGCATGCACAATGAGCAAGGGCTTCAAAACTTTGTCAAACTTGTATTTAAGTCTACTCACCATGCTAAATTCCTTGTTCATTAAAATGATATTGTGATTATGAGCAATAGCAACATATGCATATTTATAAAGTCTTTTGTGTCTTCCTTTAAACACCATATAGGTTCCATGGGTCCTCAATTTTGGACAAGCACACAATCATGTCACAAATTTCCTTGACAAACCTTATAAATAATGCCCTAAGAATAAGATGACGAGTTGCTTCTAAGGTATTTCTATTTTCTTGAGCCATCCATACATGTAGTACCCTACATAATTTTTATTATTCTTCTTCATATTTGGAGTCGGATGTGTAGTAGTTTCGACAACTATTGGATCTTTTGTTGGAACTTCTATTGGGCCTTCTTTAGATATATAGACTTTGCTAGTTCTTTATGTAACTCTTGCCTTCTCAGGGAGGAATAAAGATTGGGGGGAGGGGGGATTAAAAGTGGAAATCAAAAAAGGCAAAGGGTCAAAACAATGTAACTTTAGGGTGGGAGGGGGTATCCACTCTATGGTGTGCCTTTATCAAGATATTACGACCTTCTTAATAAGTGATTTGAGGAAGGTAAGTATGTTCGAATAGGGTCAAAACAATGTGAAATAAGGGGCGTCTGAAGGGCCACTGCATGTGATAGTTGCCCATTACTATCACATTATTCTTTATTCTTTCAGCGATTGACTAATGAATAACATATTATGACTATTGGAGTTCCCACATCTTGTATGTGTGCCTCTTGCTCTCTTGCTCCATTCTCCATAGCTCACACCTCTCTTTCTTCCACTTACTCATGCTCCCACTCGAGCTTCTCCCTTCAATTTCCTCAACTTGGATTTGAAAGCTTCAAGTCAATACTTTAGGGTAGCCACACGGCTTCTTCCATGCAAGGTAAACATTGTCACTCCCACTTGCTCCTGGTTTATCCCACTCTACTTAGGATCTCCCTGAGGCTCTATTGAGTCTTAATTGAGCTTCTATTGTGGCTCTTTATTGCTACTATGCCCCCAAGTTACCAGGTGCAATCTATTCTACTAGGACAGCCTCCTTTCTTAGTGGAAATCAATCATGGCCATTCCATTACTTCAATTGGTCACTCAAGCAATCATTGGGCATTGCGTGCCTTCGTCCCTAGCATTTTTAATTACCATTGAGCATTGATTTGAGCTCATATGCTTCAAACATTCACCGTTTGAACAAGGAACATGCTATCATAACATAGAGACAACCATTTCACCTGCTATTTAAGCTCATTTATGCTCATATGCTCATGATATGATGCTGGGATTATTGGTACATATTTGGATGATGCTTTTGAGATGTCTTATGGGTTGCTTCGAGCTTCCATTGCTCAATTTACACAATTGTCTTCACTGTCGTAATAAATAAGGCAGCAAGCATTTACATAGGAAAAATATATGCCTATTAATCTTTGATGCCATTCAAATACTTCTTTGGATGTATTGATGGATGACATTGATGCTATGCATCTAGATATACTCTTGAAAGCTTTTGAGCTTCGACTTTGAGATTGGTAACATTTTATTGGCAATGGTTGCTTGACATAATGCTCCTACACTTATTACACGCATGACAATTTACTACATGTGTTGCTCCCAAATGTATGGTATTAATGTATCTTAGCTTCTGGATACTTATAGATTTCATGTGTTGAGCTTTCCCTTAATCAATTGGCCATTTGGCTCTGTTCCAATGGGAACTACCTATTACTTGGATATTTGCAAAGAGCTTTGGCTTTATACAGTTGAGCTTGAGCTTCTTTTATTAAGACACTGGGAGTCATTGAGATATGTACATGCTCTCTTGATGCTTCTTGGATACAGTTACCTTTTAGTGGGCTGATTTGATTTATGTCTTGAATGCTAGCACTTATCTCCGTCAACATGATGCTAGTGATGTATACATGTTTTTTGGCTATGTATTGAGCTACATTACCTTTTGCTCAATCGATCATGCATTTGGCAGTTCTCTTTGATTCCTCTTAAGACCTACTACATGCATGATGTCTATGCCTACTAGATGTATGGTTTATTAACACATTGAGATTGTGATAGATCTTGGTATCAATTGCATGCCCAGTCACTACTAGCTACTCTTACATATTTTGTTTGTAGCAAGGTATACCTAGTAGTGTGAGCTTGGATTTTCCCAATCAATTGCCTATTGGGGGTAAAGACATCTCTACCTAATCGCCCATGTATTTATTATAATGACAATACCTGCACACTTGTACACTACTGTAGGTGGTGGGCACCCATCAATCTCACTCCATTCTTTATTCTTTCAGTGACATTTGAATAAGAGAAGGCCAGTCACACATTATGATTGTTGGAGTTCCCACATATGGTGTCTCTCTCTTGCTCTCTTGCTCCATCTGCCATAGCTCTTATTGTGCTCTTGATTTTGCTTGTGTGCTTGCACTCTGGCTCTACCTTTCAATTGGTATTAGAGTGAACTATTTAAGGGGCTTCTTCATCCTTTGTGTCAATGTGGATTCAAAGCTTCAAGTCAAGGTTTCATGGTAGCCATTGTTTCTTCCTCTTGAGGTATGCATTGAGACTTTTCTTGTTCCAAGCTTGCTCTGCACTTGTTGAGGAGCTTCCCTTTAGCTAAGCCTTGTTGAGTGCTTATTGAACTAAGAACTAGCAATTTTATCCATTTTGAGTGGATACAGAGCATGTTGTAGAAGTCATGGATAGCTATGACAGCTTAACAACACTCTCGTACTTTGGCCATAACTTTTGCATACGATATCAGATTGAGGTGTTCTATAGCTAGAAACAAAGAGCATGATGAGAGCTATAGATTTTGGCACTCATCAAGTCGTTTGGACAACAAACAATACATTCCATAATGCATATTTGATGCTTCGGGGATGTTATTTTGGTGTCCGAATGGTATGATTATGTTTTGGGACTAATTTGAGCTTGAAATAGCTTAGATTTTATTATTATTTAGTGTTGTTATACAAGGTAGCAAACATTTATCAATGGAAAGCTTATGCCTACCACCGCTTCGATTATTTTGTTATGTATACTTCCCGATATGCTATGGCATGCTTTGGAGCTAGAATTTGGGCTCTATTACATTGATCTTGGTTGTGATTGTATGCCTTGATTACTTCAATGGTTTATACAGTTATGGGCTTGAAGAATTTATTGGGCTTTATGCTCCCGGCTTATGTTTCATGTATCTTGGATGCTCAGATGTCATGTACTTGACGTTTTGAGCTTGCATTGCTCATTTCGCATTCGATTTTACTCCAGTGGGAGATAGTTGCACTACTTTGGATGTTACATAGAGATTTGGATTTATGCAGTTGAGCTTGAGCTTACTTTCATTGAGATCATGGGCACTTCATGTATATGCTCTCTTGATATGTATTGGATGCATTTACCCTACAATAGGCTGATTTGATCACTTACTTTAGACCTAACACTTATGTCTGTCAATGTGTTGTCAGTGATATTTATATGCTTTCGGGTTATGTATTGAGCTTTGGTTAGTGGGTTATGCATTTGGCAACTCTCCTCTCTTTACCCTAAGATCTCCTATGTGCATGATGTCTATGCCTACCGCATGTATGTTTACTAACATGCTACAGTTGTGATAGCCTTAAGTGCCGATTGTTCCTAGTCTTTTTTTCTTGGTTGCTCACACTCCGTTGTTAGCATATTGTTGTAGCTTATTACATTAGCCTTTCATTTTAGTTTTATGCCTCCTATCTAAGAGTAGTCACTTGGATTTGATAATTACTTGATTATGATTAGTGGACAACTCATCCTTTTGGCAATTTCTCTTGCTCATCCCTTGATTTGGATATGATTTTGAGACTATTTTGCTATCATTTATAGAATACTATTTGTCTTGGATTATTGTACTTTAATCTCTTGCATTATGGCTAGTGGATTGAATGAGAATGCTATCTCTAACATTGAGAAGTTTGATGGCATAAATTATAGCTATTGGAAGGCACAAATCTAGTAGATTCTAGTGCAAAATCTACAGATTAAGCCATTGAGATGTGAGGGTGTAAAGCCCAAATGCTTGTATGCAAAGGATTGGGTTGAACTAGATAAGTGATGTAATCTATAGTCATTTTGTCACTTTCTAAGCATATTAACTATAATGTTATCTATGATGGGTAGACTGCATGGGAGTTATGGGACAAGATTCTTAATGTCTTTGATAAGAAAAGCCCTGCCTCTCAAATATATTGGCTAAATCAACTCATGGACCTTCATATGAAGAAAATGACTTCCATGTCCGTCCACTTAAATGATTTTCATTCTATTTTTAGCCGCTTGTCTTCGTAGGGAATTGAATTTAAGGATAACCTTCCTCCCTTGTTCTTGTTGGCTACATGGAACACATTCCGTAATGCTATGTGTGTAAATATGCTTACTAATGGGCCAAAATTGCAAGATATAGAGGGTGTGCTCTTGAATGAAGAGGTAAATAGAAAGAGTATCGATGCTTCCTACACCGGTCATGCTTTGATAATTAGAGGCAATAATAGTAGAAGCGGTAATGACCATAGTGGGAGAGATTCTCAGAAGTTTCGTTCTCAAACAAGTGGACACTCT
This sequence comes from Lygodium microphyllum, assembly GCF_053477565.2. NCBI lineage: Eukaryota > Viridiplantae > Streptophyta > Polypodiopsida > Schizaeales > Lygodiaceae > Lygodium > Lygodium microphyllum. Next base: position 97,746,862 of record NC_141143.1, read on the forward strand.
TGCAATAAGTCCCATGGCCATAAGTCCACATTGATTTGTCACTATTGTGGAAAGCATGATCATATTTGGCCACAGTGCTATAAAATGCGTGATGACAAGCATTTAAAAAAATGGGAAAGGATATAGTGCCATAAAATGTGTAATGAGAAGGGAAACATTTTTTTTTAAAGAGAAAGGATAAAGTGCAAGAAAAGAATTATGATCGCATCATTGTCCATAGCAAGTCTAGTGTCAGATTGAAGAGATTAATGTCGTGCAGACTCATTTTGATAATGACTACATATTTACAGCATCTTCTCTTTTGATGCTTTGCAATTGACCAATGTCTCGTCTAACTATGCTAAGTGTTGGTTACTTGATTCAAGGGCTTCATTTTATGTCACCCCTCATCTCGAGAGTGGTTCCACTCCTATTGTAGCATGATAGGATTTTTCAGATTGGATAATGACTTGGTCATGGATATTATTGGTATTGGAGATGTCCACCAGCTGCAATTTTCTTCAAGCACTAGTTTACTTTGCATACTGTATACCATGTTCTAGCTTTGACCAAAAGTCTGCTTTTGGTTGGATAGTTGGATGATGCAGGTTATGTTATATCTTTTGATGATTCCTCATGAAAGCTTACTCATGGGAATATTATCCTGGCATGAGGTGCTAAGTCTGGCACTCTTTACCCCTTACTTATATCTAGGTCTGTTGACCATGTTTTGGCAAAGGTTGCAATATCACATGTCTCATTATGGTATCATCACCTTGGGCCATGTTATTAAAGAAAATAAAAATGCTTACATGGTTCCAGTATCTTCTACCCATTGACTATAAGTGTTTTGATTCTTGTGATCATTGTCTTTATGGCAATCATATCCATAGTTTATATAAGAAGTCTGGCATTACGAGCATGGGGAGCCTTTGGCTCTTGTTCATTCTAATGTTTGTGACATATGCCTTGCAAGTCCTTAGGTGGTATGAGTTATTTCATTACTTTTGTTGATGATCACTCACATAAGGTCTAGGCATACCCCATAAAGGAGAAATCATAAGTCTTGACTACATTTCAACATTGGCTTGCTTTTGTTGAGAATCAAATTAGGTATGGGCTGAAATGTCTATGTTCTGACAATGGGAAAGAGTATGTCTCTAAGTTCTTTGAGTAGTTTTGTGATGAGAGGGGTATTAAGCATTGGTTGGTTGCCCCAAACACCCCACCCTAGAATGGTATGGCTAAGTGCATGAATTGGACGATTCAAGAGCAAGTTCATCCTATGCTTAGCTAGACAAGCTTAACACAATAATTTTGGGCTAAGATAGTTACTAATTCCATACATTTGATTAATCAATCCCCATGCACTACTCTTGATATCAAGTTGTAGAGAAGATATGGTCTAGAAAACCTCCATCATATGCTCATTTGCATGTCTTTGGTTGTGAGGCTTTCTTCCATGTTCCCAAAGACAAGTGCAATAAGTTGGATCCTAAGTCTGTGAAATGCATCTTTCTTTGTTATGGGGATTCAAGTGAGATAAGCTATCACCTATGGGATCCACGGGCTCAAAAGGTCATATGTATCCATGATATTCTTTTCCATGAGGAGAAAATGCATAAGAAACTTGAAAAAGTCGTTGAGGTATGTAGGGTGATATTTTAGGAGGAGCCTCCTATTACTGTACAACTAGCTAGACAACCTACATCAAAGCAATTGATGCTCTAGGGGCCGAGAACTATGATGTTAGACAAGAGATATAGATCTCACTACATGCTTTGTGACAATCTACTAGAGATAGAAATAAGCATGATCAGTTTGTGCCCTTTATGGATTATGTTATGGTGACAAATGTTGCTGAGCCTCTTACCTATGATGATGAGGCTATATGCAAAGGTGATAGTCACTCTTAAGAGAGGGCCATGCAATTAGAGTATGTCTCATTATAGAAAAACATACATGGGATTCCGTTCATTTGCCTAGTGGATAACATGCTTTGCCATGCAAGTGGACATACAAGTTGAAGAGTACCCCTAGATGCCCCAAGCCAGCCTATAAGACCAGATTAGTTACTAAGGGTTTTAAGTAGGAGCATGGTGGTGACTTTGATGAAGTGTTCTCTCTTGTTGTCAAGATGACTACCCTATGCTTGGTTTTGGCTTTGGTTGCACAGCTCAACAATATGGACCTCTATTAGATGGATGTCAAGATATCTTTCTTATATGGGGACTTGCATGATGAGAATTATATGCAACAACCTAAGGGCTTTGAGGAAAAAGGTAGGGAACACCTAGTGTGCAAGATGAGAAAGAGCCTTTATGGCCCTAATCAAGTACCTAGGGAATGGTACCACAAGTTTGATGCTTTCATGCATTCTTAGGGATATATTTATAGTGATATATATCCATGTTCACATACGAAGAAGGCTCATAATGGCAACCTTATGATTTTGGTACTCTATGTTGATGATATCTAGATTGTTGGGATTGCTCATAATGAGCTAGATGCCTTGAAAAATCGGCTCAAGAAGAGCTTCAATATGAAGCACATGGGACATGCCTCACATATTATTGGGATAAGCATAACATATAATCACTCTAAGGGTCTCCTTTACTTGTCACAGAAGGAGTACATCCAGAAGGCTCTTGAGTGGTTTTATATGCAAGATGTTAAGCCTATTGGATATCCTTTACCTTCTCATATGAAGGTTAGTCAGGTGAATAGTCCACAATTAGATGAGTAGAAGGCCAAGATGGACAAGATCCCTTATGCATATGTAGTGGGCAGTTTCATGTATGCCATAATAATCACTTGCCTTCACATAGAATTTGTAGTGGGAGTTGTGACACGCTATATGGCTATATCTAGTAGGCAGTATTGGGATGCCATGAAAGGTATCATGAGGTACCTTCAGAGCACTGCATATATGTGCATATGTTATGGTGTCTAGGATATCATGAGGTACCTTCAAAGCACTGCATATATGTGCATATGTTATGGTGGCTAGGATACAAGACTCATGGGGTACACATGCTCCAATTATGCAGGACATGCAAACAATAGGAAGTCCATCTCTAGCTATGTCTTCACCTTTACTAAAACATTGTTTCTTGGATGTCTAGGGTGCAAAAATGCAAGGCCCTATCTACTATAGAGGTAGAGTATGTTGTTGCCACTAAGACTTGCAATGAGGCTCTCTAGTTAGGTCATCTAGTCATAAACATTAGTATTACTGATGTGGTTCCTACATTGCATTCAAATTCTATGAGTACCATTCAATTGGCTAAGAATTTGGTCTTCCATGTGAAAACAAAGCATATTAAGGTGCGCTATCACTTCATCAAGAAGGTGGTAGAGGACAAGTTTGTTGAGCTTGTTAAGATCTCAACTAACAAAAATCTTACAAATTTGCTCACTAAAATTTTCCTTTCTTAGGAAGATTATAGGTGTAGTATGAGATAGCGTATGGTCCTCATCATGTTGTACTTTGTCACTTTTTTCTTATTCTCTCTTTACTAGGGACACGTTCACCTTTTAAGTGGGGGATCATTGGGGGTAAAGGTACTTCTACCTAACTGCCTATGTATTCATTATATTGACAATACTCACACACTTGTACATTGTAGGTGGCAGGTGCCCATCACTATCACTTCAGTCTTTATTTGTTTTGGTGACATTTGAATAAGGGAAGGTTGATCACATATTGTGACTATTGGAGTTCCCATATACGATGTCTCTCTCCCTTGCTCTCTTGCTCCATTCGCCATAACTCTTGCTTTACTTTTATTTCCACTTATGTCTTCCACTTGGGCTCTACCTTTCATTGCCCATAGTATATCTTAGGTTCACTGCTACATTTATTAACAGCAATGCTACAATTGCATGTTTGTACATTATTTACGAGAGTAGATGCTTTGATTTGACTTGATTAGTGATAGTTAGTGTACAACCTTACACTTTGGTGTTTTCTTTCATTTAAACCTTGACTTGGCTATGATTTGGGACTGATTTGTAGTCATTTATAGTAGCATGTCTTCTTGTAATGTGCTTTCATTTGTTGGCATGATGGCCGATGGATCAAATGGCAGTGCTATCTTTAACATTAACAAATTGGATAACACTAATTATAGCTACTGGAAGGCATAAATATGGCAAGTGTTGATGCAAAAATTGTAGACTAAGCTATTGAGATACAAGGGTGTAAAGCTCAAATGCTTTGTTGTGGAGGATTGGGCTAAATTGGATGAGTTATGTAAACCTATAATCATTTTGTCACTCTTTAAGCAAGCATTCTACAATATTGTCTCTGAAGAATAGACTACATGGTAGTTATAGGAGAAGATCTGTAATGTATATGATAAGTAGAGCCTTACCTTTCAAATGTATTACTGAAGCAACTCATGGGCCTTCGTATGAAGGGGGGAACTTCCATGTCTGCTCACTTAAATGAGTTTCATTCTATTTTTAGTCACTTGTCTTCATAGGGTATTGACTTTAAGGAGCATCTTTCAACATTATTCTTATTGGTTACATTTCCTAAATCATAGGACAGATTCCATACTACTATGTGTGCAAATATGCATGTTGATGGGGTGAAATTGCAAGATATAGAGGGTGCATTATTGAATGAATAAGTTACAAAAAGAATGTTAATGCTTCATTGTAGCTCTCATGCTTTGATAGTTAGAGGCAATAAGGATACTAAGACCAGTAATGACTATTGTGGGAGAGACTTTCAAAGGTATCATTCTCATTCACATGGATAGTCTTGCAATAAGTCTGCATTAACTTGCCATTATCGAGGAAAGCCAAGTCATATTCAACCATAGTCCATAAAATGTGTGATGATAAGAACAAGAAAAAGAAAAAATGTAAAGTGCAAGAAAAGAATAATGATCACAGCATTTCTCCCAGTAATTCCATCATCAAGATTGAAGAGATTAATGTATTACAAACTAATTCGAAGTATGATTACATACTTGTAGCTTCCTCTCTTAATGTTTCACAATTAACTAATGCCTGATTTTCTTATGCTCAATATTAGCTTATTGATCCAAGGGCTTCGTTTCATGTTACCTCTCATCGAGAGTGGTTCTACTCCTATCGCAATATGACAAATCTGTCAAACTGGGTAATGACTTGGCATTTGATATTATTAGTATTAAAAATGTACAGCTACAATTTTCCTCGTACAACATCTTTACTTTGCATGATGTAAACCATGTTTTGACTTATCAAAAGCCTACTCTCTGCTGGATAGTTGGATGATATAGGTTACTTTGTATCTTTTGGTGATTCCTCATGGAAGCTTACCCATGGGAATCTTGTCCTTGCATGAGGTACCAAGTTTGGTACTCTTTATCTCTTACTTGTATCTAGGTCTATTTGCAATACCACATATATCATTATAGCATCGTTGCCTTAGGAACATGTCATTAAAGGAAATGAAAATGCTTACCCATTTGTAGTATCTTCCGCCCCTTGACTATAAAAGTTTTGATTCTTATGATCACTATCTTTATGGTAAGCAGACACACAGTTCGCATAAGAAGTTTGGTAATCCACATATGGGTGAGCCTCTAGGTCTTATTTATTCTAATGTATGTGGACCTATGCCTTGTCAATCGTTAGGTGCCATGAGGTATTTTGTTACTTTCATTGATGATTAGTCATGTAAGGTCTAGGCATACCCTATAAAGCAAAAATTAAAATATTGGTGTTAACCCCAACACGAAGAAAGCAAAAGGAAATAAAAAAGACGCAAGGCAAAGGTGGAAAAAAGGTAGCCCGACTAGAGAAAGAATAGGAGAAAATGCCAAAAGCGCAAGGGCAACCTTAAAAGTCCAAGGCAAACACAAAAGGGAAAAGGCGCATTTTAAAATAAAAAGGCGCACCCTGAAATCTTGTAAAAGAGTGCCGGGCTCTCACCCGTGCAATTTGTAAATGTAGACGGGCGGTGGAAAGGAATCTAGGAAGATAGAAGGACAATGGGAAAAAGGGCCAAGGCTACGGCCGGCCATGTAAAAAGGGGAAAAGGGGATGACCGCCCAAAAGGGATTTAGGGTTTTGTATATAAAGTTGAAAAAGTGAATGAGAAGCTCATTCTTGTGTGTGGCCAAAAGTAGCTCTCCTCTTCTTCTTCTTCTTCTTCTTCTTGCTTGCTTGAGCTTGTGCTTGAGAGAGGGAGTGTGAGAGTGTGAGGAAGTGAGTGTGTGAGGGTGAGGGACCGAGGAGGAGAAGCTCTCCATCTTCTCCTCTCTTCTTCTCTTCTCTTCTCTTCTCTTCTCTTGCTCGCAGCAATGGAGCTTGCAGCGTGGAGCTTGAGGATGGAGCTTGCTTGAAGCTTGCACTTGGATCGTGGAGCTACCGGAGTGCGCGGGAGAGGAGGTAACTTGAACGGCACGGAGGTAAGCTCACTACACCCGTAGATATGGATGGCGCATCGGTTATGTGAGAGGTAGCCATTAGTGCTCGGCTTGGAACGCTTGAAACAATAAGCGGTTCGTGGGTCTTGGCGGATGAGTGAAAGTTCCCACATTTTGGTTCTGTTGCCGGGACCAACGGATTCAAGCCTTGAGCACTTGCGCGCTGCGAATCGATCATCAAAGTAAGGGGTTTCCCCCGAACCGGTGCTTGAGGTAGATAGGTAGGAAGCGAGGGGGTTGAAGACGGTATTCGATCTCCTTGGCAAGTAGGTTTGTTGCTTTCTGAGATTTATGTTGTGGAATGGAGTAGTATAGGTATTTATTTTGTGAATTGGATGCATTTAGGGTAAGAAAAAACAAAGAAAAAGAAGAAAAAAACAGGCAAACAGTAGGGTTTTCTATTGCTATATAACAGGCTAAAACAGGAAAACAGGGGACCAGATTCAAGTTCTGGGTGAGATAGGGACAGGGAACTAGCTGTGAGGTTCTGTAGTGCTCGAAAAGGACCTTAAGAGGCCTGGGAGGCCAGGACAGACCTCATTTCCTGGGTTTGCCTTGTGTGAGAGAGAGAGAGAGAGAGAGAGCTTCTGGTTCACAGGGCGAGGAAGCGCTGCTCCAATTTCTAGGCGCTTGTGATTCGTGCTGCTCCAGGTGAGTCTGGTATTTTCCAACAAGTGCCCTGATCAAATCTAGAAAGTCTGTGGTGATTGTGTGCACCAGACTGTGAGGAGGGGACAAACGCGCGGGAATCGCACCCATCGCCGACTCACTCGGACCAACTCGTTGTGGTCCGATTCCCAGAATCGGACCACCCGAGTTCGGGAGTCGAACCGTCCGATTCCCAGAATCGGACCAGCCCGATCGAACGTGCCACGTGGCACTCAGACCAACCTATCCGATTTTGAGAATCGGACGCTCGAACCAATCCGTCCGACTCGGACACTCGGACGAGTCCATAATCGGACCACTCACAATCGGACCAAGCTGTCCGATTCCCAAAATCGAACTAGCTCAGAATCGGACCACCCTGTCTAATCCGATTCCCAGAATCGGACCACTTTTTGATCCGACTCCGAGAATCGGACGTGACCAAAATCAGACTACTGGTCTGATCGGACCCACCCAAAATCGGACGCCCGATTCTGATAATCGGACTCCTGAAAATCGGACATCTGAGAATCAGACAAAAAACTGTCAGAATCGGACACGTGCCTAGAACACAAATTCTGATACATCTAAACCCTGAGATTGATCCCTAAGGCTACGTAGAGCTGAAGGCACATCACAGATCCATAACCGGGCTACAATTTAGAGCGCGTAGTTCAAAATTTGGATATAAATGGTCCTCCAAATTGCATATGGCGTCTACCGTAACGGCCCTGCGGGCCGGGGGGACTGCCCCCCTGGATCCCCGTAGAGGGGGCTCTACCCCCTCCGCACCTCCCCCGAGTAGGTTGGAGAGAAAATGCGCACCGTGACAGGCCTCCCAAATTGGACCCTAGTGAAGTAATGGCTCTACACGAGCATGGATTCTCACGTGCAAAAGAGCAGTCAAAATCCCATACCCGAACAGAGACAAACAGAGACCCTAGAACCTCAACGGGCCAATCTAACCATCAAGGGAAAAAAGGCCACATCACTAGAACACAAAGACATTGTGTTCATACCATGTCTAGTCAGAGCGAAATGCAACATCAGCAAGCGACAAATGCCAAGATGACTAGACATGACACTCTTGACGAGAGATGTACCTTGAATAGCACTGCACTGACGATCCAAGACAGCAGTGGAGAATCCACATCTGGTCGTGCAGTCGAGAACTCAAGGGCATCTATCAGAAGGCTTAAATTTACAAGCCAAGACCCGGAAGATGAAGACATAGTACCACCTGCTTATCTTAGGGTCAAACTCACATCGAAAAGAGAGCATACTATCGATGCCCTGATTGATGAAGGAGCAGATTTTAACATCTTGACCTATGAATCATGGACCATACTAGGCCAACCAGAGCTCACACCGACTAGTGCAACTCTTAGCCCTTATGGGGGACACCCACAAGCACTCATAGGGAAGTGCAAAATCCTTGTGACAATTGAAACAGAAAGCTTGCATATCCTATTTCATGTTCCTCCAAATAGTGCTAGCTGCGGGAAAGAAACCCTCCTAGGAAGACCCTTCAAAAGGGTGACCAAGTGTGAGGCTAACTATGTAGCACAGAGGATACACGTGACACTACCGGGTGTGAGGATAGTCACAACCTTTAGCAAGGGTGACCCCATCAAACCTCGAGGGAAAGGCAAGGAAGGTGCTGACATAACAGTCAAGCCTACTAATGAGGGCAAGGACTTGTTGGAAGAATTAATACAGGCACATGTCGAACAACGAGAGCTAGTGAGTGAGGCCATGCCGGAAATAAGAAGGTCAAGAGACAATGCCAAGGATGGAGTTGGGACTTACAGATATCGTAGAAGACCACGAAAGAAGTCCAAGCCTTATAGACGGAGGCGTTGATGGAGAGCCAGCACAACGCCACGATGGATATCCAAGGCGTTGCTACATGCTCAAGGGTATTATGCAGGCAACCGATGGATTTGGGTACCAAAACCCCCTGTTAGACCTCCTTTGTCGACTGAAGGCCAGGACGTATCAAGAGCAAAGAAGCGTAGGAGGAGATCTAAACGAAAAACCAAGCCCCAAGTCAAAAACAGTGGACTGAAGTGCTCGGCTTGGAACGCTTGAAACAATAAGCGGTCCGTGGGTCTTGGCGAATGAGTGAAAGTCTCCACAATTGGCTACATTTCAAAATTTATGGGATTCATAGACTCACAAGGTCATTCACAACCATGATGTTGTTTTCCATGAGGAGAAAATGCATAAGCATCCTAAGTATGTAATTGAGGTACATAGGGTGATATTTGAGGAGGAGGCTCTTGCTTCTGCACAATCAGCTCTAGGCAAAGCTGATATTCTAGGCACCCATGGACCATGATGTTAGATGAGATGTACAAGCCCCTCAACCTAGTGTTTGAGATGTTCTACTAGGGATAGACATTCTCTTGAATGATTTGAGCCCTCCATGGAGTATGTTATGGTGATAAATGCTAATGAGTCTCTTATCTATGATGAGGCCATGTGCAGGGATGATGGTCACTCTCTTGGGAGAGAGCCATGCAATCAAAGTATGACACATTGCAAAAAAATCATACATGGGATTTTTTGCCTAATGGAAAGCATGTTTTGCCATGCAAGTGGGTATACAAGTTGAAGAGTATCCTTGGAGGGCCCAAGCTAGTGTATAAGGACAGATTGGTTGCTAAGAATTTTAAGCAAGAGCGTTGTGTTGACTTTGATGAGGTTTTCTCTCCTCTAGTCAAGATGACTACTCTACACTCGGTACTAGCTTTGGTTGCTCAGTTAAATCTCGACATTTATCATATGGATGTAAATATGGCTTCCTCACATGCATGATGAGATTTATCTACAACAACCTAAGAGCTTTGAAGAAAAAGGCAAGGAAGACCTAGTGTGCAAGTTGAGAAAGAGTCATTATGGCATTGAGCAGGCACCTAGGGAATGGTACCCTCACACACTCACACTCCCTCTCTCAAGCACACACAAGCAAGCAAGAAGGAGAGAAGAAAAAGAGTCCCCTTTAGCCACACACCAAAGAATGAGCTTCTTCATTCACTTTTTGCCTTTTATACAAAACCCTAAATCCCTCTTGGGTAGTCATCCCCCTCTTTTACGTGACTAACCATGGCCTAGGCTATCTTTCCTATTGTCCTCTTATCTTCCTAGCTTCCTCCCTACCATCCATCTACCTTTACAATTTGCACCCGAGGGAGCTTGATGCTCTTTTATAAGGATTTTGGCTGCTTCTTTACATTCAAAGGTGCACCTTCTCTTTTTTAGCATTTTTTGGACTTCAGTGGTTGCGTCTTGGACTTCTTGTGGCCATGTCTATGCTTTTGGGCTTTTCCAGGTCAGATTTCCTATTGGTTCACCTCTTTCAGCTCCCAACTTGTACTTTTTTGCTTTTTTCTCTTTTTCTTGTGTTGAGGTGAATAGCCATCATAGGTCTTCTTTGTGTATAAATACAAATCCAAATCACTGCATGTATATTCCAATGAATGTATGGAAGCATAATCAAGGAGAAGAAGCTCTCCATCATCTCCTATCTTCTTCTTTTCTCTTCTATTCTATTGTCTCACGCATGGCTATAGAGGATGGAGCTTGAAGGTGGAGACTTGGGGTTGCTTGAGCTCTCATCACGAATTGTGGAGCTATTGGTGTACATGAGGAAGGAGGGTACTTAATCAAGCATCGAGATAAGCTCACTACACCCCCATAGGATTGAAGGCGTGTTAGCTAGGTGAGAGATAGCCATTTAGGTCTTGGCGGTTGCTGGACCAATGAATTCAAGCTAGAGCACTTGCATGCCTCAAATCAAGAGATGAAGTAAGGGTTTCATCCCCGAACTGGAGCTTGAGATAGGTAGGAGATTTGGGTTGTTAATCTTCAAATCAAGTAAGTATTTCAATTTTTGGATGATTACGCAAGTAGGAGGAATCATTTTAGTATTTGTATTTTGATTTTTGTTGCATTTAGACTAGGATAGGAGCAAGAAATCGAACGAAAAAACTTTAGGGTTTCTACAGTAAAATAGGCCAAAAACAGGGCAAAATTAGGAGAAAATGGGTTTACAATCCATTGACAAGGATTGAGCATTAATGGGGCAGCACTTAGGCATTAGGACAAGGGCTTAAGACCCAAGGAAGGGGGTTGGAAGGCTCATTTTTAGTTATGCAATACAGAGAGAGAGTGTGTGTGTATGTGTGTGTGTGTGTGATAGAGAGAGAGACTTCAAGCTTTTGGTAAATCAATCAGCTTTTCCAGGAGTTTTCTGCTTGGATCAAGTATGTAGAAACCTTTATGTGTATCTACTCTTGAATTTTGGAGATCCTTGCTTGTAAGCATCCAATTCCCAAAATCCGACACTCAAACGTCCGATTCCTGGAATTCAGACGATTGAATTTAGAAAAATCAGACACTCCCAAATTCAGACGGCCACTTTGGGCCAAGCCCTAGAATCGACCCTTGGCCATTCAGGCCGATCGATTGGGACTAACTACCACTCGGACCACCATATTCGATCCGTTCAAATCAAATGATCGGCCACTCGAACCACCTTGCCATGTGGCATTCAGACAACTATACGTTCAGCCCTCGGATACTTGGCCCTGCTATTATTTGGCCCTAGGCCACTCAGACTGGCCGAATTTGAAACTCAAACCCTACAATTCAGAGCAGCTAGAACGAATCTAGAATTTGTCAGATTTGACATCTATAGACCGTGATTGACCTAAACCATGGCCAAATGAAACCCTGAGAGCGATAGAGATGAACATAACACCTTCCTGGCACAAGAAATGAGAGAACCAATGAATTGCAAATCTAGCAATGACGCTAGCCAACTTTCTAGCTATCCACCCCTCTGAGAGCACCAAACTGAACCATAGAATCGCAATTAGACCTTGATTGAGCGAAAAGACACAGTGTAGACCCTAGAGACCAGCGAGAGTGCTTAAAGCCCTATTAGGACGAGAAAGCAGACGAGAGTGCTGAAGTTGCATTTACCATTCTGCATTACACCCCACATTGTTTTTTGACACTTGAAGAGCACATGAAGAAAAGCTAGAAGCCTGATTTCACACAGTGCACGAAAAAGAGCACACACACATACACACACACAATGACTGTTAATTGAGGATTATATGTAAATAACAAGGAACTCACACAGACTTAAGAAACTGAACAAATCCACCAATAGGAGAAAACCCTGAATCTTAGACAGGTAATCGAGAACCCCAAGTGGTAGGACCAAGAGGAAGATGTGACATATGAGCTAGGTGAATCAAAGATCTGACATCATTGCACGTGTGAAACTACCCGATTTAATCAACCTCGTCAACACCCTGGTGGAACAAGAGATTGCGGATATGACAGAGACCATCACAAACCACAGACATAATGAAGAGCTCGATTTGGTGAATTTCTCAGATGAAATCCAACAGATAATGAGCAAGTACGACTTGCAAACCCAGATGGACCACCATGGTAGGCCATCCAAGGACATCATAGTGAATCTTGAAGAGGAGAGGAAACTAGCGCGGGAAGCTTTGCAAGGCATAGTGGCATATAATCAGGAATAGCAAGCTAGAAGCTTGCAATAGAACATAGAAATGCGAGAGATCCAACAATTGCTAGCCTTAGTAAATAGAAATCAGATAGGACCTGACACAGAGAGAGAGAGAGAGAGAGAGAGAGAGTGTGTGTGTGTGTGTGTGTGTGTGTGCTAGAAGGAGACCTCACGCTAAGTGAGCTTCTCATGAAGCGTTATTAGAGCACACATCAATCAAGCAAAGCACTAT